>NC_083349.1:82585935-82928435 GCF_030254825.1 Meriones unguiculatus | reverse complement strand
GGGCTGGGCAGATCTTAACCCCCTAAGCCACCTTGCTCTCTCATCCCATCCAAAATTCCTATAAATACTTGCACATGCTCCATTTAGGCTGCTTCTCTCCATCATGCCAGTGCTCAGGGCAGGCTTCCCCTGGCCTCATGCTTCTAGCTCATGAGAACCTCTTCTTCTAGCCTCTGTCTTCTCCTCCCTCTCCTGTGATCCTCTGCTCTCAAAGCTGTTGAAACTTAGCTCTGCCTACCTCTCTTCTTTTCAACCCAGGTGCAGGCATTTTTTATTGGCCAATCAGGGAGGCAAGGTTCCACAGTATCACTTGTGTATAGCAGCATTTGCTGGTAGAACAGTAAAGATCTTGGGGGACAAGCAATTGACATAGTAGCTCCAGATCAGTCACAACACACACAGTTCTACATCTCAGAACCTCTAGGAGGCAGGGTACCAATTCCCCGGACCTGCACAGCAAAGGCCTCTTTTAGAGGTGAGAAGACACAAGACCCAGAGGCAATCAGCACTCAGCCACAGGATTCCATAAATGTACAATTTATTCTGCTCAGTAAAAATATTTGGGATTCTTTTGGTTGAACGTCATGGGAAAACAAACAAACAAACAAACAAAAACTTGAGTTGGGTCTGGTGGCTGTTTACATTGAGAGCCAGTCTTGGAGAAATAACTATATGTCTTCTGGGAGACATGTTTGAACATGAACTGTAAAAGTGAAATATTAGAAACCGTCTCCATGCAGACCAACAGGTAAATGAGAAATGGCTTTTGGACCAATGGATGAAGCAATCAGAAAAGCTCAGCTAGAAGAGCTCTGCCAGCTAATTTGATTGCAATAAAAAAGATTAAGTTATAGCTCACATGTGAGATCAAATCTAAGATAAAGTGGGTTTTCATTGCTCAAGGTGATTTTGCTCTATGGAGTCACTGCAAGCGCTGATTTAATGTGTTCTTTTCTTTTATGTAATTTCTTTTATACAAACTACAGGCAGAATCAGTTGTGATGGAGCTCTGGCCACCTGACATTTCTGTATATACAATCTCTTTGGAGACAACAAATTTAATGTTTTGTTGACGCACTAACCTCGTACTTCTGGCCAACAAAGAACCTAACTCATTCTAGACTGAAATACATTTTAATGTATTTATTTTTCTAAAGGGCATGCCATAGTTTTTTGTACTTAGTGGATCATTTCAAACAAGAAAATTACCTACAAACCCACAGAAATGTAAAAAAGCACAATGCTACCTAGACTATGAAAACAACATTTTGCTATTGTATGAAATATAGAAGATTAAAGTAAGCAATGCTGCCTGGTTCGATCCCTTTGAGGACATGTAAATCAGGAGACATGGCTGGAGAGGTGGCTCAGAGGTTAAGAGCACTGCTTGCTCTTCCAGAGGTCCTGAGTTCAATTCCCAGCAACCACATGGTGGCTCACAACCATCTAGAATGAGATCTGGTGCCCTCTTCTGGCGTTCAGGTATACATGCAGGCAGAACATTGTATACATAAAAAAATAAATAAACCTTTAAAAAAAAAGGAAAGCAGTATTTAATTAAAAATCAGGAGCTATACTGCTGTTACCACTCAGCAAGCTGATGAAGGCCTGGGAAGTGCTGTACAAGTGCAGGGACGAGGTGAGCGCACAAATACGGAATCCATGACAGTGAGGACAAGGGCACATGGCTGCTCATTTTAATATTTTTTAACTTAGGGAACATTTTGCATTCTGTAAAATACAGTGATTGGGTCAGTACAGATAGAATTTGTCATTAATGTTGATTGGAAAATCCAAATAGATAGATAGATAGATCGGTAGATAGATAGATTGGTAGATAGATAGATAGACAAGTGGATGGATGGATGGATGATAGGGTATAGGTATAAATGATGTTTGCAAACATGTAAAATAAAACATTATGATTCTGTGATGGAGGATGGATCAGCAATTAGAGCACTGGCTGCTCTTCCAGAGGAACTTGGTTCAATTCCCAGCACTCATGGCAGTTCGCAGACATTTGTAACTCTAGTTCTAGAGGACTGGATGCCCTCTTTTGGCCTCCTCAGGCACCAGGCACACATGTGATACACAGACATACATACAGACAAAACATTCATACACATATAATAAAAATGTTTAAAACATCAGATGATACTTTGAGCACTGTTCTGGCCACTTTATCAGGTTAGTTCAGTTAACCCTCAAAAGGCCCTTATGAGGTTAGTGCAATACTTAGCTTCACTTAATATAAAGAGATTAAAGATTTTCAGGGTCACCAAAGGTCAACTATTTCAGCCTGTAATAAAAATGGTTGGATTAAACCCACAACTTCCCATATGTGATTTGTATCATAACACAGTTATGAGCTCAGAACAATATGTTCTAAATTATACTGTTATAAAATAAAACAGTTTCATTCCCCTATCTCATATATTGCTGTCCTGGAGTTTCTATTGCTGTGATGAAACACCATGACTGAAAGCAGCTTATTACTCTCAGGTCAAGCTACATCACTGAGGGGTGTCAGAGAAGGAACCTGGAGGCAGGAACTGAAGCAGAGGCCATGGAAGAGTGCTCTTTATTAGCTTGTTCCTTGTGGCTGCCTCAGCTTGCTTGCTTTCTTGCTTGCTTGCTTTCTCTCTCTCTCTCTCTCTCTCTCTCTCTTCCTCTCCCTTCCTTCCTTCTTCCCTCCCTCCCTTCCTTTCTTTCCCTTCCTTCCTTCCTTCCTTCCTTTCCCTTCCTTCCTTTCTTTCCCTTCCTTCCTTCCTTCCTTCCTTCCTTCCTTCCTTCCATTCCCTTCCTTCCTTTCTTTCCCTTCCTTCCTCCCTCCCTCCTTCCCTCCCTTCCTTCCTTCTTTCCTTCCTTCCTTTCTTTCCCTTCCTTCGTCCCTCCTCCTTCCTTCTTTCCCTCCCTCTCTCCCTCCCTCCCTCCCTCCCTCCCTCCCTCCCTCCCTCCCTCCCTCCCTTCCTTCCTTCCTTCCTTCCTTCCTTCCTTCTTCCCTTCCTTTCTTTGTTGTTATTTTGAAACAGAGTCTCACTATGTAGCTTTGGCTGTTGTGGAACTCACTATGTAACCAGGCTAGCCTCAATTTCTCAGAGATCCACCTGCCTCTGCCTCCTGAGTGCTGGGACTAAAGGTATGAGACACCACACCTGGCACAGCTTGCTTTCTTATGGCACCTAGGACCACCAGCTGAGGGGTAGGTAGCAGGACCCACAGAGATGGGCCCTCATTCAATCAGCAGCAAGAGAATGCTCCACAGACCAAACTGGTAGGGCTATTTTCTTTCTTTCTTTCTTCTTCTTTTAATAATTGGTTTTTTTATTGCCACCTTTTTAAATTTTTATTTATTACAGTTTATTTACTTTGTATCCTAGCTGTAGCCCTCTCCCTTGCCTCCTCCCAATCCCACCCAAGTAGGGCTATTTTCTTAGCTGAGGTTTCCTCTTCCCAAGTGACTCTTTAGCTCTAGTCAACAACTGGCCACAACATTTCTTACTGAGATGTAACGCGGTGTGGATTCAGAAGCAGTCCACCACTAGCTGAGTTTCCCTACCTACTGGCTCAGCACAGGATTGCTCTTGAAGTCCTTTTACTGTTTAAGCTTCAGAAAACTATTTTCTCATTTGGAATCTTTTGTTTATAAAAACATTTGCATAATGTGTTGTATTAACAATGATGCCTGTTAATTTTAAATGTGCTCAAGTGCACTAGAGTGATTAAAGTCATTACTGAGATGTTAAAAGACAATACTGCATGGTTGCCAGACAAGCTTATGTAAGGATTTATGTATCTGAAGCTCAGGTACTTTCAGAAACAAATGCAAAATATTTAAAATTGAGGCAAAAAAAATCATGGCATTATGAAACATTTAAATACAGTGTTATTCTGAATGTTTGTATGCTTGTGTAGATTTAAAAGTGCATTGTTTTTAGGATTTGTGTGGGGAGACTGGTTCTTTAACATACCGTCATTTAAACAGTAGCTTTCCTCCCAAGTCCACTTCCGCCTACTCAAGACTCCATCTTACCAAAGACATTCTGGAATCAGGAACTTTGCTGATCTTTCTGCTTGTCAGATGGTGTTATTAATTGAACCTGAGATTTGTGGGTTTGTAGGTCAAAAACTAAACAGATACCAGCAGTTTCATATGGTTCCTAACACCTTACGTGGTCCTTTACTTATTTGGATCTGTCTGTTAACTTCACACAGTGAACGTTCCTGATAAAGTGGGCTGGAGATTGTTTCTCTCTGGGCTCAACTTCCTTCTTCACAGGCTCCCAGTATACATTCGCTGGATAGGATGAAGCTAAGGGGAGGCGTCACTGTTCACTTTCCTTGTCTTCCTTTGCAGCGGTCCACATGTGCAGCGTCTTGGAACACAACTGTGCCCACTTCTGCATCAACACACCTGGCTCATACATCTGCAAGTGCAAGCAAGGGTACATTCTCAACACGGATCAGAAGACTTGCAGAAGTAAGTCTGCTTTGTCAACATGTCAATACTGCTTGCATGTTAGCTAGGAGGGTCTTATTCACCCATAGTCCCTCTCCCAATCTACTTGCCACCTCCTCAACCTGAAACAGCTTTTGTATTTTCTGGTATTCCCCCTCCGCATCACAGTGCCTACGCCTGGTGCGTAGTGGGTCACCAGGCAGTGTGAAAGATTGGCGGAAATGCTGTCTCAGAAACAGTCTCCTTCACTCTATGCTGCTTCTCGGTGGAAGCTACCGAAGCATCTTTCCATCCTCGGTTTTGTTAGCTGGGCCAGAAGGAGCTGTTTCTCAGTTGTATCTTCTCCCCAACGCATGCACTGAGGATGAGTCACTAACCTCAGCTGGAAATGATTATGCCCATCCCACTTTAAGAGGTGTGCAGGCTGGCTGCTTTGGTAACAGACATTTTATTCTCCTAATTAAAGAAAAAAGGGGGGGGCAGATATAAAGCATTAGAACTTCCATTGTTCTTCTCTGGCCTGGCTCCTGAAACAAGATAATGTACTGATATAAAAACCAGCAGGAGGTACCCCAGACCTTCAAGAATTAACCATGTAGTAAGTATGTCCTTCCTCCTCCTCCTCTTCCTCCTTCTTAAGCTCCTTAAGTTGTAAGTGTAACCACCATTTTAACCACATAGAACCAGACTCCACACACAAGGCCTGAGAAGATTGGCTGCAAGGAAGCAAACAGAGTTCAGCTAAGTCTGATGTGTAGTTCATGCAATGCAAAGTTCTTATTATCCCACATGGCAAGCAAGGAAGCACTAATGGAAAGCAGTTTGCACAAATGGCTGTAATTAGCACTGCATTGTTAGAAGCCAAACCACAGTTTCCACTTTTCTTCTCACTTTGTTTCAGTACTGAGTGGTTGATGGAAGGACCTCCCAATCCCCCAGTATTAGGCACTATCTGTTTGGCTGTCTGTTCTGGGGCTCCAAAGGAGAGAGAGATTTGTGTTCATGGGCTCCTCTGTGATCCGAGGACCCAGCTGGAATCATCTTCGTCTTTCCCTGGAACCGCTGACACTTCCTCAAGTTCCCCAGCAAAACTCAGTCACAGCAAATACTCTTGGGTTTAATGAAATTTACTGACAAGCCAGGGGAGTCTGGGAAGCATCCTCTCACACTATTGAGCAAACAACTTGAACATTTCTTGGTCACCTTGTCCTTTTCAGGTGTCTTCATCCATCTTGCTCATTGCCTTCCCACCCTCTCCTCTCTGAGGAACACGAAGTATTCTCTGTGTCTCATGCCCTGTTTCTGGATGGGATTTGGGAAGCTGCCAGGGCCCATTTCCCATGGGCTGGCTTACCCATGCGAGATGAATTCTGACAGCAGCAAATACATACATACATGCATACATACATGCATACATACTAAAGATCTCTTCTTCCTTTAGTTTCACAAGCAGCCTTTGTCAGTCCTGCCTGGCCCAGGGTAGGCTGATGTTTTCAGGCTCCTCTCAGCCTTAGGGGAAAAAGAAGGAAGGATGCAGAACTCTGCCAAGGGCTGCGGCATCAAAGAGCTTGAAGCGGAAACTACCTGGGCTTTAAACAGTTAAGTTAGGGAGTAGGGAAGTTCACAGAGAGGAGGGACAAGAGCCCAGGGCAGAGGCTCTTGAACTTAAAGAGTGACAAATGAACCAGAAAGCAACTCCCAGAGTCCTCGGAGACTCTGTCTCAGCAAGTCTGTGCTTTCTCTGTTTGTTCTTTTTACAAGAGGCTTTATTTTATTTTATTTTATGTTATGTTATTTTAATTTTATTATATGTATGGGTGTTTTACCTGCATGACTATCTGTTCACATGCAACACATACCTGTAGAGGTCAGAGGAGGACATCAGAGCCTCTGGAACTGAATTTACAGATGGTTGTGAGCTGCCATGTGTGTTCTAGGAGCCAAACCTGGGTCCTCAGCAGAGCAACAACTGTGCTTAATGCTGAGTCACCTCTCAAGCCTCTACCTCTTCTCCTTCCTCCTCCTCCCAAAAACTTATTGTTATTTGGAATTACAGGTATGTCTGTGTCATAGAGGCCAAAGGTATTACTTCCCCTATGACCTAGAATTTTAGGTGGTTGTGAGCCACCTGATGTGAGTGGTAGGAATTGAACTCAGGTCTTTGGCAAGATCAATAAGAACATGCTCTTAGCCTCTAAGTTATCTCTCCAGTCCCCACTAAACATGGTTTCTCCATCCTCCTGAGTCCTGGGATTACAGGTTTGCATGGCTATGTCTGGCTTTAGGTCAGAGTTTTGGAGAGTTTCTGCCCTTTTGCTGCTGTTCGATGGGGTCCCATAACCTTGGGCAGTGAGGGCTGAGGAAAGTGTCTAGCTGTAGGGAAAGGGGAAGGAAGTGAAGTGTGCCTCAGCCTTGTCTTCTGGCCAGGCCTAGTTGTCCAGAGGCTGTTACCATCACCTTCAGCACCAGAAACCTGGCTGACTCAACTGCATTTCTAAAATGGGGCTTGTGAGACAAACAGGGCCATTGTAGTCCTTAGGTTTTAGTTTAGATCCCAACATTAGCATCTTCTGGCTGTAGCTGCCTCAGCAGACCAGCTTATTTAAACTCTCAGTTTCCTCACTTACTAAATGGGAAGGCTGGTGACAAGTTAGAACTCACCTGGTTAGCAGATTCTCATTAGCCCCTGTGCCTGGCCTCTGGATGGCAGAAGCTGTCCGAAGGCAAAGGGAGCCACAAGACCCGTTTACATGCTGCCTCTCCGCCAACATGGTCACAACTTGCCGGTGCCTGGGGTGATATGAGACATAGCTATGTTCCGTTCTTATTGTCCTGCTCTGAATGTAGCTGGAGAACCTCCCAGTTAGAAAGGGATGTGGACTGTGGATGGCGTTTTCCCGGAGGCACCTCACGATCTCCAAGATGTGGCTGCTGTTCATTTTTCATGGGCTCACCAGTGGGTCCAATTGTCTTTTTTTGTCTTGTCACATGTGTTTGGACATAGAAACATACTATGTCGCATATAAAACACCAGAAATCAAACAACTAGCGAATCACTGCTTCTTCTGTGTGGAGCTTGCTTTCTTATGAGAGAATCAAATAAGCACTGTCCGTGCACTGACAGTCGCTGCGACCTTTGCTCAACTCAGTGCTCAGGACGTGAGGCAAGCTTAGCTTCAGACACTCTTCAAGTGTTTGTCATGTGCCAGGAGCCTTCTGAGAGCTTCACGTCTGCTGCCTTGCGTAGTTGTCACAATGAGTTCTTTAGTGGGTTCCATCACTGCCATTTTACAGATAAGGAAAACAAAGGAAAAAACATTAGACAATTTAGGAAATGTGGCCAAACCCCAATCCAGATGGTGTTATGTTCATCTCTCAGCCACTGTGCAATGTTCCATATTCCTTGAGAGACCCTAGATGGTGGCAACCAGAGATTTCCAAGCCCAGGTTTGACAGGGTCCATGACCTGTGGCCTGTGAGGAGGCTCAGAACTAATTCACCAACTAACATCCCACTGACTGCTACTTCCCCATGCCATTGTATGCTGCCGTCAGTACAAAAACTGTGGGAGGGCCCCTCAGGCACCGCCTTCCCACAATCCACACATATGATGGGTAGGTGTGAGGTGTGCTCCCACTGCTCTCTTTACACGCTGCCTTTGTGGAGAGAGGAGAAGGGCGTAGTTGATATATAGACTGTCAGTGTGTCATGGACATTCTTCTCAAACTTCTAGCTCCCTTTCCCATGCAACCCCAGAATTCTATCCCCCTATCTGGTGTCCAAATGGGGACTGGCTCTTGGGAAGCAGATTACTTCCTGCAAAGCACCTGTGTCATCAGGTAAGCCGAAATCTTATTCTCTGTCATTTCTACCTTTGGTCCTGTCTGTACCATCTGAAGTCATAGTCCAGACAGATGAATACCCTTCCAATGATAGAAGACTGTTCCCACCTGCTCCATCCACAGCCATGAATGTCTCTGCTCCATCCACAGCCATGAATGTCTCTTTTATAAAGGCTATCTAAGCTCATTTTTAGGTGACCTGGGCATCTTCAGTGTCTGAGTAACCCTCATTTTGGTGAACACAAGTTATTGCAAAGTGCCCTTCCATTCAAAATTAAATCAAGTGCATTAGAATCTCACTTTCTGAGTTCCACTAATGGAATATACCAGAGGTCCACATTACTGATTCTTTCTGCCTTTCAAAGAGCCTTCTCTACCCAGAATTATTATATGTGACGTTTACAGACGTGTTAGAATACTGTGAGGGCTGTGAACATTTAAAAGGGTGTATGTGTGAAAGAAAACCTCAAGTGTGTTCTTCGAATGTCTACTTCTGCTTACCATCCCCCCCTTGAAATTACTTTTCCACTAATAACACCTCTCTCTTCCTCCCTCCCCCCTCAGATTTTTGGAGATGTGGTTCTCTATATTGTCTTCCTTAGCTGCACTAGAACTCACTCTGTAGCCCAGGATGGCCTCAAATGTGTGGCAATCTCCCCGTCTTTGCCTCCCAAGTGCTGGGATTACAGGTGTGTGCCATCACAGCCAACTTAATTTTTTATTTTAAAATTATTTTATTATTTTACATGTATGGGTGTTTTGACCAACATATACCACATGTGTGCAGTACCTTGTGTGTGAGTGTTTGCACCATGTGTGTCAGTACCTGGGGAGGACAGAAGAGGGCACTGGATTCCTTGACTAGAGATAAAGACACTTGTAAGCGGGGTGCTGGGAATGGAACCTGGGTCCTCTAGAAGAGCATCCAGTGCTCTCAACTCCTGAGCCATCTCTCCAGCTAATCCCTACCCCCAACTTAAAAATTTAAAGAAAAACTTTCTTCTCTTTTAGATTATTTATTTTATGTGGAAGCTAATGAGAAGGCAACACTTATAAACTTTTGGTAGAAAAATATAAACTTTGAATATAGATTTGCTTATGTTACCTGTCTCAAGACTCATACCTGATTGCATTATGTTGCTTTTATTTCTTTTCTTTTTTTTAAAGATTTATGTATTTATTATTTACACAGTATTCTTCCTCCAGGCCAGAAGAGGGCACCAGATCTCACTATGAATGGTCATGGGCCACTATGTGGGTGCTGGGAATTGAACTCAGGACCTTTGGAAGAGCAACCAGTGTTCTTAACCTCTGAGCCATCTCTCCAGTTCTCTTTGCTTTTATTTCTTGAGAAATGTTCCTGACATTATTTTCCCCAGGCTGCAGAAGTGACTCAATACCTTTGTGCTAAAGTATAAAGAAAGCATGGTGGGGGGGGGGGGGGCGGGAACAATAGGAAGGAATCCTATAACCAAATTAATCTATAAATTCAAAGTGATTCTCAACAGAACCCTAGTCAACTTATGTTTTTAAAAGTACACTTGATTTTAAGTATATAAAAAATGTGTAGACCTAGGAGTCAAAACAGTCCTTTCTCATTTTTCCTGGCAGTCATGGGTCTATGAAGTTCCCATGACACTGAATTAACAAATACTGAATCTATGTTTCTAGGGAAAAGGTAGGGTCATCATCATCTGAGTTTCTGACCACAGCATTTATCAGTAAGTGCATAACCTTGTTTGGCCATGTTTCTATTTAATGAAACCGTATTGAGTGTTTATTGTTGGTTCACTGACATTGAATTTACAGCTAGTGACACCATTAGCCATGCCTGATGAAACTTATCTAACACCCGTTTTCTCCATAGTGTACACTAGCCTCCTTGCTCTTAGGAACACTAGACTTCAACACTAATTTGGAGAAACATTTACAGCAGAATCACCAAGAAAATGCGCAAAAATGTGGTACTAGATAGACAAAAAACAAGTTGTGTGTTTACAAGATGAAAGCTGAAAATAGTAGGCAGAACAAGGCTGTAATTGCCTCAGCTGGGAGCAGTGGGTTGGGGAACTTGGTGTTTTCCCACTCCAAATGTGTCTGTGAAGGACAGAAAAGGACGAAGTATTGACTGGAGATATAAGTTAATTTTAGCAAGCAGGCAAATTCTCAAATATGTAACCTGAGAATAAAGTGCATTTGATTAAAACTTTGAAAAAGATAAGCAGAATAGTAGGTTTGAAGCTACCTGATCTGAAGACAAAGCAGAGCATAATCAACACAATGTGAAGTCTTCTTTTTAAAAATTTTACCATGCAGCAAAAACCTTTATTTTAAAATAATGTAGTCTCTATATAAAGATGTATATTTAGGCAATTGGAACAAAATACAGTGCATAAACAGTTTCTTATGTATATGGTGAAACGATTTTTGAGAAGGGCGTGAATGCAATCCATTGAGGGAAAACACTGGCTTTTGTAAGTTACAGCAAAAAGTGGGCATACGCACACATGTCTGTGCATATGTGCAGAATGCCTTACCATTACCACAACCACATAGACAATTCAAAGTGGATTTCAAGACCTAAGAATAAATATTGTTAAGTATCCTAGGTGAAAAACTGGAAAATCTTGGTGACCCCAAGTTTGGCAGGAAATTCTTAAGACATAAAAGAAAAAAATCATAAACTTTATCAAAATTCATTGATCATTAAATTATACTGCTACTAAAATGAAAAGGCAATGTAGCCTAGAATAAGATATTTGCAAAACATATCTAACAAAGGATTTCAGAATACATAAAGAAACAAAACAACCCAATAAAAATAGACAAAAGATTTGAATAGACACTAAGCCAAGAAGGCAGATCGGGGATACAGCTCACTGTGTAATGTTTGCATACTGTGTGTAAGACCCTGAGTTCAGCTGAAAATAAAACAGTGAAGGCATATGGGTGACACAGAAGCTCATGAAAGGATGCTCACTACTAGCCAGTAGGAAAATGAAAATGAGGTACCACTGCATACTCCCTAAACTAGATACATTTTTAAAAGATTTTTTATGTGTGTGTAGGTCATGTGTGTATGCGTACCCTCAGAGACCAGAAAAGGGTGTTGAATCTCCTAAAGCTGGAGCTACAGACAGTTGTAAGCCACCCAGCATATGTGTTGGGAACTGAGCTCTGGTTCTCTGGAGGAACAGCAAGCACTCCTGAGTACTGAGCCATCTCTCCAGCCCCAGAAGAGATGTATGTGAAGAGTGGCTGGCACAGTTAAAATCTGGAGCTTTCATACACCATGTTTTAGTTACTTTTCAATTGCTGTGATAAAACACCATGACCAAGGCAACTTAGAAAAGAGTTTATTGTGGATTCACTGTTTCAGAGGGTAAGTTAGAGTCCATGGCCATCATGGTGGGGAGCATGGCAGCAAACTGGCAGGCATAGCACTGGAGCATTAGCTGAGAGCACAAGCAAGAGGCAGAGAGAGGTAATGGGGAAGATATGGGCTCCCAGTGACGCACCTCCTCCATCTTACACCTCCTAATCCTTCCTAAGCAGTTCCACCCACTGGGGACCAAGCATTTAAATATGGGGCATTGTCATTCACGCTGCCACATGGTGCTTGTAAGAATGCAAAATGGTCTACCATTTTGAAAATTATTTTAGCAATTTTTTACAAGCTTGGATGTGATTCTACCATTTCACTTTACTTGTACCCAAAGAAACGAGTTATGTCTAAAGATTTGAACACAAATGTTCACACCCATTTTCCTTGTAATAATCCTACACTGGAGCTTGTACGTGTTCCTCATCTGGTGAATGGACAACCCTGAACACCTCATTACCACACAGCAGTGAGGAATGGACCTCAGGCAGCAGCCAGTGCATCTCAGTATAAGCCTATTGCATGACAGAAACTAAGTATTAAAGTAGAATAATTTAATTCCATTTCTGCAGAATTGTTGAAAATGTCATTTAGTCCATGCTAACAGAGGGCAAGTCAGTGGTTACCCTGGAACCAAGAGGAGGAGCAGGTAGAGGGGTTACAGGGTGAGTAAGGAACTTTAGGGGTGATGACTGTGCTTGCTGTCTTAATTGTATTGGTAGTGTATAGCTCTGTCCAGTTTATCGATACACATATTTTCTTATTTTTTAATCGAGATGAGTTCTTCAAATGTAGCTCAGCCTGGTCTTGTACTCACAGCCCTGCTTCAGCCCCCCAAGTGCTGGGGGCACTACCACAGTTGCTTGGCATTATACCTTATGCAGTTTGTTTATGCCGATCACAAGTTGATAAAGCTGGCATTTGTAAATCAGAGTGAGGGTTCAGAAGGGAAGGGGCACTCAAAGTGCTACGAGAAAAAAGATTATAGAGAGTCTTGGAACTAGCCTGGGACATATGATGGAGCAAGCTCATTTCCAACTGGTTCTTTGGTGACTGGAGAAGCTGAGCATGTGTCAAGGGCAAAGGCGCAATTACTCCTGCATATTAAAATCACAGTTGGATCTGACATTAATGTATGCTCTGTGCTAGAAGGCAGATCATGATTCAAAGGTGTCCTTCATTTATTCATTCTCTTATGGCTCTTTTCTGTGGGCGGGCACACTTCCTGGGCATTTCTCTAGTATATGTGGGGCTTAAGAAACTCAAATTTCAGCTTCCCTTATGTCCACAGGCAGTGCAGGAGAGGAAGGCTACAATCAGTGTATGGCTCTGAGCACTTTCAATTCAGAGTGCAGGAGCTAGTCCACACAACTGCCCAGAGAAGGAAGACTACCGCTGAAGGGAAAGCTTGTCAGTGGTTGGCTGCCGCCCCGGGGCTGGGAGTGAGACAGAGAGAAAGATGGAGAGATGGGAGTGGGGCCGGGGGGGGGGGGGGGGGGGGGCGTGAGCAAGCAGGGCATCAACTGCAAAAGCCAGACGCTGACCCAGCTGTTGCTAAGAGCGCCTGTGGATGAGCAGAGGACTTGCTGAGAAGCAAATCCAGCTGCTCAGCTTCTTCCTAGTCCTGACTGCTGAGCCTAGATAGTGGCGTGCCGTTTGCTTGCTCTCTGCCTGTGTTAAGGCACAGAGTTGAAAAAAAAAAAAGACTGGAGAGAGAGAAGCCCCTTGGGAGAAGGTACCGACTAGACATGAAGCTGTACTAGTTGAAAGAATTCCACACATGGGGAGACGGGCCTGAATCTTGTAGTACTTTATGCGTTGCAGCCTCCACCGGCACTGGGTTTCCACAAGCGTGGTCGCCAGGGCGGCAGCATGAGCTGACCAGGCTGCGTGTTAGATCTGATGAGGCAGGAGGGCCTTCCAGCAGGGCCCACGAGACACTGTGCATCTGTGGAATCCACAGTTAGCCATTTTATCGAAAGCCCTTTGACCTAGGTGTTTAACTCTTACTAGGAGACTGCCGAGTGTGTGTGTGTGAAGACCATAATGATGAGATAACTTTGGAAATTGAAAACCACTGCTCTCCCACCATGATGTATTATTTTATTGATCATTCAGTCGGGGTCTTTTATTTATTTATTTATTTATTTATTTATTTATTATATGTATGTGGACGTTCGTTCCTATAGGTGTATCTGTGCATCATTTTGTGTGCTTAGTGCCTGTGGAGGCCGGAAGGGAGCACCAGATCTCCCGGAACTGGAAGTACAGCCTGCCATGAGCCTCGACCGGTCCTCCGAAAAGGCACTGCACTGGCTGTTCTTCGTCTCTGAGCCATCTCTCTAGCCTCTTACTTGTTGTTGTAGCCTCTTTACTTGCTGTTTGCTGGTTGTTTGTTTTTGAGACCTCCTCATAGCCTCACTTTCCTTTCCCCAGGGAAAGCCACAATCTTGCAAGTGAATAGGAGAATTGATGCAAAGACTCTGGGGAAAGAGGAGCAGGCCCAGCTGGAGCTTGCTGAAGAAGGCAGCTTTGTTTTCTCTGGAACTTTGGGTTCATTTCGTTTCTTTCAGCAGAGAAGCACAAGGCTGATGACTCATATTTACTGTTGAGTCTTAAAATCCAAACTGCAGCTGTCAAAATAAGATTAGTGCTTTCAGGCACGATGAAAGGGGATGGTCCCCCAAATGTGGGCTTGGGTTTGACTTGCCTTTGTAGATCTCTAACCCAGGGGTGAGCTTTTGGGTTGAGGCAGGCAGAGACCCAGTGTTTCCAGTAGAGTGAAATAGCAGCTGTGGTAAAAGCTCTCTCTCTCTCTTGCTGAGGTAACAATTTCTGATTTCTTCATTTTAGGTTAAAACTAGAAGGAACTGTTAAAAAAGGGGGGGAGGGCTCAGTGACAGTGTTCTTTTGCTTTGACTCCAAAAACAAAATTAAGCTGTCATTGGTATCAATAACATGTGCTGTGACCTGTCTAAAGTTCTGCAACATCTATAAAAGCCCTTTGAATAAGCCCTGCGTGATGTGAGGCAAGCCCTCACAGCCTCTGCCTCGTAATCCCCTCTTCCAAGGTAACGAGATGCATATCCTGAGTTCTCTGGACTGAGATCCAGCACTAAGATCAAGATATGAGTGAAGGGAAACGCTTAAATCCAAGGGAGACTCCAGGGATAGATTACAACACAGCCTCAAGGCTCGGAGCTAGCAGGCCCTTGTTAATTGATTTCACCTGTTTTTGCCGTCTGCCACTCTAGTAAAATTCTCCAGGACTAAAGAGAGACAAGCACATTTTGCTGACTGAAGCTGTGTGCTAATAGCTGCTTCCTGGCAACATGCAGCTTGCATTTGGCCAGATTGTTTGTCATAAACTTCAAAATGCCAATTTTGCTGTATCAGGTCAACTTAGCAAACCAAATGTAGCCAAAGATACTTTTAAAATATTTTGTAAATGTAATATCTATGTCTGAAGCTTCCCTAAGTACCCAATAAAATGAAACTATCTCTATGGAATTGTGACTTGGGCAAACCTTGGTTTTACGGTCATTCCTGTGTCATGCAGACCTTTCTCCATTCTGCCTCAAGACTTAGGAAGTGAGGAGAATGGCATTTGTTGTGCCCACTCCAGGTCACATGCTTTCCCATCTATTATTATTTCCTTTAACTCTGTAAAAATGCACTTTCTACCCTCAATTATTTCACATCTTTATGAAAAATGTTTCTTTTTTCTTTTTTAAATTAAATTTTTATTTTTTTACATTAATTACATTTTATTCACTTTGTATCCCAGCTGTAGCCCCCTCCCTTATTCCCTCCCAATCTCCTCCCTCATCTCCTCCCATGCCCCTCTCTAAGTTCACTGATAGGGGAAGTCCTCCTCCCCTTCCATCTGACCCTAGCTTATTAGGTCTCATCAGGACTGGCTGCAATGTCCTCCTCTGTGGCCTGGCAAGGCTGCTCCTCCCTCGGGGTGCAGGGGTGGTCAAAGAGCCAGCCACTGAGTTCATGTCAGAGACAGTCTCTGTTCCCCTTTCTGGGGAACCTACTTGGATACTGAGCTGCCATGGGCTACAGCTGAGCAAGGGTTCTAGGTCATCACCATAAATGGACCGTGGTTGGAATATCAGTCTCAGAAAAAATCCTGTGCCCAGATTTTTTGGTTCTGTTGCTCTCCTTGTGGAGGTCCTGTCCTCTCCAGGTCTTACTAACTCCCCCTTCTTTAATATGATTCCCTGCACTCTGCCCAAAGTTTGGTTATGAGTCTCAGCATCTGCTTTGATACCTTGCTGTGTAGAGTCTTTCAGAGGCCCTGTGTGGTAGCTTCCTGTCCTGTTTCTTGTTTTCTTCTTCTTCCGATGTCCATCCCATTTGTCTTTCTAAGTGAGGATTGATCGTCTTACCCAGGGTCCTCCTTCTTGCTTAGCTTCTTTAGGTGTACAGATTTTAGTATGTTTATCCTATCTTTATAGGTCTAGTATCCACTTATAAGTGAGTATATACCATGTGTGTCTTTCTGCTTCTGGGATACCTCAGTCAGGATGATCTTTTCTAGATCCCACCATTTGCCTCCAAATTGCATGATTTCCTTGTTTTTAATTGCTGAGTAGTATTCCATCGTGTAAATGTACCACAATTTCCATTCTTCCGTTGAGGGACATCTGTGTTATTTCCAAGATCTGGCTATTACTAATAAGGCTGCTATGAACATGGTTGAACAAATGTCCTTGTTGTGTACTTGAACATCTTTTGGATATATGCCTAGAAATGGTATAGCTGGATCTTGAGGAAGCGCTATTCCTAATTGTCTAAGAAAGTGCCAGATTGATTTCCAAAGTGGTTGTACAAGTTTACATTCCCACCAGCAATGGAGGAGGGTTCCCCTTTCTCCACAACCTCTCTAGCATATGTTGTCACTTGAGTTTTTGATCTTAGCCATTCTGATGGGTGTAAGGTGAAATCTCAGGGCTGTTTTGATTTGCATCTTCCTGATGGCTAAGGATGTTGACTATTTTTTTAAGTGTTTCTCTGGCATTCTATATTCCTCTACAGAGAATTCTCTGTTTAGCTCTGTACAGGGTTTTTTAATTGAATTACTTGATTTGTTGCTTTTTAACTTCTTTAGTTCTTTATATGTTCTGGATATTAGCCCTCTGTCAGATATAGGGTTGGTGAAGATCCTTTCCCAGTTTGTAGGCTCTCGATTTGTTCTGACAACAGTGTCTTTTGCTTTACAGTTTCATGAGGTCCCATTATTGATTGTTGATCTTAGAGCCTGTGCTGTTGGTGTTCTGTTCAGGAACTTGTCTCCTGTGCCAATGAGATCTAGACTCTGCTCCACTTTTTCTAACTGATTTAGTGTATCTGGTTTTAAGTTGAGGTCTTTGATCCACTTGGACTTTAGTTTTGTGTAGGGTGAGAAATGTGGATCTATTTTCATTTTTCTGCATGTAGACATCCAGTTGGACCAGCAACATTTGTTGAAGATGCTTTTTTTCTTTCTACTGAATGGTTGAAAACTGTTTCTTGCTGGTGTAATAGCACACACCTTTAATCCCAGACTTCTCTACAAAGTGAGTTCCAGGACAGCCAGGCCTCTGTTACACAGAGAAACCCTGTCTAAAACAAAACAAAACAAAACAGAACAAAAACCCAAAACTAAAACAAAAGAAACAGTTTCTTGAAGGTCATTTGCTGAACTCTCCGTTTGGCTCCAAAGACAATATTTCACCTGCTTGCCTCACCCCTTCCTTTCCTGAAGAGTCATACTGTAGTGGTGACTCTCTTCATGACTCTGTTTCTTTTATGTGTTTATTTGTTTGTTTTGTTGTTGTTTCTTTTTTTTTAAGAGCAGCCTTTTTTTATTTTTATTAATTACATATACAGTGTTCTGCCTGCACGCCAGAAGAGGGTACCAGATCTCATTATAGATGGTTATGAGCCACCATGTGGTTGCTGGGAATTGAACTCATGACCTCTGGAAGAGCAGCCAGTGCTCTTTACCGCTGAGCCATCTCTCTAGCCCTTGTTGTTGTTTCTAGACAGGGTTCTCTGTGTAGCATTGGCTGTCCTGGACTTTGTAGACCAGGTTGGCCTCGAACTTGCAGAGATCTGCCTGCCTGTACTTCTGCCTCTGCTGTGATTACAGGAGTGTGCCACCAAGCCCGGCTCATAACTCTGTGTCTACATCATCTTTTCCTGTCTTTGCACAATCACCTCAGCAAAGCCACTTGTTGGAGGTTGGGCTGATGAGTGTAACCCTCAAGATCTGGTGACACCTATCCTTGGTTTGCAAACCTGCCTAAGACATACCTGATTGGTTGATTAAACAGCCTATACCTGGGCAGAGCCAAATAGGGTAGGCGTGGCTAAGGTTCCTCTGGCTTGGAGAGGTCAAGAGAATCATGGCAGAAAGAGGTGGGAAGAGAAGAGGAAGGAGGATGCCATGATGGGTTAGTTTGGAGGAAAAAACAAACAAACAAACAAACAAACCATGTGGGCAGAGATGAATGACTCCAATAATGACATGAAAAGGCCCAGATGAAGAATACAAGTAAGTACTGTGGGATTATGTATGGAAGGTAGACCGGATAAGGAGGATTAAGGTGGATGGCATTGGATGGGGGCTGGGAGATGGATGGTGAGGATACTGAGCCAGCGTAGTTAAAAATGTCTGCCCAGCCCAAGATAAATAAGGCAATTATAAATCTAACAGGTGTCTGTGTCTTATTATTTGTGATAGTGGGTTAGATAATACGGCCATGGTAATCATAGGACAAATAATAGACATTATATAGCCCAACACTCTTTTTTTTATTTACAACAGCCACTTTTTCATCACATTGTATAAAGTGGTAGTCCTTAAACATGCCTGGCTTCCTGCTTACAAAATAACGTTGTTGGTCTGTCATCAGTAATATGCTGGTCAATGTTTATCAACCATCTTTCTCAGGGGGAAAGCTCTGATTTGCCGTGTTTGCTGATTCCTCTGGTGTCAACACTGCCATTTTTATTCCTCTTACATGGGCTGCAAACTCAGTGAGAGACAGGTCAATACTCAGAAGTGTGGGGGGAGTGAGGATCAAGTGTGAGCTTCTTGCCTCAGGCTTAGATGATGTGTATGACCTGACAGCTTCCTCCCTGCCATACAAACATGGCCATCAACTGTTATGGCTGAGCTGACCTCAGCACACCAGCGAATTCCTTATTAGATTCTCAGCTCCATGATGGTAGGGAATTTTTTTTTCTTCTTTCTGTGTCTGTTTGATTCACTGTTGTTTTCCTTATACACTGAATAATTTTCTTGAATGAACATGTAGGAAAGCTCTGCCATTCACAAGCATTTCTTACTGGACCACATGCCAGGCACCGTGCTAGGTAGCTGAGCTAGAGTCAAACAGCTCACGAGGTTCTCTGCTCCTCTATGACAGGTGGGCTACATTCATGCTGTTTACAAATTAAGCATTAAAAGGTAGTTGTTGTGAGAACTACAGGGGGAAACTGTGAGGAAGAACTTGACAAATGGTGACTAAAATCTCCTTGGAAAATACACTTTAAATACACTTTATCTTAAATACACTTTATCTTAAGGGTACATAAGAGTTAGGTAGGCTAAAAGCAGGCAAGGAAAAGGTATGACCAGTTGAGGTGGTTTTGTTGTTGTTGTTGTTTTTTAAAGAACAGCATGTGCAGAAGTTGTGGGGCATAAGAAAACTTGATTTGGAGGATAAAGAGCGGGATGTTATGGTCATCAGGAAGCCACTAAGAGAGTTAAGCAGAGGAGAGACCAGAACACATTGCTGTGCTCAGCTGGAACAGACCCCGAAAGATCTGGTGGCACATTATCATGATTGGCTAAGCTGATCCTGGCTCCTCTTGCTGATCCTGGCTCCCCTTGTTGGTGGGAGGTAAAGAACAGTAGCAGAGAGTAACAGAGAGATGACTGGATCTGAAGGGCACAGAAGAGGGAGGACACCAATACTTCCAAGTTTCTGAGACTGTCCTCAACTTCAGGCAAAAATCTGCTAATCTGAACATTTTATCTTTGCTAAAGGGAAATTAAAGAATAGTAAGGCTCCTCTCCAGCTCTCCCATCTCTGCCCTGGAGCATCCCTTGGGCAACAGGTCTCTGGGGTGGAGGGGAGGAAGCTGTTAGGTCACACACACCATCTAAGCCTAAGGCATGAAGCTCACACTTGACCCTCACCCCACCAGGAGCCCACCAGGAGTGTTGACCTGTCTCTCACTGAATTTGCAGCCCATGTAGGAGGAATAAATTAGAAACCCCCAGCAAGCCTCTGTTGTGTGACACAGATGTGGATTTTTTTATCTACCCAACAAGAACCCACTGAGCAATTGCAATGCGTCAGGCACGGTGACGGGCACTAGGCATGCTGCAAGTAGCAAGCACAGATTCTCTGCCCATCATGAGAGCTTTTCTGGGATCTCCAACTTGAGACTGGTGCCTACATGTCCCTGTCCTCAGAGACAGGAGTGTGTTTTGTGGAGGATAAGGAAAGATGTGGAGAATTTTGTTTTCATCTCTCTCATCTTCCTTTCTGTTACAGGATCGGGCTTTGGGGAGTTAGGGACATCCTTATTGGAAGGCAGGGCACATGGACCTTTGTCACTGTTCCTTCAGCCATGAGCATTTATGAAACACAGGGACAGTATCTGGGGACTCAGGTGGGATATACCAGTTTATGCTCTACTGGGTCAGGCAGAGGCGTAGCTAGCCTTTCCAGGATCAGGGGTAAGTGGAAATGTCTGCAGGACCCCAGGGAGGAAGTCTTTGAGCAGGCTCCTGGAAGAGATGAGGGCTGACTGAAGTCGCAAGCCATAACTTGGGCCTCTAGGCAGAAAAGGCAGAAAGCTGTGCCAGTTAACAGGAAATCTGAAGCCAAGATCTGTCCCATGCCCCCAAGTGGTTATATCACTTTTCAGTGAAGTCCTTCCAGACTGTGTGGGAGAAAAAAAAAAAAAAGTTGTTTTTCAAAAGCATAAGGAATTGTCCAAAACCATCTGTATGTTTTTCAAATGGAAGTGACCACTGCCAGGAAAAGACGTCATATTCGTTAGAACCCAGTCTCCATTTGGTCCTTTGTCTTTGTTTAATTAGGTTAATCCCTCAACGGTCTCCCTAGGTCATTGCTAATCACTCACAGTCATAAATCCCAACATTCTAAACACAGTATGAAAGAAAAGGCCACAAAGAGCCAACTGGCAAGCTCACTATTCATGGGACAATTCCTTGGGAATGGGAGCTGTAATTCTTCCTGGTCCTACCTCAGTCTGTGTTCTCATGTGTGTCTGGAGACGAAACAAGGATGGCAGCCGTCACTCTGAGATGTGTTCCAGAGAGAAAGCTGAAGCTTGGGGTCCCAGGTCATAAGAGGAGTCTAACTAAGCACCTTCCCCTCAGAGGATGGGACTTTTGTTCCTTGGATCCAGGATTGTCCCCTGCTGCTGGGGACTTTGAGGATGTTTAACAAACACTAGTACTAAAATCCTACCCTTGGCCAGTTTGGTTTAAGGAAAGGGGTATAATCTGGGCATCAGAAGTGTGTGTTTGTGTGTGTGTGTATGTATGTGTGTGCAGCCTTAGGCGTTGTTCCTCAGTATTTCTACTGCCCTGCCCTCAGGGACCAGATAAAAGGACCACCCTCCACCACAGCCCTCTCTCTGTTTCCAGCATTCTCATTCTTGGCATGCAGCCCTTCTCTCTCCCTCTCTGTCCCCCTTTTCTCTGTCCTCATGCCTCTCCTACTGCCTGTATCCCTTTTCCAGGCCCCCCACTCCTCTCCCTTCCCCCAGTAAACCTCTTTCACATCAGGTCTGTTGTGTGGTGTAACTACTCAGGAGGCACACCTTGGCATGGCCCGCAATGGTACCCCCTCTGGGCATTATATTTCATGAAACTGAGGAACCATCATCCTCTCCTCCCCTCCACTCTCTTTACTTTCCCACTCTTTCCTTTCCCTCTCTTTCCTTTCTTCTTCTCTTTCTTCCTCCCCTTTCCCTCTCTTTACTTTTCCTCTTTACTTTACTTTCCCCCCTCTTTCTTCTCCTTTCCCTCTCTTCTTCTTTTTTCCTTCCCTTTCCCTCTCTTTCCTTTCGCTCTCTTTCCTTTCCTTCTCTTTCCCCATCTTTCCTATCCTTTTCCTCTCTTTCTTTCCTTCTTCTCTTCTTCCTCTCCTTTCCTTGCCCCCACAGAGTTTCTCACTGGGACCTGGAGCTTTCCAATCAGACTAGGCTGGCTCACTGGTGAACCCAATGACTCACCCATCTCTGTCTCCCCTGTGTTGGGATTGTGAGCACCATGTGCCTAGCTTTTTACCTTGTTTGGGACCAAACACGGGCCCTCACACCTACACAACAGGCACTTTACTATCTGAGCATCTCCCAGTCCCAGCATCAGTGGTTTGTTATTGTTGTTGTTTGGTTGGTTTTTGTTTGCTTCTTTGGGGGCAGGAGGGAGGTTGCTCTAGAAAGTCTAATAGGTAGCTGGGTTGAGAGTTTTCTGCGTTGATAGATGGCACCACACAGTTCCTTGGACTTGGTAGAGTCCCAGCCTGTCCAGAAAGAAATCAGCATTTTCTTGCCATCTGCTCTGTCTGTTCTATAGGGAGACATCTTCTGGTGGAAAAACAAGACCAAACATTACCTCAAGGGCCTCGTTCATTACTTTTGAAATACTACTTTCAAAAGTTCTGTTTTTGTAATAAACTAATTTTCTCCTGTTACTATAAAAGCTCTTAAGAATGTTGAGGCCAGGCAACAGTAAGTAAACATATAGAAGCCCTCATTCCCACCCCTTCCTGGTCTTCACAGTTAGCAGGGGTTCTGGTGACTCAAGGGGCCAGAGATGGCCTAGGAAGTGCCAGTGAGCTGAAGTTCTTTCTCCACCAGCAGGACTTTGTGCAGAATGCCGACCACCTGCAAAGGGACTTAGAGTCTAATAAGAAGACACAGTGGCTGCATCACTAACACATACCATTAGTGTCATCATACATGCTGGGGAGGAAGCCAGCAGGGGTGCACTGACAGCCAGTGTGTTCTGAGTGGCTCAAGCTTCTCAGAGGAAGAGGCAAACTGCCTATCACCCGACAGGCACATTGAAGCCTGGGGCTCAGGAACCCCATCATTGGTCTCATATGAAGCAACAGTCTTCATTGAGCTGTGCTGGAAGTCTGATAAGGGTCCCAGACCTGAGAGTATCTGTGACAGATGCTGCCAGACACATCTTTGAGAGCACAAAGCACAGTTTGGATGGAATCACTGGGCCCTCCCTTGAGGATGGCCATGTTGTCTGTGGAACTGAGTTCAGATTCCTCAGTCTACTAGTGGGCTCCCAGCCCATCTGCTGTTTGCAATCTCTCCCAGCTTCTCCTGCCGCTTTCCAGGCAATTCCCAGAGCAGAATCCAGATGCTGAGCCTGTTCTGCTTTCCTCCATATCAGCATGCCTTCTCAGTCTCCATTCTCCTTCTTAGACCTGAGCATTTTAATATGTGGCAGTGTAGATTTTATTATTTTTTTAAGGGCTCAGCTCAAGCTGGATAGATGGCTCAGTGGCAGACAGTCGCTGCTTTTCCAGAGCATCTGGTTTGACTTCCAGGTCCCACATGATAGTTCTCAACTGTTGTAACTCCAGTCTAGGGGATATGATACCCTCTTCCAACCTCTTTGGGCATTACATGTGTGGATGTGGTACACAAACACACATGCAGTCAAACATCCATAGATATAAAAGCAAAAGTGAAAAAAGTACTCTATTTACTAAAGATGTGGCCCACGCCTTAGGGATGTAGAGGCAGGCTGATCGCTGTGAGTGTGAGATCAGCCTGGTCTATAAAGGAGTCCAGGACAGTCAAGGCTGCACAGAGAAACCCTGTCTCAAAAAAAAAATGCTGCATTAGATCAGTTTTTAATCTTTTCATTGTTTTAATATGCTTGTCTAAAAGCACAATCAATACAAAATTCAAAGACCAAGTAGATGATATATTTATTTGTGTGTTTTCTTGTGTGTGCACAAGTGTGTGCCTGCAGATGTGTGCACATGTCTGTGGAGGTCAAAGGACAACCTTGGTTGTCATTCCTCAGACACCATGCACCTTTTGTGTGAGGATCTGTCACAGGTGATGCTAGGCAGCGGGGAGAGCCAGCTATCCTGTTCTGCCTCCTGTCTCACTGCCAGGATTATAAGCAGGTGCTACCATGTGTGGCTTTTTATATGGGTTCTGGGAAACTCAGGTCCTCATGTTCCCAAGACAAGGACTTTATAGACTGAGCCATCATTTTTAGGAGGTGACAGTAAAATGTAACTGTTAGAGAAGCTGCTTTTTACAGTGTGAATGAGACAAATGCAGACTTATGATGTTCATGGTGCTGAGAATAGGTGGCAGCAGAGGGTTTATCCCTAAACAGGGGCTTAGGACATCCCTCTGAGGCCCAGGAGATATCATAAAACAGGGAGCACAAAGAATGTCAGAGCCAGAATATAGGGAGAAGTGCTATAGAATGCTCTCTCCAGGGCATAGCAGTCATGCTGTCACAGCAGCTGAGCTGCCTGCACTGGACCTTCATAAGACTGGGCACAGTTAATCACAGACCCGTAGGGGCTTATGGACCCTACCCCTCAGCACAGCCATTACCTCCTGATGGATTCCTGGGGAGGGACAGTCATTCTCTTTAGTTGTATTCCCATTGGTAACCACACCCCCAGGCTCTAATGGATAGTTCCAAACTCAGGGTTTCACAGACAGCCCTGGGTAAACTCAGTGGTCAAAAAACAGAACAAAAGAGCATGGATATGGGACTGGTAGGGAGCAGGGAGAGTGAGAGAAATAAGGAAGCACTACATGTATAAAATTGTCAAAGATCAAATTTAAAAGGGATATTTTAACAAGGATAATGACAAGACTAGAGAGACAGCTGAGCCCCTAAGACTGTCCTGCAGAGGACCTGAGTTCAGTTCTTAGCACCATATCAGGTGGCTTACAACAGCCTGCAATCCCAGCTCCAGAGGATCCAAACCCTACCCTCACCTCTGTGGGCAGCTATGCTTGTGGGCACATACAAGCAGACAAACACAGTTAAAAATAAAATCCATCTTTGTGTAAGTGCTGTAGAAATTTTTGTTTGTTTTTTTTTTATAATAATTTATTTAATTCTATTTTGTGTGCATTAGTATGAAGGTGTTAGATCCTTTGGAATTGGTGTTACAGACAGTTGTGAGCTGCCATGTGGGTGCTGGGAATTGAACCCAGGTCTTCTGGAAGAGCAGGCAGTGCTCTTAACCACTGAGCCACCTCTCCAGACGCCGTTTGTTTTCTTTTAAGTATAAATGTTAGTCAGAGACTGACTGAGCTTTCTGAGTAACAGAGTTTTTGATCACACTTGTAATGATATTTTTTAACCAAAGAAACTTGCCTTTAATATATTCAGTCCCTTTAATATTGGGGTTTCTCCGGCTTTAATGGCAGGATTGTGGGTAGAGCTAGTCATTTAATAGCATCTGAGCAACCTCCTTGCCAGGAAACAGCACCATCATGTCCGCCCATCTGTACCAAGGAAAGTCTGAGTCAGTGGTGGGTTGAAGAAGCCTTTAACCTTTACATCCTTGTGCATCCTATGCCCATGGCTGGAGATGCACGCATGTGCACGCTCCCACCTTGCACCAGCCGGCTCAGCACTCTGGATATGTGGAGAGCTGACTCAAACAAGACTATGAAGAGTCACTCCTCTGTCACTCCCTGTAAGCTTTCCTAGCTCCTCTCATGGCATTTGGCTTCTCCATTTTCCTCACCTGTGTGGGGATGAATGAGTAGAGTATGTAGAGGACTTTCAAAGACCTTCCTGTAGTCAGATGGGAAGAGGAAAGGTTGATGGAAATCTGGGGAGGGGTGTTGCCATGTGTCTTAGTCAGTGTTTATTGCTGTGAAGAGAGACACATGACCATGGCAACTCTTATGAAGGAAAACATTTAACTGGGGCTGACTTACAGGTTCAGAGGTTTAGTCCACTATTGTCATGGCGGGAAGCATGGTGGCATGCAGCAGACATGGTCCTGGAGGGTAGCTGAGAATTCTACATCTTAATTGGCAGGTAGCAGGAAGAGAGAGCACTAGGTGTGGATTGAGCATCTGAAACCCCCAAAGCCCTTCTCCAGTGACACACTTTCTCCAACAAGGCCACACCTACCCCAACAAGGTCACACCTCCCAATAATGCCACTCTCTAATGGAAGTCTATGGGGGCTGTTTTCACTCAAACCACCACACTGTTTCCAGCAAAGTAGTGAGACTGTAGGCCCCTTGGCTTATCTGCACAGTATCAAAGACAGCACAGAACAAAGTCACCTCAGTGTATACTGGTGAAGCTTCGATTAACCAAAGGCTAGGAATGGTACTTTATGGGAGCAAGAAGAAACTACTGCTCACAGCTAAACTCTCATGAGCAGCTTTCATTGCCACAGGAAAATACAAAATTGACATTAAAATTATTTAGCTTCCATATAATTCCAACATATGATTTCCATTTTATTCCAGCTTCTAAAATGTCTTTATCTACACTAAACACATAAAATGTCAGCAATGGTTGCCTCTGGGTTGACTACAGATGAATTTAGCTTTTATGTATTTTGCCTCTCGACTTTCTACAATGATAATACATTAAAATGTATAGTCTTACTTAAGGTTTGTATAGTAAGTGCTATAGAGTTGAATTGCCATGGGCTTAGAGCACTTCTCCTTCAGAGCTATGTGCTAATGGTGCACCTTTGCTTCAGTCCAGGATCTGTGTGCCACAGAGGACCATGGCTGTGAGCAGCTGTGCGTGAACATGCTGGGCTCCTTCGTCTGCCAGTGCTACGGTGGCTATGCCCTGGCTGAGGATGGGAAGCGATGTGCAGGTGGGTCTCCCTCCAGTCCTGTGTGCTGAGGAAGAATGCATTAAGAGTAGAAGGACAGCAAGTAGAAGACATGTGTGAGGTCCAAATAGTCCTTTGGGGTTTTTGAAGCACTTGGTTCTGTGGCCTAATTTTTGGGTAGAGTTTGAACTTTAAAAACTTCATTTTTGCTTGAGGTCAGCATTTGCTCATTGCAGATCTCTACATAAAGTGTACTTATAATTGTCTATGTAGATATAATTGCCTGTTATTTCACTGCTTAAAAGGGCAGGGTGGATTTGGAGCAGAGCTTGGGGACCTAAGTATGCATAGCTATAGCTCATGCATTATGTATAAAATTTACTTGGTGATAGGCAGGAGTGTTGTGCAGTACCTCAAAGACACTGGCAGTCTTGTCCCTCATTGTTCAGTGAAAGGCCCATCGTGGTCACAGCAAATGAACAGCTTCAGACACAAAGGCAGGGTCACTAGGTCACTAGGAAGCTTATTAGGAAGTGCTTGGAGCTGCAAGCACAAATTCACAGTTGACCACTATCCCAGCTTGGTGACTCCGTGTTAAGTTAGACCATGGGGTGGCATCTGATTTCTTCAGTGATGGGCTGTAATTTTCCTTAGGTTTTGCAGAGCAGGCCAGCAACCCTAATCTGTATTCAGGTTTGATCTCATTCATCATTAAAGCAAGAAATAGTAGACAAATAACAGGTATTTAGGAAGATAAAATGAAATGAACCTATATTCCTGACCAAATCTTGCTTTTCTGTTCTGTATCCCATTGCTTTCAGAGACCATGTTACATCACTTCATTCCTTGTTTCCTTCCATAGTATATATTTATTATTTTGGATTTCAGATGCATAATTTTCAGCATACCCCACTAATTAGTTAGGTGTATAAAAGAGGAGAAAAGGGTAACAATAACAAGCAGTCATTTGCTATTTGCATGGAAGCAATGAGAGCACTGTGGCTTTGTTTTTATAAACTGCTGTGTTTGAAAACTATCCTCACTGCCTCTGACATGAACTGATTGGCCGGCTCTTTGATCACCTTCCCCTGAGGGGGGAGCAGCCTTACCAGGCCACGGAGGAAGACAATGCAGCCACTCCTGATGAGATCTGATAGACTAAGATCAGAAGGAAGGAGAGGAGGACCTCCCCTATCAGTGGACTTGGGGAGGGGCATGCGTGAAGAAGGGGGAGGGAAGGTGGGATCAGGAGGGTAGGAGGGAGGAGCTTATGGGGGGGATACAAAGTGAATAAAGTGTAATTAATAAAAAGAAGAAGAAGAAGAAGAAGAAGAAGAAGAAGAAGAAGAAGAAGAAGAAGAAGAAGAAGAAAACTACCCTCATCAGAAATCAGCAAATGGAATTGGTCTCCTGAGCCTTAAAGGTATTTATTGGGGATAGGATTTTAATTTACTGGTGGTGACCATGATAGAGTAGCAGGGCATTCTGTTAACACAGCACCAAAAAAGTAGCCAACATGTATCCACCAATTATTGTTTCACTAGTTTTTATTATACAACCAAAATTTAAGAGACGAGAAAAATCTGTTAATACAAATACAAATACAAATACAAATCATTGTATTTTCGATCATTCTTTTCCCCATAGAAATATCTACTACAAAACATTTGTTCCTGTTGAACAAGTTATGCTGTTTAGTTTTATCAACTGTTTCCCCCCACTACTGTTGGTAACTGTTGTGAACTGAAAAAGAAAGAAAAGATAAGAAGAAGATGTAGGATGGGGTGTTTGTGAGGAAGGACAGGGACAGGTGTCAAGGAGCTAGGAAAACAGTTCTACTTGACTGAGGGGAGAAAACAGAATGCGCCAAGAGCTTGTGGGAGTCACAGAGGATAGATGAGCAGGAGGCTAGCTCTTCGCCCTTGGGTAACTGGAGTGTTAGGGAACCCAGTCTTCTCTGTTACCCAATAATTGTCTAATTGTCCTAGCATAGTAGAGATCATTGTGTCTCTCAGGATCCTGCTGTAAGTTTGGAATTTGACATTTGCTGAGGAGCAGAAAGAACACACGAGAACATGCTGTGGTTGCCAGGGAGCAGTGCTGTGCTGTGTTTGTCCAAGACGGGTGTTTCTTGCTGACGCTCATGAGCCTATAAGAATGTCTTGGCTGTAAATTGACTAACTCCATGTTTTCCTCCACTTTTGAAAGTCATTTAAGGTTTTTAAATTATTTTTTCCCTTTTTTTGTTTTAAAAATTTTTCATCAATTACACTTTATTCATTCTGCATCCTCCCCTAAGCCCCTCCCTCCTCCCCTCCCAATCCCACCCTCCCTCCTCCCTCTGCATGCATGCCACTCCATGTATGTGGACCTATCTACATTGCCCATGTGGCATGCTGGGGCTGGCTACCCAGAGGCTATTTAAGCTGTGGGCTGGCTTTCCCCAGGGTCAGATGATTGTTCAAGGTTCCTAAATAAACTGCATTGAAAAAAAAAAAAAAAAAAAAAGAATGTCTTGGCTGGAGAGATGGTTCAGCCAGCCATTAAAGGATAGGCTCACAGCCAAAATGCCAAGAATATCTTGCCTCTGTTAGGTGGTCAAGCAGAAGAATGGTTAGCCAAGGGAAGCTATGTATTCTAATGTGACCCAGGTCTCATCTCCCGGACAGTCCTGGCATTACCAGGATCATTTAGTAACAGAGGCATTACAACTGTTCTTGACAGATATTGACCAAGCTCCAGGGGAGCCAGATGTGAGATGAGCAGGTAGATTTCTGTGGCCAGTAGCCTCAGATAAGGGGGTCAGAATTCTCAAAAGTCAGTCACTGTTCCGTGGAGCTGTGTTGAAAGCGCTGGGAGGACAGAGGTAGAGAAGAGCAAGGTTGGAAGACCTGAATTTAGAAGGAAGAGTAGTCATTGGACAGATGCGCAAGCAAGAGCCAGTGTAGAGTGAAGGGCAGCAATGGAATGGACGGGGAAGTGCTTTCAAAAGAGAGATTACACAAGCAGAAGTTACACAAGCAGCCTAACAAAGGCACCATTCTCAAAGACAGAGAAGCCAGGGGCTACAAAATCTCCCAAAACAAAATCACCTTGTAATGTTTTAAATAAGATTACAATTTTTTATTGGGCAACTTCAAGGCTATCCTGGCTTGGACACACCTGAAATTCCATGACCTTGACCATCTAAGACTCTGAGAACGATACAACAGTGATGGCAGAAAGAGGGAAATATTTAAGGGAAGATAGCCAGAAATTTTAGGCAAAGCAAAGTTGGAGTGACGATGAGACGAGACAAAGACGGTGGGGGGTGGGAGGAGAAGGCAACAGCCCCAGCGCAGAAGAGAATGCAGGCAGGAAGCAGCATGTTTCCCCCTTGTTCCCTTTAATGTCCTGTAGGTTGCTTCATTTTAGATGTCTGTGCCTTTACTTGTTTTGAAGACAGCGGAACTTCAAGCCTTACACCCATTTCCCAGTGAGGCTCCCCTTTGTCTCTCACTTCATAATGAGGAGTCACACAACCTACTGCATAGTATGTGGGGGGGAAGCTATTGAAGCTCCCAGTGTGCACGAGGCAGCGGTCTTCTTACACTGACTCACCCAGAACTGTTACTGTGACTTGCGTGAGTATCTGTTTCTTAGGCACTGACTCAGGAGTTTCTAGTTAGCATTTCCAGCCATTTGGGTTAGTGAAACATTGCATTTGAGTAGCAAGGTTCCGTCTCCCTGACTACCATTTCAGTATAGACAGTACTTAATTTACCTCCAGATACAGCTGACCAGGGCCAGATTACTCACTAAGATGCCCCTTGTGATTTCACAGAGCTCCTGAGTTTGAAATGCATTAGCTGCTACTGAAGCTGTGCTAAATGCCATCCCAACGTGCATATCGCTCATGAACTACGCTTCTAGTCCTGAGTGTGAGTTTTCTGCTGGACTTGCTCACCTCATGTTTACTAGCTGCTTTGTATATGGGGGTAACTTTGCTTCTATTTTTCTTTTATCTATTTGAGCAGAGTATAAACCCTCCAGGCAGAAGCAAGTTGTGCTTTTCACTCTTTGTGGTGAACTTGCATTGTCGTTTCTCTGAAGATGACACGATCGCAATCTCAAGCCCTTTAGTGTTTTAAGTTTACTGTCCCTTAACTGGTTTTTAAATTGCAAATTCGATTTTTGTTCTTTGTCGTCATTCATTCATGCACCCACAACAAAATACCTGAAACTGGGTAATTCATAAATACGAATTTATTCTTCACGGTTCAAGGTGCTGCCAGATTTTTAATCTGCTGAGGGCTGCTCTCTGTTTTCACAGTGGCACCTGGAACTCTGAATCATCTTGTTGGAGAGGTGGAAGGGCAAAAGGGACCACTCTAAGAGACCACACCTGGTTTATGGTTAATTATATATGTATATTCGTATGGCAGTATGTTCATGTGAGTGCATATGCCCATGAAGGCCGGAAGAGGAAGTTGGATCCCCTGGAGCTAGAGTTACAGGTGGTTGCGATCTGTTCTACATGGTGCTGGGAACAGAACTTGGGCCCTCTCCCAGGGCAGCCCACCCTCAAGCACTGAGCCGTTTCTCCAGCTCATTAATGAAGGCAGAGCTCTTATGAACTGATCACTTCCTAAAGGCCGCACTTCCTATTACTGTTGCATTAGGAATTAAAGCTGGAATTTTGGAAGGGCATGTGAATTCAGATCATCACACTAATTTGCTTAGAAATCATTTCTTTAAAAGCTTGGGTACTATAACTTACCTCTGGTATTGTCTTGTCACCTCCATCCAAAGTGCACCACATTGCCTGATTCAGTAATCACTGAATAAGTGTTCCTGAACCACACAATTGATATAGGTGTCTGTGTGTTGCTCAGTCCAACCTTTCTTGATGAGAGTGACAACATAATAAAAATGTACATTTATTGAGTGTTACCAGTCCTAGTAACACTGAAGTGTTTTACAGGTATTGTAACCATCCTGTGTGGAAAGTACTATTGTTTTTGCTCTTGTAAGTCTCCAAATTTCTTCATGATTTAGTCACTTCAGACTGTAAATTATGGTTAAAAATATCTTGCTTACAGGTCAGTGTAATGTGTGACTATATTAGAGTAATATAATTTACGACTTACAATGTCTAGTGAGTAGGTGCTTAATCTCGATTAGATGTTTGCATTTCCTTTATGAGTACTTCTTATGGGTGATCACACTTAACAATGTCTCTAAGGTGTGTGCACTGGTTACTTTTCGTTGCTGTGGTAAAGCATCATGATAAATGGCCATCTCAGTCTTTATTGCCTTGCACTAATGTACTGTCTGTCTCTGAAGACAGCTGAGCGGTTTATCAGATGCTGGGCAGAGACTGGATGTGGCAAGGCTCGGTTGTGGCTCTGGGATTTTAACCCTCTGTGATCTGCCTGGACAAGAAATGACAGCCAGGGAGTTACAGTGTTGTTCCATCTATGAAGGTGCACACAGAGGCTCCAGGCAGAGATGACAGAAGGGATTTTGTTGGAGTAGGTGAGGAGCGTGGCCAGCTACACACATCTGCCCCAAACCTTGGCCTTCCTTTTCAAAAGTACAGTTTTACCACTTAGAAAGTTATGCAACAAATTCAACATATTTGGTGAAGAATGTCAGAGCTGAGTGGACTAGAACTCTCTGGATCTTAAAACTCTTTGAGGTTCACATGACTGGAAAGGGGTTTCTTCACATCCAGCTGCTGAATGGTGGTCTGGACTGCTACCACTAAGGGGCCTGACAGTGAGTCAATGATAGCCTTGAGATGATAGCAATGATAGTGTTGACATGTAAGAGTCTTAGACACAGTCACTGAATCCGGCCTCTCCTTAGTTCAGACAGGTGTGCACACAGAGAGCACAGCATCGTGAGGATCACGGCCCAGGAGAATCTCGTCCTATGACAGTGGTCTGCGGCTGGCTGAGGAACAGAAAATGCCATTCAAAAAGGGATATCCTCAAAACTACACATGGGTGGGTGTGGTGGCATACACTTGTAATTCACGCACTCAAGAGGCATTGCTACAAATTCCAAGCCAGCCTGGTCTACATACTGAGATTCTGTCCATGCCATAAAACCCAAGACAAACAGCTTCACTCCCAAACACCTACATATACAAACATCTTAGTTGTTTTACTTTAAAAACAAGTTACATTTAATAAAAGTTATATTTAATAATACTTTCAAAAGTTAAATAATAAGCTTATTTGAAAAATATGGTATTTTGAAATCTTTGTTATATAAATCATTTCCATGACATGTTATCTGGACTTTTTCATCTTGGAGTTAAGTTGGCATAGGATTTGAAAAAGTCTGAAAAATAATCTAGGGTCAGAATCTTTGTTGTTTTTTTAATGAAGAAAAGTTCCGATCTGTTATATTTATAAAATCATAAAAATTGTTGTTCTCAGAGTAATTTTAATCAACACATAGCCTCAAGTCTCTCCAAAGCTGTTGACTTAATTTTTATATTTAAGAAAAATTCTGCGTGCTTACTTTTACTTGTTGTCATTGTTTAATTACAATGTCATGTTCAGATGCCATGCACAATATGTTCTTTCTTTTTAACAGAGGCTATTAAAGTTTAGCACCAGAATACCTAGGGCCCTGTTAACTCAGATTCCTGGTTCTCGTACCCAGAGTTTCTGATTCCACTTGTCTAGGGCAGACTGAGAACTGATATTGTGGGTAAGTTTTCAAAAATGATTGTTCCTCTGAGCAGGTCACAGGCCACAGCTTGGAACATACGCCTTCTAGACATGCTGCGTGGGCGGTGGAAAAACAGTGGTATTCAAGAGCACAGGTATCCCGCCACAGTGGCTCTATGAGCACAGAACCTAGGAAAGGTGGGATCTGTACAGACAGTCTAATATGCAGGGGCTCCAACTGCCTCAGTCATCTAAAATTCCAGAGGCCTGAGAGGAATGGAAAGCATGGATTTATTAAGAATTGGTTGCATGTGTTCAGCTTTAAAAGCTGCTTCTATTTATTTATTTATTTTAGATACCTTTTTCCACAGTTTCTGAAAGAGTGATTATAAATTATGATATGAAAGAGAAAGTCAAAAGTGGTGATGTGTCTTAGTTCTTTGTGATATAGTGATCTGAGCACTTGTCATTGTAGTACCAGAGATTGCATAGGACTTGAAAATCAGGTACTATATATTAAAGTCATAAATATTAGCTATTATTAGAACTATTTATAGTGGTGAAGTTATAAAAACAATACTTTGAACTGAAACTTGATGAACCCTGAAAACAAAAGAATGCACACACCCCAGGCTGTTGCTCTTTGAAGGTCTGAGCTTCCCCTTTGCATCCTTTAGTCGGTGTGTTTCATGGGTTATTGTTTCCGCCATGAATGATTTTGCTTGTAAGAAATTGCAAATGTAGACTGGGTGTGCAGTTCAGTGACAGCACTAACCTAACATGCACAGGCTCCAGATTCAATCTCTAGTACAGAAACCACAACAAAAAGGTATGGGTGTATTTTCAGATTCCTGTTCTTATTTGAACTTAACATTTGTATAGCCTAAAATACTATAGATAGGAACTTTTTTATTATTAATCTATCATTTTCTATCTAACTATCATCCATATCTATCTATCCATCTATTGTTTTGAACTAGGGCCTCACTATGTAACCCTGGCTGGCTACAGAGATCCCCCTGCCTCTGCCTCCTGAGTGCTGGGGTTAAAGATGTGCACCACCACACCCAGTAGAAACTTCTTTTTAAGAAAGAAGGTTATCTATCTATTATCTATTTATCTATCAAGTCCTATCATTTGAATCTAACAATAATTCTTATTTTTCATTTTGGGACTCCGCTTTAGAAAAAGGCTCTAATCACTATACATATACAGTTTAGAGATCTGCTTTCTAAAAATTAATTTATTCATTTTACATCCCAATTGTAGCCCCCTCCTTTTTCTCCTCCCAGTCCTACCCTCTCCCCTTCTTCCCCCTATCCTGTGCCATAGTCCTAAGAAAGGGGGAGCCCTCCTTCCTTACCAACTGACCCCAGACTATCAAATCTCATCAGGACTGCCTGCATCCTCTTCCTCTGTGGCTTGGTAAGGTCGCCTCATCAGGGGGATGTGATCAAAGAACAGCAACAGAGTTCAAGTCAGAGATAGCCCCTGATCTCCTTACTAGAGGATCCACATGGACTGTTGCCTATTGGCTACATCTGAGCAGGAGACCTAGGTCCTCCCTATGCATGGTTCTTGGTTGGTGCATCAGTCTCTGCAGGACCTTCTGGGCCCAAATATGTTAGTTAGCTCTGTTGGTCTTCTTGTGGAGCTCCTGTCCCCTTTGGGTCTTTCTATCCCCCAACTCTTCCATAAGACTCCCTGTGCCCCACATGGAGAGCAACAGAACTAGAATATTTGAACATAGGGGTCTTCCCAGAGACTCATACTCCAACCAAGTACCAGGCATGGAGATAATCTAGAACCCCTGCACAGATGTAGTCCATGGCAGTTTAGTGTCTAAGTAATGGGAAGAAGGACTGCCTCTGACATAATCTGATTGGCCTGCTCTTTGATCACCTCCCCCTGAGGGGAGAACAGCCTTACAAGGCCACGGAAGATAACAATGCAGGTACTCCTGATGTGATCTGATAGACTAAAATCAGAAGGAAGGAGAGGAGGACCTCCCCTATCAGTGGACTTGGGGAGGGGCATGCGTGAAGAAGGGGGAGGGAGGGTGGGACTGGGAGGGGAGGAGGGAGGGGATTATGGGGGGATACAAAGTGAATAAAGTATAATTAAAAAAAAAAGACTCCCTGTGCTTTGCCCAAAGTTTGGCTATAAGTCTCAGCATTTGCTTCAATTCCCTGGTGGGTGGGGTCTTTCAGAAGACATTTATGGTAGGCTTCTGTCCTGTTCCCTCTCTTCAACCATTTCTGGTGTCTATTCTGTTTCCCCTTCTGAATGAGAATTAAGCATTCTCCTTAGGGTCCTCCTTGTTATTTAGCTTCTTTTTTAAGATTTAGTTATTTATTTTATTATATATACAGTGTTCTATCTGCATGTATGCCTCCACACCAGAAGAGGGCACCAGATCTCATTATAGATGGTTATGAGCCACCATGTGGTTGCTGGGAATTGAACTCAGGACCTTTGGAAGAGCAGCCAGAGCTCTTAACCGCTGAGCCATCTCTCCAGTCCATTATTTAGCTTCTTTAGGTCTGTGGATTGTAGTATGGTTATTCTGTGCATGGCTAATATCCACTTATAAGTGAGTACATACCATGTGTGTCTTTCTGGGTCTGGGTTACCTCACTCAGGATGATCTTTTCCAAATCTATCCATTTGCCTGCAAATTTCATGATGTCCTTGTTTTTTAACAGCTAAATAGCATTCCAGAGACAAGACAAGGCTGCCCACTCTCTCCTTACCTCTTCAACATAGTACTTGAAGTCCTTGCTAGAGCAGTAAGACAATTAAAGGAGATCAAGGGGAAACAGATTAGAAAAGAAGAAGTCAAAGTATCACTATTTGCAGATGATATGATAGTATACCTGAGTGACCCCAAAAACTCTACCAGGGAACTCCTACAGCTGATAAGCACCTTCAGCAAAGTGGCCGGATACAAAATTAACTCAAAAAAATCAGAAGCCCTCCTGTATACGAAAGAGAAAAGGGCTTTGAAAGAAATTAGGGAAACAACACTCTTCATAAAAGTCACAAAAAACATAAAGTATTTTGGTGTAACTCTAACCAAGCAAGTGAAAGACTTACATAAAAACAAATGTCAAGTCTCTGAAGAAAGAAATAGAAGAAGATATGAGAAGATGGAAAGATCTCCCGTGCTCATGGATCGGTGGGATTAACATAGTAAAAATGACCATCACCAAAAGCAACCTACAGATTCAATGCAATTCCCATCAAAATACCAACACAATTCTTTACAGACCTGGAAAGAAAAATTCTCAGCTTCATATGGAAAAACAAACAAAAAAACCAAAAAACCAGAAAAGCTGAAACAATCCTGTACAATAAAAGATCTTCTACATCCTTGAGATCTGCTTTTAAAATACTTATCATTTATTATTCTGGGGTGGGGGAAGGTATGTGCTATGGGATATCTAGCAAAGCACCCTAAATTTGAGGACTTAAAGCAACAGCAATGTCAAAATTACAGGAAACTAGAAACCTGAACCAAGGTGCCAGCAAGGCTATGACACCTCTAGAATATACATAACATGGGGTCTTCCTGGCCTCTTCTTAGTTTGTGATACCAATCTGCAATCTCGATGTTTAATCTTCACATGGTGCCCTTCTTTAAAAAAAAAAAAAAGTATAAGTGTGTATGTATAATGTGTGTGTGCGCACACTTCAGCATTCATCTGGAATCAGAGGACAATTTGGGGAGTAAATTTTCATCTTCTATTGTGTGAGGCAAGGTCTCTGCGTATGCCACGCTTGCTGGCCTTTCAGCTTCCTGCCATTCTGTCTCCGCCTCCCATCCTGCCACCGGAGTGCTGGTTACAGATAGGATCAACATATCTGCCTTTCTGTACAGTCTTCAGGGATTGAACTCAGACTCGTATGCATGGCTACTATGTTTGCCTGCTAAGCCATATTCCTGGTCACTCTTCATCAGTCATGCTGAATTAGGGCTGACCAGAATGTCTTCATCTTACTTAACCTTATTGCCTCAGTAAAAGCTGTGGACACAAGTTCTCAGATCTATAGGCAATCATGTCCTTGAAGCCCACATGAATCTTCTAACCATACCAGTTTCATCTCTACCTGCTCTGCACTGGCCTTTTTGCAGGTTCTGTAGCACAGTAAGCATGTTCCCACCTCCTTACCTTTGCACTTACACTCTTTACCTAGGATGCTCACTTCCAGATGTTTTTATGACTGGCACCTAATTTGGTACCGCCCCACTGCCTCTCTGGAGATCCTTTCCTGAGCACCTCCATTCTACCCCATCCTTCCCTAACAGGTCCTTCTCACTGTTTCCCTCTAAAACATTCTACAGCTTCTAATGGATCATTTACTTAATGACTTTTGTCCACCACCACCACCAATGTTAACACCTTGAGGCTGGGTGGGTCATTTGGTATTTACTCTGTCTCTAGCATCTAAAACAGGGCCTGACTCAGAGGAAATATTCAGTGACTATTTATGGAACTAATGAGATATAAACCAGTATGTTTTCTCATGAATTACTAAATAATTTACCCTTGAAATAAGTTCATCTTCTTTTTTAGACATATTTGGTCACAGTAGGTGATGCTACTGTAAGTATCTTATTGCACATAAATAATGTTCCCATTCTTCAATTATTCCCTTGAATCATATTTGCAAGATGAAATTATCAAATTGCTTCCATAAGGAATCTGACCAATCTGTAATGCTATTCTCGAATTATATAATAACACATTGTTTGGGCTGATTTATTGTTTTATTCATTTGGTGTTTATTTTTATGGTGCCTCTTGCGCGCAAGACAAGGGCCCTATCATTGAGCTACACTCACAGGTGCCGTTAGATTTTATGTGATCTTCATTTCCCCCAGTTCAATAGGTATAAATGTACCTTGTGACAGTTTTGGTTTGTCTTTCTCTGACTTTTAAATATAACTATCCATATATTCTTTATCTTCTGGAATGAAAGCCCAGTCTAGACTCTGGAGGTTTTGAGAGGGATCTTGGATTCATGTTTATTTATGCATACTATTTGCTGGGAGGGCAATATTTAATTATATTTGCTATAAGTATTCTGACATTATACTGTACCCTTTTCTGCATTTCTAATTAAAATCTAAATGGATGTTGTTTTCTGCAGCTGTGGACTACTGTGCCTCAGAAAATCATGGATGTGAACATGAGTGTGTAAATGCTGAAAGTTCCTACCAGTGCCAGTGTCATGAGGGATTTGCTCTTAACCCAGATAAGAAAACATGTACAAGTAAGTTATACACACACATGCACACACATACACACAGAGCTCTTGCTGTGGGCACTGTAGACATAGAACTCTCCCAAGCACGAATTAGCCTACGTCATGGGGTTCTGTCCCCCCTTTTTTTTTCTGAAGTGAGTTTAGTTCTGAAGCATCCCAAAGAAAAGCAAATCAGTGTGAAGTTGTCTTATATCTTCAGAAAGATGGCTGCTAACAACAGAAGACCAGGTATCACGGACAGTGCTCTGAGGCAAGCTAAATTCTCGGTGTTAGACAAAAATTCTAGGGCATATTATGTCCCATAATAGATGAGAACATTAACTCATGTGGAAGGCATGGAGAAATAGAAATGTTCCAAAAGAATCCTGGAGATAAAAGTTTATTTTGCTCTCATATTGCTGTTACCCTTCTACCTGGACTGGTTTGATTTCGGGGTACAGGCAAAAGAGATGGCAGCAGTAATAGTCCCCAGTGTCCACAATCTGTATATAATAATGTTGACTGAGGCAAGGTAGTGATTTCCTGCTAGAAGATCAGATCAATATCAAGGATATGGTTACAATATTCAAGAAAGTGCATGAGTACCTCTATCCTTTTCCTTGAACTTCCATTATTTGAAGTGAAGTTTCAGAGGTTTAGTCTGATGTACTGATGGCAGGAGACATGGCTGCATGCAGGCCAACATGGTAGCTGAAAGACGTTGAGAGTTCTACATCCAGGCCCATAGGCATCAAGAAGAGAGCAGAGTTCTGCCCTTATTCCTCCTCTGTCAGGCCTTTCTAAATTGTCCAAAGACTATGACTTACTTGGTCTCAATATCCCCAGTCAAAATTTTTGGTGATGGTGTCTTTATTTGAAGACAAAAAGCTAACAATCAAACCAGCATCCCCTGTGCTGCCTCAGTGTGGCTGTGACTATCATTATCATAGGGCCTGAGAAATGTTTTCACTGAAGCTTTGTGGTTTGTGGGTTCCAGCTTTGACTCCACACAAGGACCAGAAAATCGCTGAGCCAAAAGGAACTGAATGTGGTTTCTTGACTGTGGGGATAGGTGGACAGCATCTTGCTGAGAACTGCTCAAATTTTCTGTAAACTGCTTAGTTCTGTTTGATTTTAACTGTATGTGTAAATGTTGAAATTAGTTTAAACTCCTGAAATTGGAACAGAACTAATGGGGATCACCAGTTTTCTAAAAGATGCCAGAAATATTCTTTAAGATATGAAGATGCAGGGGAACATGCTGGGCTTCTGTGGGTAGATTATTATGCTGCCATATAGTGGAAGGCTCAGTTGAGGAATGCCTGCTTCTGAAGTATCTGGGCCCAGTGACATTTTAATGAGATTCAATAATAATTAAGGACAAAATAAGGCATCTCTGCAATATGTATCTATGAGGAAATAGGATTTAAATGTATAACAAGTTTGTGTGCCTTCCACCTTTCAAAGCTATACCCAATATGTACTGCTGTACATGTTCTCAAAAACATCCTTCCTATTTTACTTTCTCCCGTCCCTACCTATAACAGCTTAAAACCCCAGAGCTGGAGTCAGGGCATAGTACATCAAAGACACGCTCCTGGAGCCCCAACCATGAGCCCGCGGAAACGAAGGAGGCAAAGTCCTTCTTGGATGAGGACAGACCTTGGCTGGATTTTAAAGTGAGCCATCATTTACCAGGGGAGCTGGGGATGCCAAAAGAAGGAACGAAGTGCTCAGATCAGACCTGCAGGGTAGTTAGACCCCCATGCCTCGTGTGTAGCTACTGTACAGTTACTTATTTGTTCATGAAGGGCATCGTTGGTTGAGTAGGCTGTTGTGCTCCCAGTCTCCCCTCCCTGCTGAATAAACTTGAGAAGTTCTCAGCAAGATGCTGTCCACCTACTCCCACCTCGTCCTCAAGAAACCACATTCTGAACTACAAAAACAACAGACGGCTGTCACTCTGGCTGGGAGCTGTAGCCGCTGGGCCAATGAGCCAGCATTCCCCAACAAAGGGGGACCCTGTGCTCCTGGTTCATATCTCATCCTCCCCGTCTTTTCCCTAGGTGATCTTGGGCAAACCTTATGCTGCAGTTTCCTCAGTTGCTCAGAACACCTGAAGACAATTCATTCTGTTGTTTTGAAGATTAAGTGAGAGAGTTTTTAGGAATGATTTATCAAATCACCAAGTGCTACTTAAGTTTTTATGAAAGACGATAATGTGATCTGGGGAGATGGCTCATTTGGTAAGGTGACTGCTGTGCCAGCAAGGCACCCCTGTTAAAAAGGATGCACTATGGAGGTAGAAACAGGAGGCTCCCTGGGGCTTCACTGGCCCACCAGTCTAGATGAATGGGTGAGCTCTAGGTTCAGAGAAACACTTGTCTCAAAAGAATCAGATGGATACAGTTGAAGAAGATTCCCAACACTGACCTGTGACCTCCACATGTGTGTACATGTATGTACACCTGTGCATACATGAACACATACACACTAACACAAAGATAATACTGGCCTCAAAGATTTTAGTATTAATGAGCATGTATCATCTGCCTTACCTAAGCATAAAGGTACATTGAAAACTCAAGACTTCTGTTGAAAGTTGGTGGAAACACAAGTCCTACCACACAGAGTAGCCCAGTCACAGCTCCAGGGCACATGTGACCCAGTGCCCATGGTGTGATGTAGACAAGCTGGACTAGGGCAGGTGGAAGCACTGCCCCAAGGTCAGAGGAATGGAGGAAAACACAACTGTCTGATCCCAGAGCTTCCTCCCTGAAGGAATCTTGATTCTCACTCCCATCCTCGTCTCCATCTGCCCACACTGGCCCTCAGCATGTTCCCTGTTACTAAGTCCTATTCCAAACCTGTTTTCTGTCAGATCCTAAAGTAGAAGCTGCAGTGTAGGGGCCTGGGAGAAGTTTGGCTGGGAGTCAGAGTGGGACGCTTCCAGCTGGGAGGTCTCACCAGCTAGGCTTGGAGCCAGCAGCTCAGCTATCTTCAGGCCATGTTAGAGGCAAGCCCTTGAAGCTAGCCAGCCCAGTGCATGGGCAGAGAAGAATGCTGGGAAAGCTGTGAGGTCCAGGCCAACAGCACTGGGGTAAACTGACCCCTAGAAAGGCCACTTCTCAACATCTTTGGTGGACAGGATCCTGATGGAAAAGCCCAGCAAGAGAAAAGAGATGCTCCGTGTACTTAGAAAATGGTGAGGGAAGTAAAGAGAAAGTCCACGTGTATAGATACAACACCGGGCACCCTGTCTCCAGCAGGACGAGAAAGAGCTGAGAAACAGCCAGTGGCAAAGATTGCCCGATGAGGCAACAGCAGCCAGGCAGCCACCCTGCTAATGCCTTTGAGGTGTCACAGTCCCAGCTACCTGGCTACTGCTCTCATGCTGGGAAAAAAAGTTCTTACAGACTTTCAAAAATATTGTTTAAAAAAATCAGTTTCTTACATTCAGTCTTTAATTTTTAAAATATTTATTTTTCTTTTAAAAATATTTGTGTGGGTGGATGGAGGGTTAATCTATGCACATGTGAGGCTGGAATTATAGGGGTTTATGAACCACCAGGCAAAGGTGATGGCAACCATACTTGAGTCCTCTGCAAGAGCTATCTGGGCTCTTAACTGCTGAGTTATCTCTCTAAAGTATACAAAAGGAATTGTGCACTTACTGTCATACGCCAACTACAACTAATGTGTGGTTGGCCAGAATGTGCCATGTTCCTGAGCAAGCAATAGAATTCAACAGAGATTAGTGATATCCAAAAGCATCCCCACACAGGCTGTGGCAGTGCATACCTGTAACCCCAGTACTGGGGAGGCAGAGGAAGGGGCATGACCAAAGGCTGAGGCCAACCTGATCTGCATAATGAATTTCAAGCCATCCAAGCTCTACAGAAAGACCTGGTCTACAAACAAACAACAACAACAACAAAAATAGAAAAATAACCACTCCTGTGTTTTGGCTAAGATAAAGTATAATAAAAAAAAAAAAAAAAAAACCAACAACAACAAAAGAGCCCGCCCAGTGGGAAGAAGAAAAAAAACTCAGATACCACCAGTTTGCAAACACATTGGCTAGGATTTTTTAATTATTATTATTGCTGTAAATATATATATATTTGCCACTGTGGGGCTGGAGAGATGGCTCAGTAGTTAGGAGCACTGGCTATTTTTCCAGTAGATCCCAGTTTAATTCCCAGCACCTACACTGTAGTTAGGAGCACTGGCTATTTTTCCAGTAGATCCCAGTTTAATTCCCAGCACCTACACTTTTGTAGGGGACCCAACACCCTCTTTTGGACTCCAAGGGAACCAGGCATGCATGTGATACACAGACATGCATGCACACAAAATACCCAGTAGGTGTTACTCTACTAGCAGTAGTGACAATGATCATTTATCCATTCAATCACAGATAAGGTATGATACTCAGTTGTGATTAATAAAAAGCTTCTGTAAACTAGGAGTGAAAGTAACTATTAAGTAGTTTGATTACTTAGATTAAGAATGATTAAGTAGATTCGATCTTGATACCCACATTAAAAACGAGAAAGCAAGGACAAGAAGAACCATGGTCTTGCTGGCCAGCCAGTGTAGCAGAATCCGTGAGCTTCAGTGAGAGAGCTATTTCAAAAACTAAGGTCTGGAATAACTGAGGAAGGTACCTGAGATTGACCTATGACAGCCACACACATGTGTACATGCACCCGCACACACATACACAAACACACAGGACATACTCAGATAATACTAAAAGTGCATTAATGAAAAACTATCAGCTAATTGTTATATTTAACGATGAAAGATTGAATTATTTCTTTATAAAATTAGAAACAGAGCAAGCAAGATGGCTCATCAGGTAAGAGTGCTTGCTGCCTGACCTGTGACCTGAGTTCAGTCCATCTGATCTCCATGATGGAAGGAGAGAACTGACTCCCAGAAATTGTCCTCTAACCCCCACAGGCATGCTCTGGCATGCACATGCTCATGTGCACACACACAGAGACAGAAATCCTAAATGAATGAGAATGTCTACTTTAAAAACTTCAGTAAACGTTTTCTGGAAGTTCTAGCCAGTGGAATAGAAAAAAAATAATAAAATACATGGCTTATATATTGCACAGGAAGAATTTAAGCTGTCTTACTAACAGGCATTATCATCTCTTCAGAAAATCCAATGCAATTAAGAAAATTCTAAGATCGGTTAAGTGAACTTAACAAGTTTGCTAAGACAAGATCAATACAAAAAAAGCTTCAGTATACAATCAAAACATAAACTAAAAATGTTCAATAGCTCCAATATGAAATACTGGTGAATAAATTTGAGAGTAGTAGATATGAAATATCTGTACAATGAAAAAGTACAAAATATTACTACGAGAAATTGAAGATGACTTAATTAGATAGACATATTCATGAATTGAAAGACTATGTTATTAAATAGCAGGGCTTTTCAAGTTGACCTATAGATTTAAGTTAAGCAATATTTTCTGTGTTTAAATGACAGGCTGATTCTAAAATGTGCCAAAATACTCAAAAAGTTCAAAAAGTTGAACAAAGTTGGGGAATTTAAACTATCTGATTTTAAGAATGAATACAAAGCAACAGTAAGTAAGACAGTATGGGACCATCCAAATATGGGCATACAGAACAATGCGACAGAATAGAGTTCAGAAATTGAGCCACATATATTGTAAAATGACTTGTTTCAATAAAGGTGTCAAGCGGGAAAGGTTAATAGCATCAACAAATATTATTATCTTTAAAATTTTATTATTATCCTTTTAATAATGTGTGTGTGTGTGTGCGCGCGCACGCGCCACATGGATACATAGCTATGGAACCAGTAGAGAGCACTGGGTCCTCTGGAGCTGGAGTTATGGGGGTGTGAGCCACCCTGCATGTGTGCTGGGGTCCACACATAGGTCCTCAGGAAATACAGGAAGCCCTTCTAAGCTCTGCGCCATTTCTGCAGCCCCCAAATAAATTACCTTGATTGTGGTTGTGGGTACATAGGAGTAATGCGTACGTCAAAACGCATTAACTTATTCATCTAAAATATGTACTGGACCAATTGCTCTTTTACTTTAATTTTTTTGAGATTTCATACATGAGTACTGTATTTCTACCCCTCCACCCTGCCCCATTCCCCTACTTCCTTTCAAATTCATGACCAAGTTTTCTTCTTTAAGTATTATTGTTACGTGTGTCTGTATGTGTGTGAGTGTGTGTGAGTGTGTGTTCGTGAGAATGTGAGTGCGTGAAAAAGAGAGTGTGTGTGTGTATGTATATATGTATGTATAAACACAACCTACTGAGTCTATTTAGTATTACAGGGATGTACATAAGTTTAGGACTGGCCACGTGGGATTGGATAATCTATCAGGGGACTCTTCCTTGGAGAACACTGATTCTCCCTCTCTCACTAGCTATTAATTAACTGCCTGTAGCTCTTCATCCAGGGGTAGGGCCTTGTGAGATTTTCTCTTCCACATTAGCACGTTGTCTTAGTCTGGGTTTCTTTTGCTGCAACAAAACATCATGACCAAAAATCAAATTGAGGAGAAAAGAATTTATCCAGCTACAAATCCACATCACTGTTCGTCACCACAGGAAGTCAGGACAGGAACGCAAACAAGGCAGGAACCTAAATGTAGGAGCTGAGGCAGAGGCTGTGGAGGGGTGCTGCTTACTGGCTTGCTCCTCATGGCTCACTCAGTCCAATTTCTTATAGAATCCAGGACCATCAGCCCAGGGATGGCACCACCCACCATGGGCTGCACCTGCCTCCACTGATCACTAATTGAGAAACTGCCTCACAGCTGGATCTCACAGAGGTGTTTCCCCAGCTGAGGCTCCTTCCTCTCTGATGACTCTGGCTTGTGTCAAGTTGACACAAAAACCCAGCCAATACACATGTCAACTGGTGTCATTTAGCTGGTCTTGTTTAGGCGACTGTATCATTGAGATTCCATGAGTGTAGCTCCCTTGTTATGTGTAGAGGAGACTGTCTCGTAGGAGGGTCGCTAGTCATCTGGCTCTCTCTTTTGCTTCTCCCATGATGTTCTCTGAGAGAGCCTTAGCTGTAAGGTTGTGTTGCAGATGTATTAAGCAAAATTCAGTAGGAATATCGCATTATTCAAGAACGTCAATGACATAAAACCCAAAGAGAGTGTGTGGAAGGGGGATAGACCACTATTATCACTCTGTACATAATAGTAAACAGCCAGCAGCAACTAGTAAGACTTTGAGATGTACCCAGGACAACCAAGGAACTGAATTTTTAAATTTAATTTTAAATCATAATAAATTTAAATATCCACATTAGACAGCATGATTCCAGCTCAGATGAGGTCTAAGCAGGTATGAAAGCTGAGTACTGTCTCTGGCCCTAGACAGTGTTGTGCACTAGACAATGAAAATGATTGTCATTGAGCCATTAATTCCTGTATTCAGGAGACTGTGACAAGAACTTGTACTATCCTGAGCTACACAGTAAATACTATCTATAAGAAAATGTCAAAACCACACAATATAGCATCTTCAACAAATGGTGCTGGTCTAACTGGAAGTCCACATGTAGAAAAATGCAAATAGACTCATATCTATCATCCTACACAAAAGTGCAAGTGAATCAGAGATCTCAACATAAAACCAGACACACTAAATCTGTTGGAAGAAAGAGCCTTGATCTCATTAGCACAGGAGACAATTCCTGAACAGAACACCGACAGCTCAGGCTCTAAGATCTATAATTAATAAATGGGACCTGGTGAAACTGAAACACTTCTGTAAAGCAAAGACACTGTCAGCAGAACAAAATGACAGCTTACAGACTAGGAAAGGATCTTCAACAACCCTACATCCAATAAAGGACTAATATCCAGAATATATAAAGAACTCAAGAAATTAGACACCAACAAACCAAATAAACCAATTAAAAATGAGGTACAGAGCTAAGCAGAGAATTCTCAACAGAGGAACATAGAATGGCAAAGAAACACTTAAAGAAATGCTCAACATCCTTAATTATCAATCAAATGCAATCAAAACAACTCTGAGGTTCCATCTTACACCCATCAGAATGCCTAAGGTCAAAAACTCAAGAGGCAACACATGCTGGAAAGGATGTGGAGAAAGGGGAACCCTCCTCCATTGCTGGTGGGAATGTATACTTGTACAATCACTTTGGAAATCAATCTGGCACTTTCTCAGAAAATTGGGAATAGCACTACCTCAAGATCCAGCTATACCACTCCTGGGCATATATCCAAAAGACAACCCACCATTCAACAAGGACATTTGCTCAACTATGTTCATAGCAGATTTATTTGTAATAGCCAGAATCTGGAAACAACCTAGATGTCCCTCAACAGAGGGAGGAATGGATACAGAAATTGTGGTGCATCTACACAATGGAATACAGATAGACTAAATAAAATTATTGTAAGTTTATGAAGTTTGTAACTACGCTGTGGTTATACAGGAATCGTGTGCTTAAAGGCAAACATTGCATGCGAAGGAAGAGGACCAGTATGTACAGAACTTATCACTCAACAAATGTTTAGAGAACGCTCAGTCAGTGGAGTGAAATGTTAACATCAGGTGAATCTGAGAGAAGAGCATATAGGTTCCCTATATATTATTACTTTAATCTTTTTATGTTTGACCCTTTATAAACTTGAGTTTCCAAATAAGAGGGTTTTAAAACACATTTTATGTGACTGTCATATGGTTATACATATTTTTAACATCTTGATATTTAAAGATGTGTTATGAAATATTTATGGACAAAATCATGTCTGTGGTTTGCTTCAAAGTAATATGGGCTCTCAGCAGTGGGAGTCTAGAGCAAAGCATGGCCACAGATGACTTGTGGTGTGTGTGCAGATTGCTACATTACTCTCCACTTTTGTGCCTGTGTTAACTTTCCCATCACTTCCGTCTGGAAAACTTCTTGCTGCTTTTCCTTTCCAGAATATTCCATGCTTTCTTCTTGCTTTGTCTCCTTTATTACAGACTAAGAAAGCCTCACTTACACCAAATTTTTCATTTGGGAAATTATATACATATTCAAACATTCCTCAAAGAATAAAAGTCCTCAAAGACACAAAAGCGGTCTCCTGTTTGGGGCAATTTTTAAGTGTGCCAAAATCCCACTTCAGCAAAATGTTTCATTCAAACCTGTCAATAGAACAGTCTCTTTCCATATTTAAAAGTGCTTATGCAACTACAGTTCCTCATAAAGACTCCAATCGAACTTTTCTTTGTGAATATTTCTGAAACCCCCTGGAGATCACATTTTCCATCTTCTTGGGAACATTTGTGGGGCCAAGGAAATGGCTCCATTGGCAAAGTGCTTGCCTTGTGAGCCTAAGGACCGGAGTTTTCTCCCCAGCACCATCCAGCGCCACCCACTAGTAAAAAGCCAGAAACAGTAGTGCATCCCTGTAATCCAGCACTGGAGAGGTGGGGACAGGAGGCTCCTTGGGGCTTTCTGGCCTGCCAGTCTAGCTGAATTCCTGAGCTCCAGGTTCATTGAAAAATCCTACCTCAAAACAAGATGGAAAGTAATCAAGGAACAGTCCAACTTTAACCTTTGCCCTCTAATGGTGTGTGTGTGTGTGTGTGTGTGTGTGTGTGTGTGTGTGTGTGCGTGCGTGTGTGTTTGTCTGTGTGTGTCTTTCTGTCTGTCTGTGTCTGTCTGTCTGTGTGCCTATGTGCGTCTTTGTATGTGTGTATCTGTGTGTCCATGTTGTGGGGAGATGTTATTTATGTCCATTCAGTCTACCAAGATAATAAGGGAGGGGTTTTTTGTTTTGTTTTGTTTGTTTTGATTTTTGGTTTTTCAAGGCAGGGTTTCTCTGTGTAGCTCTGGCTGTCCTGGAACTCATTCTGTAGACCAGGCTAGCCTCAAATTCAGAGATCTCCCATCCTCTATCTCTGAGTTCTGAGATTAAAGGTGTGTGCAACTACTACTCTGTTTTAAATTCAGAATAGTTGTATCTTTTCCTTTCTAGACTATATGTTTTTCCTTCTAGACTATACGTTTTCCAGGATCTGAATATTTAGTTCAGAGGGTAAAGAGCTTAAGTAGTTTAGAGGTTGATTTGGGAAAGTTGTAATCTCTTTAATTACACAAATTCAATTAAATACAGCTAAGTTCTCTCCCTAGTTTGTAACACAGTGAACAAAATCCTGTTTTAATTTTTATGTATGTGTGTTCACACATATATGAGCACTTGTGTGGGGGTGATGGTGTGCATGTACATATGTGTGCATACGTGTTAAGGCCAGAGGTTGACACATGGAGTACCTTTCTTGATTCTTACACATCAAGTCAAGATCTGAACTCAGAACTTGCCAATTTGGCTAATCCCAGCCTGCTCTGGGATCGCCTTTCTTGCCCCTGGAGTGCTGGCACTGCAGATGGGCATTTATGTTGGCATTGGAGGTCTGAATTCTGGTCCTAATACTCATAACAGACCCTCTGTGCACTAAGTCCTAGTCCCAAGCCCATCAACCTTCTTTTTTGATGCTGAGAAAGTTCTTCACTATTGTGATACTTTCATAGACCAACACAATATTTCATTTTGTTTTTGAGACCAAATGTCCCTATGTCATTTTTGCTGGTCTTGAACTCACAGAAATCTGCCTGCCTCTGCCTCCCAAGGGCTGGGAATAAAGGTGTGGCACCATATCCAGCCCCAATATAGATTTAATTTCAGTGGCTTTTACAAGAACCAATGGAAGGGAAGCATGTGTTCTCAAATCCCTCTGTTATATACTTTGTAAAATAAAATGTCAGAAAGATCTTTGAGATGAGGAGGACACAGTCTGTAGGCACAAAAATGGCTTTTTGAAGAGGGCTCTTCTGAGGCTAAATTTTGAGACATGTATTTTACACACTTGGGAAAAATGGGGACTGAGAATCCTTGGTTTTCATGAGTATTCATATTGACATATTCATGATGCCCAGGGCCTTGCTTTCTTTCCAGAGATAGACCACTGTGCCTCCTCTAATCATGGATGTCAGCATGAGTGTGTTAACACCCAGAAGTCTGCCCTCTGCCGCTGCCTGAAAGGCTTCATGTTGAATCCAGACAGAAAAACCTGCCGAAGTAAGTGGCACTGGCCCAGTCCTCCAGTTGTTCCTCTCGGTTTTCCCTCCTTGGCAGACCTTTAGCAATAGTATGTATGATGGATGTTGTGTTTATTAACACTATTCTGCTCTTACTTAACTTTTGGGTCACTAGAACCTGTTGTGGGATATTTTTTCCAGAGATTGAATAGACCTGATCTGGTCATGAGATTTGTTTAGCAGCTTAGTCCATGCTGAAGCTTCTTGAAATGAGGGTGCACATCCCTGTTTCATGCCCCCACAGAGTGTTTATGGAACCTTGAGGGAGGAAAAAATGCTGAGCATAGACATGGTTTCTTCAAGTCCCACAAGATAAAGGCACTTGATGATTTCTGGGAGTGAGCTTATAGTTCTGTTCTCTGATAGGAAGGAAGGAGGAGAATAATGCACTAGGTCATAATAGCACTCAGGGGGAAGGAACACCTCTAGGATGGGGGTGAGGAAGTCCAAGTGACTCAGGTGCCCGTCACCTGAAATACTGAGGGGTACAGCAACTACAGCATCTGTACCAAACCAAACTTTTAGACTAGATCCCTAGTATCTACAAATACATACGTATGTACATACATGCATACACACATGCATACATAGTCAAAGCAGACTGTTCCTGAAGGACACGAGAGGGGAGGGCCTACCAGGACAGAGGACACGAGAGGAGAAAACCTACCAGAACAGAGATGCTTGCTGTTTTACATCACTGAATCCTCAACAGCTCAGAGTGCTTGGCTCACGTGGTTTGAGTGCAGACCTGTATAAATTATGTATAAATGAGTGAGTGACAGAATCGCTCTGAGATACATCATCATGGAGAAATTACAGTGTAACTGGAATGCCTCCATCTTTTGTTTGTGATTTCCTGACCATGGCATTAGTGGAATTCTCTGGAACTTCTAATTAAAGATGTATTTCCTTCCTTCCTTCCTTCCTTCCTTCCTTCCTTCCTTCCTTCCTTCCTTCCTTCCTAACTTCCTTCCTTCCTTCCTTCCTTTAAGCCTGTTTTGAGACAGACTGGCTGTGTGGTACTGGCAGCCTCAAAGCTGCACCTCTCTTCCCTCAGCCTCTGAGGGCTGGCTCTCGGTGTGCACTCCCATGCCTGGCAGGCTATTCTGTGTGCTGCGTCTGCTCCTTCCTAGCCACCATGTGCTGCATGGCATGTGCACTTCTAAAAAGCACCATGAGCTGTGTGGACCTAGACAAATCCCATCCTGCTTACGGCATAGATGAAGTTCCACACTGTTTCTAATAAGTATTAAAGTCTGTATGGTTACAGAGCCCATATTTTGAATCTGAGCCTCTCTTACAAAAGATAATTCCAGCCGGATGCAATAGAATTAGTCCTTTAATCCCAGCACTTAGGAAGTGCTAGAAGAGGCAGGAAGATCTCTGTGAGTTCGAGGCCAGCCTGGTCTACAAAGTAAGTACAGGACAGCAAAGGTAACACAGAGAAACCCTGTCTCAAAAACAAACAAACAAACAAAACAAAAACAAAAACAACAACAAAAAAACACAAAACCTAATTCTTACTGCCAAGCTTGGATACAAGCCCTTGAATCAACATTAAATGAGAACCTGAATGAACGGCATTCAAAATGTGAAGACAATTAGATGGAATATTTCCGTTAGACCACAGATGTTGGAGGGCCAGCTTCATCACTAGCCTCCTCCCTCTATGTGGCTGACATTTTTTTCTAGGAACAAATGTCTGAGGGGCTGACTGCATCATGGGAAATCAACTGCATGTGGATTCACATTAGTGGATAAGGGTTCTTAGGGAGATAACTCCATCTGGTTTGATACAGACAGGCATTATGGTATCATGATTCCTGTATTACTAATGGAGCAGAAAAAAGAAACAAGTCAGGCCTGTAGACAGTGATGGAGACTTTGCTTGAGAATCTGCGTCTCCTTTCAGTTTTCTGAGATTTTCTTGACCTATGCCGCTCCCTCCACACCCTGCTTGAGAGGCTCTTAGAGAAGCCTCTAAGGCAGATATTACACATATCTTCAAAGGGAGAGGAGTGAACAGAGGCTGAGAATCACTTTAGGACCCCAAATCAGCCCAAAGATGGCTGCCTTGGTAGGCTGTGGCTCCTGCCAGAGTTCCTAACACCCAACCATGTATATCGATGGTGACAGCTTCATTTCCTGTGCAGCCGGATGCCCTGCTCTTTATCCAAGAAAAGCAGACTTTTTCCTAGAAGCTTGTGTCTTTATTGGCCCATCTCTCATCCTCCTCCTCCTCAGTACATTTTCAGTTGTCTTTGCTGTGGGCCCCAGCCTGGACATCTGAGGTCAGGCTGTCAGAGCTGCCCTAGCTCAATGATTACACTCAGTCCTGTGTTTTGGCAACTGGGAGTGGAAGGGAGTGCTTGGCAGAGGGAAGGAAAGTAATTGGCTTAAAATCTGAGATTTGAAACTAGGAGTCTAAGATCTCTTAAATGATGTGGGCCTTAGAGACACTGGGCCAGTTACATGTAACAGGAGGCTGGTGGCTATTTTCAAATCTAATTTAAAAATCTGTTTCAAAAGAATTCAATATTATCCAATTAAACTAAGAAAAGTAGCTGAAGGCAGTTTCATACTGAAGGAAAGACTCTTCGCCAGAACTCAGTCTTCTTTCTTGTCTCCTTCTGGAGAGTGCCATCAGTGATTTCAGATATTATCATGAAGGTGGTGATGCAAAGCCTGGGACCTCAGCAGGCTCTGAAGCTGAGCAATTACAAGTGTGACCCAGGCTCTGAGACTGTGGATTCTGGTACTCAGGTAGGGGCTCATCAGAGCTGAAATAACATCCTTAAAAGCCACTGTGGCTGGGCATGGTGGCACACACCTTTAATCCCAGCACTCAGGAGTCAGAGGCAGAGGCAAACTGTGAATTTGAGGCCAGCCTGGTCTACAAAGGGAGTTCCAGAATAGCCAGGGCTGTAGCACAGAGAAACTCTGCCTCAAAAAACAAAAAGAAAAAAAAAAAGCCACTGTGAGTTCCCCAATTGGCCTGAGCTAAAAGTCATTCGGTCCAGTCTGTGCGCTGCCATTCACAGCTGTATTACTTTGGACTGGCTACTTCAACTTTTCTGGACCTGGATTTCCTTAATGAAGAGTTTGGACTCTCTGTTTCAACCCTTTCTAGTTTTTCTGGAATTTCTTCTTCAGATCATTCCTTTGTCATCCTGACTTGATGTCTTCAGCCTGACCTTCGTAGTCAGCCTCCAGCTCTTTATGAGCTGGGGTGCATAAAGGACATTTTTATGGGACAGCTCTGACATGTGACTTTTGGCATGCCAGACCCTCCCAGATGAAGTTGCCTCCATACCTGCCTGCTGTCTGCTGCTCCTTGGTTTATGGTTAACTAGCAGTGGAGCGCATAGGAGGCCTAAACCTCACCGCACTTCCTGGCACTCAGTTACATCTTAGGTGTCTGTCTAAGGTTCCTAATTCCTTTCTGCTGTGTCTCCAGAGCGCAAACCCCTTATAGGCGGGGCCTCAGCATTGCTTGTAGGCAGGACCTCAGCGGTGCTCATATTTGTATCTACAGATCTAACTTAGGGCCTGGCCCTTGGTTGGTAAGTGACTGAATGAATTCCCTGCTTGCCTCAGCAAGCAGTGTCCACCCACCAGCTCTCTCCATAGTGGCTTTGGGAACCCTGGAGCCCAGCCTAATAGCCTCACAGAGTCTGAGGGAGGGTCTTCACTTTCTCCTCAGGGATCAACTACTGTGCACTGAACAAACCAGGCTGTGAGCACGAGTGTGTCAACACAGAGGAGGGCCACTACTGCCGCTGCCGTCGGGGCTACACTCTGGACCCCAATGGCAAGACCTGCAGCCGTGAGTGTGCCCCAAGGGTATGGGTGCTGATGGAGTGGATCCATGCCTTTCCAGAGCTTCTGAAGTTCCTGCATTTTATAAACCATCAAATGGCACTGTTATACTACCCACCTCAAAGGTTGGGTGTGATGATTAAAATAATCCATATGGGAGCTAGAGAGATGCCTCAGTGGTTAGGAGCACTTGCTGTTCTTGTAGAAGATCCAGATTCTGTCCCTAGCACCACATAGTGGCTCACAGCTGTTTGTAACTCCAGTTCCAGGGGAGTCAACACCCACTTCTGATCTCCATGAGCACCAGGACATGTACTACACATACATACATAAGTACGTACAGACAGACAGACAGACAAAATTCTAATACACATAAAATAAATAAATCGAAAAAAATTAAGGAGAGGTAGTATGTGCTGAGTACAGTGATACACACAATCTCAGAACTCAGGAAACCGAGGCAGAAGGCTGGTGACTTCAAGACCAACTTAATTTCCTTAGGCTCTACAGCAAGACACCATCTCAAAAAACTGGAAGAGAACAAAATGGGGGGTGAGGATAAATAAATAAATAAATGTGTAGGGTTGAGGGTATAGCTCAGTCCTAAGTAAAGTGCTTGCTTAACCTTGCAAGCACAAAGTCATGCATTAGATCCCCAGCACTCAATAAAGCTGGGAGGGAAGGAGGCAAGCAGGGAGGGAAGGGAGGGAGGCAGGCAGAGAGGGAGGCAGGGAGGGAGGGAGGCAGGGAGAAAGGGAATATATATAGACTGATTAGAGAACTGACTGTTAGCTGCTGTTATTCTTTGCTATTAAAAGCATCTACACAGGCAGGTGGTAGTTGCCCCTGCCTTTAATCCCAGCACTTCAGAGGATTAAAGGCCGATTTCTGAGTTCAAGGCCAGCTTGAACTACAGAGTGAGTTCCAGGATAGCCAAGGCTACACAGAGAAACCCTGTTTCAAAAATAAAATAAAATAAAATAAACAAACAAAAAACATTCGCTAAGTCAGATAGGCCCAAATTCAAATCTAAGCTCTGTCACATTCTACCTGTGTGGCTTGGACAGGTTTTTCTCCAAGCTTTGATTGCCTGTCTATTTTTGAAAGCAAGGATGTTAATAGCGTTGATTCCCTAGGTGACTGTGGGGAATAATTGAGACTATTTCAATCTCTTGGCCTGGGGCCTGGTTTGTGGCAAACACAATCCTAAAGATTAAAGATCAAAGTCCAGATCACTGAGCCTGTGAGAGTGGCTAATGTCTGGTACCAGCTTGGGACCAGAGGCCAGAAGGATGGATCTTAGAAAACTTTGGACTATCCAGGCTGCTGTGAGTGTAGAACGGGGCAACATGGGACTTTTGTTAATCCTTTCCTTAATTTCCTTGTATCAGAGCCACAACAATGCTTGGTGACATAAATACATAAGAATTTTCAGGTCTTGCCAGCTTTTTTTTTTTTTTTTTTTTGCGGTACAGTCTCTACAGGCCCAAGCCAGCAGGGTGAGAATATGATGGATCATAGGGTCCTGACATGCTAAAACCTGGGGATAGTGGCACTGTCCTACATAGAAGAGCCCCTTTCTGTAGCCTTGTACCCAGTATGCTATGCATCTGTCAGCTCTGCACACAGAAGTAGATGTGAGAACTATGCAAGCTGAACATTTGGACCCTCGAATTCCAGGAGAGGAAGTTTCACAGCTTATGTATGAGATACAGAGCCAACCTGGTGGAACCTCATTCTCCTCCATCTTCAGAAGTAACAAAGTGCCTTGACTTGGCTTTCTAATCATGATCCCAGAAGCCAAGGCTTTTGAATGAGAAAGTTGATGCAAAAGTCAGTACTGTGCTGTGTATTTCCCCTCTGGCCGTCTCTGTCCTGAGCTGATGAGGAGCAGGAGGAAATTTTTGTTCAAGATGCTTGAATGATGAAGCTGCCAAGTCCTGCCTTCCCAGCAGGTGTGGGGTTGGCTTGCTGCTGGCCCTGGCAAGAATCTGCGACTCACTGAGTCTCTACCTTAGTCATCAAGGAATCCTGGTCTCCCTGACTCTCCTAGCATGCCTTGTAGAGTCTCAAAGAGATCAGGCCTGAGCCCAGGAGAGATAGGGGTCTCTGTTTGTAAGATTTGTCAACTTTTAGAAAGTATAAACCAAGCTGTTTCTGTCCAGAAGTCCCCAGGGGTTCTTAGAGAATCCAGGCATGATGACAGGGAGCTCTTCCATGGTACTCACTCTGAGCAGGCCCAGTTGTGAGCACATTCAGCACACTAGCTCTCGTGTGTCTCCCAACAATTCTGCCTGGTAAATGGCAAGATTGAGAAGCGAGCATGGGCATGCGGCTCCCAAGACCCTGCAAGTATTTCCAGTAGGTTCGGCTATCAGTGGACTGTTCCAGAAGGCACTTGTCCTCGGCCACGTAGAGTGAAAAGGCTTACTTCCGTGAGCTGTCATCAAGTCTTCACTGTGTGTCCAGCCGATGGGGGATGCACTTTCTCCATTCGGTAAACCTGGGAGACGGCCCATGGCGCTCTCTGGGGGAGCTGTCCACTACAGCTGTGTTCCCTGGCCTTCAGCTCTCCCTGCCCAAGAGCCAGTTGTGTGGTGTTTGGGTGCCAGAAGGGGCCACATGGGCAGCTGAGGTTTTATTTTCTGATTCTGGATGTCCTGATTAAGAAACTTTTTTTAAATTCACTTTTTAATTTTCAAATAGAAATGAATTATACAGTAATTTTCTCTAAGCCACTACTTAATAAGAGCCATTCATTAACCCCTTAATGTATACCAGCCACTGTTTGGAGGGTGCTAGATGTACTGTCTCCTCTAACTTTCATTACATTACTACCAGAAAGTGACCACCAGGTTATGGGGGACATAACTCAGTCAGTAAAATGTTTGCTTTGCAAGCTAGGGGTCTGAGTTCAACATCCAGAACCCAGGTAAAATGCCAGGTGTGGTGGAAGGGACTTGTCGTGTTAGCTCAGGGCAGGTGGAAACAGAATAGCCCGTCAGCCAGCCAGTCCAGCCTAATTGTTGGGGTGCAAGCCAGTGAAGGGAGTAGACTACACTCTCCTTCCAAGGATGACAACGTTGTCCTCTGGCCTCCACAAGCATGCTCACACCCGTGCCTGTGTAACCCCGTATGTGATCACACTGAGAGAAAGGGATGGCCAGGTCAAAGGGTGACAGCACAGAGAGGCTGAGCCTGTCCAGCATCCACAGCAAGGACATGGGAATTGGCCCTGATGCAGTTTGCTTCTCTGCTGCTGTGATAAACTCCATGACCAAGAGCAGCTTGGGGAGGAGGCTTGTTTCAGTTTACACTTCCAGGTAACCATTTAGGACTGAGATAGAAGCCCCAGAGCAATGCTCTCTTCTGGCCTGCATCCAAGTTCACATTCAGTTTCTTTCTTATCCCACTCAGAGTCACCTTCCCAGGGGCAACAGAGCCTTCCCACATCAGTTAACATCAAGATCATGCCATACATGCCAGCAGGCCAGTTTGATGGAGGCAATTCCTCAGTTGAGATCCCCTCTTCCAAGTGACTCTAGGCTTATGTCAAGTCCACTGAGCCTGGCTATGACATGGAGCAAGGCTGATTTCCCAGCAAGCCCTGTAGCACGAGGTAGAGTGGCACATCCCCTGTGGCTGCAGTTGCTGCCAGGAAGGCTTTGCTTAGCAGTCCCTTGGTCAATGGAGCATTGGCACCTCCATCCCGTTATGTTTTTCTATTTTGTGACCAATGCAGGGGTGGACCACTGTGCACAGCAGGACCATGGCTGTGAGCAACTGTGCCTGAACACGGAGGAGTCCTTTGTCTGCCAGTGCTCAGAAGGCTTTCTCATCAATGACGACCTGAAGACCTGCTCCAGTGAGCCCCCCTTTCACCTCTCTACTCCAGGAGGGTTTGAAGTGGGAGTGAAATGTGTAGATAGTACAGAGACGAGCATGTCTCCTCCAGGGAGACTTAGGGGACCACATGCTTTTAGTGATGGCAAATTGAAAAGTTACTTGATTCCCATCACAGACCAGAAGCTGACAGAGACCCAGGGACCTTACATGGCTTTGGTCTTACAGGGGCGGATTACTGCTTGCTGAGTGACCATGGTTGTGAATACTCCTGTATCAACACAGACAGATCCTTTGCCTGTCAATGTCCTGAGGGTCACATGCTACGCAGTGACGGGAAGACCTGTGCAAGTGAGTCTCCTCACATTTGAGATGCTGGGAGAAGGCTTAGCATGAGTCCTGTGGGTGCCCGAGGGCCCTGGTGATGTGTGTGCCTACATCACAAAGCCACTGGGGCCTCTGCCCCAAACTTCCTTCCCATGCTCCTGGAAATGGCTTTGCTATCTCTACACCCTGCCTCACCACCATTAGGAAACAGGCCCTCATTCTTGGCATGCTGCTGTGTTTTGAGTTGTGGTTTATTAATACTTATGTTCAAATTTGGTTGCCATTGTGACACGTTTTGGACATGGAAGTTTTCCAAGGTAATTATGTTGTTTGGAAGAATTAATGCCTTCCTCAGAGGAGCAGGCTAGTTACAGAGAATGGATAATTGTAAAGTGAGCTCAGTCCCTCTGTCCCCATCTCTTTTGTACATAATTCCTCACCTCTGTGCTTTCCCACCATGAGATGATGCAGAAGTCCTAACTTCTTAAGCTTCTACTCTTCCTCACTGTTCTATCCATGTGTTGTGCCAGAACACCAGAAGACAGACTGAGACACTCAGCCGCACTCCAGTCACACCTGTGACCCACAGTACAGGGACTTGCTGACTGCCAACTGGCTGCATGCCAGCCACTAAGCACTAGGCTAAGTGTATGCTGTGACACTCCAGGGACAGATGGAACAGCTGCAGCTCAGACTCGGGGCAGAGTCCAGGATGGCCCTCTCCTAGGTAGGGCTTACCCTCTGAGATTCCAGTTAGTTCTGGAAAGGAGATGTCTGAGAAATTCTTTGCCTTCCCTGGGCCCTGTCACCTCAGCACAAGGCCAGGCTGGCAGTGATACTTTCTGGGTATATGTTTCCTTGCAGCTGGCTTTGACTCCCTTCTCCATTTAAACAAACAGCAACCAAATGATGAAGAAGAAGATTCCAGGCTCCCTCATCTCTTCCACTCAAGAACGTTGTGCTTTCTGCCCCATGTTCCTGTTTCCAAGTAAACCAAGATAAGGCCCAAGAACAGGTTGAGAGAAAGGGTCAAAATAGAAGCAAAGAGCATACTCCACTCTCCCCGTTAGTCTTTCTGGTTATAGGACCAAGTTCTGTGGCCACCGATACAGCCATAGGTAAAACACACTAACGCACCCTCCTTTTTGTGTCATCTCTTCACCTGGGCAGAGAGAGCCGCCTGCACAGCTAGCTGCACAGTGATAACTGGGCCTCTTATGAGAAAATATCTTCTGTTTGGGATGGGTTCTTGGATCTTGGCAAATAGATTGTTCATGCTGCAGCTTGCTTGTGGATCCCTGCCCAACTGCCTTGCAGACTGATGCTGCAGCCAATTCTAGCATGGCCTGGGCACTGGCTGTGTGGAAAATGGTGGGGAAGTTAAACATCATCTATACTTGCCTGCCTGGCAGAGCCTGATTTGAGGGGATTGTGGGTGTAATTCTCCATCATCTTAGATTGTTCATGCCCCTTCCTTGTTCTCTTTACTCTGATAATTGAGAGTGAGTGTGAGATGACTGCAGGACTTCTAAAATCTCCTCACAGAGTCTGGCACACATGCATACCTTCTTTCATTCTCCTGCCCTTCGCCTAACCAATTTTGTCTTCACCACCCTTGACCATTGCCTGTTTTCTTATTTAATGTGTGCTTGTAACTGAAGGCATGATGTTGTCATCTGAGTGAACGCCAACAATGCAACTGCAAATGACCTTTATGTCTGGTGGGGTGGGTCTAAGAACATATGAGGTAATCCAGTAGAATTTACCTCAGAACAATGCAGGACAAACACATTTCCCCCAGAGCTGTTGCCCTAATTGAAGACTTTCTGTCTGCTATGCAATGATTCAGTCCAGCTGCTCCATCCTGCAATCGTAACTGAGGTTTTTGCTGTGGTCACAGCTAATGGGGGTTGGGATGAGTGTTCCCCTGCCCCATGCCAGATGACACAGAGCCAGATAACATGGCTGTACCTTTTTAGTAACTTCTGGTGGACTGGGAGTGGGAGTAAGCTGGAGTCTCTCTAACCTTGCTCAACTGATAAGGGGTTCCTCAGCTTTTCTTTAGAGCCTTAACAGGTGATCTGCAGAGCCCTTCACTCCTTCTGGAAGTTGCCTGAAGTGTGGAGCCAAAGTCCAAGTTTGTGGGACTCTGGGTACCAATTGGCATGAAGCCCGTCCTCTCTTCCTCTCAGTCTGCTGATGCCAGCTCCTAGCTGTATAGTTTGGGAGTGGTCTGGGGAGGGAAATGAAGAGGTCTCTTTGTCCAGCTGCAGCTCAGGGGCCTTTTTTCCTCTCTAGAAGTTTCCCTTAAATGCAGCATGTGCCAAGCATGGCTCCATAGGCCCAGTCTGCACGCAGTGCACAGCCCACTGTCTTCAAGTTCCCGGGCCTCAGCCCACTGTCTTCAAGTTCCCGGGCCTCAGCACACTGTCTTCAAGTTCCCGGGCCTCAGCCCACTGTCTTCAAGTTCCCGGACCTCAGAGGCCCAATCTGCACGCAGTGCACAGCCCACTGTCTTCAAGTTCCCGGGCCTCAGAGGCCAAATCTGCACGCAGTGCACAGCCCACTGTCCTCAAGTTCCCGGGCCTCAGAGGCCAAATCTGCACGCAGTGCACAGCCCACTGTCCTCAAGTTCCTGGGCCTCAGAGGCACAATCTGCATGCAGTGCACAGCCCACTGTCTTCAAGTTCCCGGGCCTCAGAGGCCCAAAGCCAGATCTCACCTGGAGTTAGGATTCCCAGGGCCCAGCCTATCAAAGTAAACTGAATGGGGTAGTGAATAAGCAGAGACCAGCTAGCTATCCTTTGACTCTGTGATCCCGATGCAGGCTGCACTCCAAGCACAGCCACATTTAATGGTTCCCTACTGCCTCCCAGAAAAAAAAAATCCAATGACAATCCTTGATTTGGCAGTGAAAGCCCTCTCTTCCACTGGTGACTTTCCTGGGTCTTCCTCAAAATTTCCTGTGCTTCAGCTAAAGTAGTTCCTGAACAAATACCATTCTCTCTCCACTGAGGACAGCCTCCTTTCCCTAACCCTCCTGCCCTGCATACAGAAACCCAGCCTATCATTGCACCAGCCCCATGGAAACTTCCTTCTCCCTAACCACTGGGTATTAAGCTCCTCCTCCTGTCCCCTGTGCACAGCTGTGAGAAGGAACAGGTCAGAAAATTAAGAGTATGGATCTGGGATCCAAAGATCCAAATTCACATAGCGTTCTTTCTAACACAGGCAAGGAGGCTAGTCCTCCCTGTGTTTCTGCTCACCTTTAAACTGGGAATGATTATCCTGTCCCTCAGGGTCCTTGTGTGACACAGAGACATATACTCTGTGTTTTGAGAATTGTAGTGGGCCTTAAACCCCATGACACCGCTGTTGGGGTCCCACTCCTCGGCTTTAGGCTGCTCTTCGTTGCCCCCTCTTCCGGGGCAGAGTACCCTATCCAGAAGTTAGCAAGCTCAGGAGCCCACACACTGTGAGCAGAAGCCCTTCTTTCCAAGTGTGGAGGGCACTGTCTGTATAGGAGCCTCAGGGATCCAGCTGGCCACACTCTCAGCCCAGCCTCCACAGGCTGATCTTCAGCCCCAAAGTCCTAGCTCCCTTGCCCCCTAAGAGTCTAAGTTTGCTCTGGAAGCCATGACAAAAAAACAAAAACAAAAACAAAAACAAAAAAAAAAAAAAAAACAAACCACAGACCATGTACTGTTTCCTAATCACAGAAATGTGTGTTTTATGGTACTGGAGGCTGGAAGTCTGAATGCAGGGTGCCAGAATGCCAATACTCTGGTAAGGGCTTTCCTCCACCAACGGCTGTGTTCTCTCATGACGGGGGAGAGATGGAGACAGGGAGTAAGTGAATGAGATCTTTGGTATCTTTTTAAATAAAAACACTAATCCTGGGCTGCCAAGATGACTCAGCCTGCCATATAATCTTGGTAAGCTGTTTGAGCCCTAGAATGCACATAAAAACAGAAAGAGAGAGCTGACTCCAGAAAGTTGTTCTCTGACCTCCAGATTTCACCATGACACATGAGCTCCCCATCACACCATATACCCTTTCTGGTGATGGTGATGGTGATGGTGATAAGGAGGAAAGGAGAGGGAAAAAGAAAGAAGAAAAGAAGAAAGAAGAGGAGGAGGAGGAAGAAGAGGAAGAAGAGGAAGAAGAAGAAGAAGAAGAAGAAGAAGAAGAAGAAGAAGAAGAAGAAGAAGAAGAAGAAGAAGAAGAGTAGTTCCACTGAATCTGGGCCCCACCCTTTTAACCACAACCAAACCTACCTCCAAGTACCATCACCTTAGTCTATGAATTAGGAATTGAGGGACACAGTCTGGTGATCAGCATGAATGAGGGAGGTGATTAACTTCATTTCCAAACATCATGGCAGTCCTCGGTACACAACACATGAGCAGATGGTCTGGGCATTATCTCAGTTGGATGCTTCTCAGTTTCAGAAAAGGCTTCTACAGAGGTACCAGAGGGTCAGCTGTCCCCATTGTAAACCAACATGCTAGCTGTTGTCCTTGGGTATGTCACCTTCTTGGCTGACCACCACCACTATGGCCATCTACCCTGGGGTCAGATGTGTTTTAATTATATCATGTATGGAATTCAGAACCAGAGCAGGGTTGCTGTCTGTCACTGTTGCAGAAGTACACTGGACACACTACAATTCCTGCAACTCCCACCCACATGTATGACTCACCAGATATATCACTTAGATGTGGGAAGCATAGTCTGTCAGTGTACAAACCCCAAACCTGAGCTATGCTGTGAACCCTCTAGCCATCTTGGCCACAGGCGGCAGACCCCATTCACAATGAGGCTTTAATTAAAGGTGTGACCTGCCTCCTCCTATGGGAATGGAAAAGAGAAAGGCATTTCTTTGAGTGGGAGTTTTTTTGCCCTGCTTCCTGAGATTTCTTGATTGGTAACTGAGTCTGACTCATCCCCTTCCCAGGGCAACTGAGAGTCTTAATATTTGCTTAAGCACTAATCTCATTTGCCTTCATTCTCTCGTGTTTGCCTGTGCTATGCCAGGTGCTGCAGTTTCCTGGGATGGGCCATATTCAATTTCTGCCACAGCAGTGGTTAAGTTTCACTGGAAGAGATATTTAAGGTGTGTCAACCAGTCTGTGTAGTGGCCATTGGGATGTGGACAGAACTGCCTCAAGAGCATGGAACAGGGAGTCCCAAGTCTTAGAAAGATGTCTAATCTGATGGCAGAGACTCAGTCAGGGGGGATAGCCATAGATGCAACACCAGAGCCTCCCTGACGTGGGCAGCAGCATGTGCAAGTCCATGATCTGTTCTGGCCAAAGAAAGGTCAGTGCCAGAGGGAGCCACAGGAGCAGGTGGCACCTGTCACAGAGAGTGATGGGAAACTCTCTGGAACCTACCTTGCCCCAACTATTAGTTTGTCTTCCAAGAGCCTTACCAGACTGATTAACTCCACAGAGCTTGGATGACCTGGAAACCCAGAGGGGATAGATCTGTCACCTACTGGGTCAGGACAGCTAAGACAAGTCAAATCTTCAAGTTAAGGAACTTTGACAAAGTCACTTCTGTTTGCTGACAGTCAGTTTCCTCATCTCTAAGCAGGAATTGGGCCAGCACACTTCCAAGGTCCTTTTTAGCCTCTATCTATAGATAGTAAGCTTCTAAGCAAGTACAGTCCTGACCGTGGCTCACACCACTTCCCCAGGCTGTCAAGCCAGAGATGGTGGCTGAGAGGAGGTGCTGAAGTGCATTTCCGCAGCAGAGCAGCATTGGCCCTGCAAGAAGCTGAGGCCAACCTGGTTTCCAGAGTGGGTTGGTAGGAAGCACTAGAGGCTGCTGGCAGGAAGTGAGCTCAGTGTACAGTTAGCATTCTTTCTCTTAAGGCATATGGCCCTTGGAACTCAGACACTCCCTGCATGCAGAGAGTAGAGAGTGTGACGAACAAATGAAAAGTGTATTCTGCAGGAAAGAGCGGGGTTCCCAGCTGACTGCTAGTACTCTACCCAGAGTTTTCTTTGGAAACATCCATGCAGATCCCGTGATGTGAATTTAATTACCTCTGGTTTTAGAGTAGGAAATTGAAAAAAAAAAGTTTCCTTTTACGCAACAGGCCTTTCCTGGGCAATGATGTGCTAGGCAGCAATGTACTGGTGCTAGAAGAAAATGGTAGGTAAGCTCCATGGGCTCTTGGCTATCAAGGCTCATATACACGGAGCCACACAGGGAGTGGACATGGATTCCCCCCTCCAAAAAAATAAATAAATAAATAACATACACAGGTTGATACTGCCCAAAGGTGAGGCTCTGAAACGCACTTTGTAGAGAAGTGAGCAGTGAGGAAAAGGAAGGAGGGGCTCAGAGGAGGAGACAGCGGGGAGAGGAAGGGCTGTATGAAGCCAGGAAAAGTGGGGTGGATGAGGCTGGAGGGTAGGTGTGCCAATCTTACTAAGGATTTCCTGTCTTACCATCATAAGAAAGTGCACTTAAACCCTGTCAGAGGACTGGCAAGAGCTCAAAACCTCAAGGTACTTGCTGCCCATCTAGAGCAGCTGGGACCACTTTTCAGCACCTGCAAGGCAGCACCTGACCATCTGCAGCCCAGCTCCAGAGGGCCATTCTTATTCAAACCGCCACAGTTGCTTAGGGAAGTCCTCATTCTGTTCACAGCTGTGTACTGTTCCCTCGCATTTGGCCAGTCCCGTTTCTAGACACTGTGGCTGACTCTGCTCACCCTTACAAACAGTGATGTAGTCAGTAACTTGAAAGCACATGATACAAGAGTATGTGCGGAAGGGAGTCCCAAGGTGAAGCTGCGGAGCGAAAGGCACATCCTGCCAGACATCCTTCATAGCCACGCATGCCCTTTAGTACGCTTGACTTTGGAAGCTGTCTATTTTGCCTTTGGCAGTCATCTGCAGAAGCCTCCTGTGATTGACGCACAGTTACCCACTCTGCTCTGGATCAGATGCCCTGTGGGGAGTAGTGGAGGAAAAGATAATCTTGAAAAGTCTTCGCCTACTTTAAACGATGCACACAAAAACAGTTCCGGAAAACTGAGGAGCTGGGCTGGGCGCTGCTGGCATGGCATATAGCCAAGGACACAGACATGACTCAATGGGCACAGGGCTTCTCTCTGGCTGCCCTGCCCTCTGGTAAAGAAAGGCAGTGCTGTCTGATAAATGTGCGGTTGGGCCACTCTGACTTGGGAAGCTGGGGCTTAGTTGCCTGTGTCTCTATTGAGGAAGACCCTGTCTTCAAGAAGAAAGCTTGAACTGTAGCTAGCAGCAGAACAGTGTGCTGGGAAGGTTCACTCTGGGTTAGGGCTTGGCAAGACTGGCCTGAGAACGCTTTTGATATTTTATTGCCTTGGAAAATGGAGTATTCTTATAAATTCATGGTGAAGGAGGAAAATGCTCCGCTCCGTGCCAGCCAACTGTCCATGCGATGTTTCATTTAGTACTTTTAACTATGCAAGGGACTACTCCAGCCACAAGGAATGTTCTGCATTAATAATGAGTCCAGAATGTGCGCAGGGAAGTCACACTCAGAGCAATCCAAAGCACCCAGTTCTGTTTGGATCTCCCCTGCAGTTAAAATTCCATCTCATATCTTTTCCCCATTGTTCAAACATTCTGGCAGTGTTCCTACACAAAGAAAGGCAAAATTCCCTTCATGTCTGAAATCTTAGCAGATGGTAATGCTGTATAGTTGGAAGAAGTCATGGGCTTCATTAGAGAGAGAGGGAGGGAGGGAGGGAGAAAGGAAGGAAGGAAGGAAGATTTTAATCTGGTTCTTCCACTTATTAGCAAGTGATCTTGGTGAGCTGTAATTAACTTCCCTCAACTCTAGTCTCTCTTGCTGGTAAATGAGAATAACACTGGCTCCCTTAAGTAGCCTACAAGGTAGTTCTGAGGACATTCCTTCACTGAGAAATGCTACAATAATGCTTAACAAAAAAGAGTAGATGAGTTCTTTCTGATTATAATCTTTGCACATAGGCTGTTGGTGTTCCTGCTCAGGTGGAAAGTTATCCTGGGACTCAGGAGCCCAGGGACCACACAGTTCTGAAGTGGGACAGAGTTTCAGTGGAAGGGTATCATATCCTGAGACAGCTCAAAGAGGAAGCCTCCTCAGCAGAGGTAGTGAAACCCTGAGGGAGGATATCCTGAGTGCTACAGTGTACCAGCTCAACTTCCTAGGGAAGGGTGTCCCCAGCTGAGCTCAGGAGCTAAGAGCCTCAGCCCCACTCCACTTCTTCTCTCCTTGGCTTCTTCAATGAGAGAGAGTCACATCAGGCAACACATCTCATAAAAAGAGATGAATTGGAGGGATGAATCCAGGGTGGCTGCCTTTCTTAGGAGAGGACAGCAGAGAATGAACAGGTGGGGTTTAAGTAGGATTTCTTAGGGGGCAGAGCATTCCAGGGTGAGATTTACAGGGTGAGGATTGGTGAGATTTCAAGTCCTGAGCTTGGGAGAGCTTGGGAATTGGTGGAATTTTTCATGTAGGGTGGGGTCTGGGCAAGCTCCCATCTCAGGACTGTAAATGACAGTTATAGTCGAAGAAAATAACTTTTAAGGGGTGGGGTCTGGCTGCTGGAGCTCCTGAGGGGAGAGGGCTTGACACTTTCCTGCCTTGAGGGTTTACAAAGTTTACAAAGGGAGCTGGCAGGGATGGGTCTGAATAGGGGACATATGCTCACCTTCTTTTGAAATTCTGTTCATTTTCTAAAGAAAATGGCTTAGCCTTCAGGTGTGTATGGTTCTCATAAAATGTGACTGCCCCTGGTCCTCAGTTTCAAGCTTTGAACTGTCAGCCTGGTTTTCATAAGCACACAAACTTCCTAGTCCCCAGAAGCCACCCAGCCCTGTACATAGCAATGCAGTCTTTCAATAGTTCAGTCCAGTGACCTCAAGACTCATCCTTGACTCTGTCCTATCCAGTCTGAAGGAAGACTCTTCATTTCAATTGTTGGGCAGAACAGGAGTTGACACAAAATTACCCTTTAGCTGGACTTTATTAGAGAGCCTCATAACCACAGACAGCTGTGATCAGGCCATGACATGGAGAGCATTAGCAGACACAGCCACACCAGAGTGGAGAAGCTGATGGGAGAGAACCCTGGATTCTAAACAACAAAGAACATTCTGATTCTTACAAGTTGTCAGTGGAGGTGGCCAGCCTCCATACCATGTATGGCCTAGGGATCAGGGGTAGGGGGTAGGTTTGCTCACAGCTGCAAAGAGGGAAAGAAAGAACAAGCAGGCTTCAGGGAGGTGTGGCCTGAAAGGGGAGAAAGACAGCTAGAGGATCTATGATCTAGCATTAGTCCACCAGCAAACCTCACAGGCTCTACCTTCAAAGCAGCCAGTCTGACCACAGGGTCACCACTGTGTTGTGGGCCAGCAGGATCACTGCAGGAGGCTAGATCCACTTCCTGTGTTCGTTCCCTAACCTCACATCAGTCTGTGCTTTCAGAATGCAGCAAGACTGGGGGTTCTACTAAAGTCCTGAGGCCTTCTCCCTCAGACATGTCCTGCCTATATTCCCCCGTGCCGTGTCCTGTGTATCCCCACCCTGCTGGGCTCTTTGCCTTTCCTGCAACATGATGAACATGCACTTGCATCTGACCTTGCAGATGCTCATCTTTCTCGTCCAGACACTCTTCCTCAGACACCAGCACTCACCTCCACTCTGCTCCTTATCTGACCCCATTAAGATCGCAAGCCCCAGCCCAGCAGCTGCCTTCTGTCCCTCTTGTCCTCTTTTTCTCCAAGACACTGCCCCCCAACAAGAAGTCATGCTTGTCTCTGGTGCAGTCTTCCAGACCCCCACCTTCATACACTCCTGACACCCACTGCCAAATGCAAAGTCCCATAGAAGCAAAGAACGTTTTTGGTTTGTTTTTTTGTTTGTTTGTTTTACTGGTTGTTTCATCCTTAGTGGCTAGCACAATGGCTGACCCACTATAAGAACTCACAACAAGTTTGCTAATTATCCAGCCTGGGCTACATAGGGATATCCTATCTCAAAAGAACCACAAAAAGCTTTGCTCCCTTTAAACAAATGTGTGGATAGGCTAAGTGTTCTACATGCACATGGAGGCCCATAGGAAGCTTTTACATCTCTTTTTCTGTTCATCTTCTCCTGCGGCACTCCATGTTTGCTTTATGTATGTGCTTTGTTTACATTAAGAATTTTTGCTTGTAGATACTTTCTGTTCTGAAATGAACTGTGTGAGAAAAGACACTTTTAACTTAAGATGTGTCTTTTAGGAACCAAGTAGGTTATTAATCTATGAATAATTTCCTTCTATTTCTGTAATTCCAATCAGAACTGGACTCTTGTGCTTTGGGGGACCATGGTTGTGAACATTCATGTGTAAGCAGTGAAGACTCATTCAAGTGTCAGTGTTTTGAAGGATACATCCTCCGAGATGATGGGAAGACCTGCAGAAGTAAGTTTGCTCAGGCTAGCCCATCTGGACATGCCTGAGATCCATGTCAGCCTCGGTGTGAGCTAATTACAACAGCCAGCATCACACAACCAAATGTTCTGTGGTATCCTGTATGGGATCCTGGAACAGAAAAGGGTGCTGTGTGACAACAAAGTAAGTATGTGTAACTAAAAGCTTCAACTGTCAAGCTAGGTGTGCTGTTACAGGCTTTGCTTCCATTACTCAGGCAGCAGAGGGGGTGGATCTCTGGATTCAAGTTTAGTCTAGTCTACATGGCAAGTTCTAGGCTGCCCTGCATAGTGAGACCCTTTCTCATCCACAATACCATACTAAGCTAGGCCCTATACTTCTTGCTACTTAGAAGCTGAGGCAGGAGCATGGCAAATTCACAGATTTCCTGGGCTGTTGGCCATCCCCAACAACTTAGTGAGTCACTGTCTCAAAATAAAAAAATAAAACCGGGGGGACTGGCTTAGTGATTGAGGCCACTTGCTGCCCTTCCAGAAGCTATGGATTCAGTTCCTAGCACCTATATCAGGCAGCTTACAGCTCCTGTAACTCCTGCTCCAGGGGATGTGATACCTTCTCCTGGCCTCTGCAAGCAACTGTACTCATGTGCACATATCAATATACAGACACATAAATAAAAATTAAAAATAAATAAATACTAAAATTGGGCTGGGGCTGGGGCTGGGGCTGGAGCTTAGCGGTAGAGCTCTTGCCAAGCACACCCAAGGCCCTGGGCTCGGTCCCTAATGCCCCAGTAACAGCAGTAAATGTAAGACCTGGGGTCTCACAGCTCAGGAGTTCAATCGCGCCCTTTCCAGAAACTCCCCCAGACCAAGACTCATTGCAAAAGCAAGAGGTTTATTAACCATTGTACAACGGGGTCACCCTTGCTGGTCAGCAAAGAGTGGCACACGGAGACAAAGGCCTTTAGGTTTTTAAAAGAAAAATTGTGGGAGATTTGAAGTTTTAGTTTTGGCAATTTAGGATTGGATGAGGAAGCTATAAAGTAAGATAATTGGTTAGGCTTAGGTGCTCCAGTCCTGCCAAGTGTGGATGCAGCTGCAATTGAAGGTGGGGGTGGTTAGCTCATCCTTGAAGATTAGGGCTGCGGGCTCTTGGCTGGAGGTCAAAAGCTACTCAGAAGAAGTCTAGGTTTGTTGCTAAGAAACGCTATCTCAAGGATAAGGGTCTGGTCGTTCTTTTGCTGAGTGAAGGTCATTGCTTGCTTGCCCTTTTTTTATATCTGTCCTCACAGATAGGGTCACATTCCTTCACTCTCTGGAAAGGTATTAAGAGGCTTTAGCTTAACCTGGACCTAAAACTCAAAACTATAGGCTTTAGAGGATATATAGGTTACAAAGTTAGCCTAACCCTTTCATAACAAGCACGGAGGGGTGTGAAAATCTGCAGATGGTTCTCACTCCTGTGGGTCCTCTTCTTCTCAGACTTCTTAGAGCTCTTCCCAAAGAGCATTGAAGAAAAGATGAGTTCCTGGAACCATTACTATCAACCAGGATAGCTACAAGTCCACATGATTTTCCTAAATCATAGGTTATGCCAGGGACAAAAGCAAGATTAGATTCCAGTGTACCTGATTTAAACTGAAGCTTTCTCCTGGGTAAGCTTACAATAACCACTTTGTACCAGAGGCCACATCTCAGACATTAGGCTGGACTGCATCCTGAGGCACTGAAGCCAGTGCTGGTGAGTGGTAATGGCCATGGCAGTGAGAATGTTTGAAGATGTAGGTCAACCTAGAGCCACCAAACTTCATCGCCAGCTTTCCCTTCCTACTCAAGTGGCACTTGAGTCCAGAGGCCAAGATGGATGGGTCTTCCGGAGGGTAGTCCATGTAGACTTTATGTGCATGCAGTGGTTGTAATCACGGCACTCTCCTCAGGGAAAGATGTCTGCCAGGCTGTGGACCATGGCTGCGAGCACCTCTGTGTAAGCAGTGGTGAGTCGTACACCTGCAAGTGCCGGGAGGGATTCAGGCTGGCTGAAGATGGGAAGCGCTGCAGAAGTAAGTAGACTCGGCGGGCACAGATCTTCACTTCATCCTCACACTCTTCCTCTGTAGAACTTGTAACCATGCCACAAACTCAGATTCCAACCTTGGGTGCTCTCAAAGTGTCTCCACGGGATCAAGGCAGCTAACTGTGGGTTCTTCAGGAATTTCTCAGAGGTGGCCCTAAGCTGCCAGGCTCTTTGCGGCTGTTTCCCCCTAGTTCTGGCATGGCAGTTGAGGGAATGCACAGGGCCTAGTGTAGTGCCTAGCAAGTCGGTGGGCAAAAAAGAACCATTGGTAGCAACTGACTGCCAGGACTGAAAAAGATCATTTCAGTGATTTTTCTTCACAGACCATATATGTAAGGTGAAGGAAGGGTAGGCTGGAAGGAGGCTCTGTGGGGTTTGGAGAGGGGAAAACCAAAAACAAAACAAGAAAACTGATCATTTGCTTTTTTAGATCAGGTTGCTTAGAACAGTTTTATTAGAAAGTGTGTTAGAAGGGACCTCAGTTGGTAGAGCACTTGCTGTGTGAGCATGAGGGCCTGAGTTTAATCCCAGTATCCATGTAAAAGTAAGCGTGCTAGAGCACACCTACCCCACCAGGGCGACAGGCAAGTGGGGGAGGATCCTGGAGACTGGCTGGCCAGCCACTTTAGTTGAGCTGCAGGTTCAGAAAGAGACCTTGTCTCAAAAAATAAAGTAGATAGTGACTGAGGAAGCACTCAACATTGACCTCTGACCTCCACAAACATATACAAACACGCATGTGTGCACATAGACAGACTCAGGTCAGGATATTCCAGAAAAACAGATAACGGTGTTTATGTGGAGGAGGCATATGTACATGTGTGGAGAAAAAGAACGAGAAATTGACTTCAAGGAATTGGCTCATGGAATAGTGGGTGCCTGTGAGGAGGCAGCAGGGCAGGCTGGAAACCCAGTAGCTGGTGTCATAGCTAAAGAGTCTTCCTCTGGGAATCTCAGCCTCCTCTGAAGGCCAACTGACCGGAGGGGGCCCACACTCACTACAGAGGGTAGTCTGCTTTACTGAGTGCTTGCTGTGGCCTGAGGCCTGAAACTGCCAGCCTCTGCACTGTCTGGGCTCTAGCTTCACACTATAGTGCTTCTTTCATGGAGATCATGCTTCAGTCCTGTCCACGTGTCTGCCTGAGCCATTTGTTCTATTTAGTTAACATATTTATTGGTTGATACATTCAACAGTTGTGTACAAGACACTATTTCTTGCTTTGCAGTTTAATCTCTGAATTAAATCCCACAATTTTCCACCTCCTAGAGGGATCCATAGTTACAGATTCCAATTTCATGTAAGGCCTCTCCTTCTAAAGGGTATGCAGAAGCGCAAGGTTGTCACACAGCTAGAAAGGGAAGACTAGGGAGGAAGTGTGCCTGGTTGAACAGCCATGTACAACTCAATCAGGCACATGGCATCCACTACTTCATTTATTTTCTAGCTATGCCCAGGGTGTTGTGAGGATTAAAGGGTCATTAACTATTTCAAGTTCAAATTACCTCACCCATGAGAAACGCTCATTAGACAACCAACATGGGATATATGGGATCTCTACTAAAAAAAAATCAGAAACTAAAGCCTATCTAGCCATTCTAAAATCAAATGGCAAATCCATCTGAGTCAGGAGGTGCAAGGGAGTTCTGAGAGGAACTGCTCCTTGATCGTGGCCTACTCTAGCATGGACTGCAAAGATTACCATTTTAGCAAAGATGTGTTCTTTAAAATGGATGACTTCCTTAATCTCTCCTGGCATGCCTGTTCACATTAGCTTTTTTCTACAATAATGGGTTGTTTACCTCCCCACATTTTCCCCAGGGAAGGATATCTGTAAATCAACCCACCATGGCTGTGAGCACATCTGTGTGAACAATGGAGATTTCTATGTGTGCAGGTGCTCAAAAGGGTTTGTTCTAGCTGAGGATGGAAGGCGCTGCAAGAGTAAGTGATCTGAACCAGCTCTGCTTCCATTTGGTTTTGGAGCAATTGCCTTTTGGAGCATTTGCAGGCAGTAGACCCCTTGGCCTTTCTTCTCCCATAAACATAGATGTATACACAGCAGCAGCAGCAGCAGCAGCAGCAACAACAGCAGCAGCCAGTTGATTGATAGTAAGCAGCAATGGCTGGTGTATAGAGGGAGCGGCTGATGCATTATTCCAGTACCCTGACACCTGCTGGAGAGCCACATGCATGGCACCTGCATCTTCTCTGATTTCCTTTCCATGATGAATCAATAGATTGAGTAAGGAGGACAAACATTTACTCAAGAAAAAGAACCCATGGGACTGGAGAGGTAGCTCAATGGTTAAGAGCACTAGCTGTTCTTTCAAAGGACCTGGATTCAATTCCCAGCATCCATACGGGAGCTCACAGCTGTCTGTGGGTCCAGCTCCAGGATATCTGAAACATATACATGCAGGCAGAACACTCATACACATAAAACAAAATAAAAATTTTTAAAAGAGAGAGAACCTAACCCTCAACTCCCCCCCACACACACACGTGACAGCACCCACATCAGCATTTTCTGCTGGACAGGCATAGATGTATTTTTGCACATGTATGTCTTTACTTGCTTTATTATTGTGCTTCACTTTGAAAGATTAGACAGCCACTTGATGTATATAAAAGAGACTATTATAATAACATACTGTAGACTATTTGAAATGAGCTCACTCATTTGGGACTGGCATAATTCCCTTACACAGCCGTATATACACAGTCTCTTGGCATTTAAATTGCCTATGTATTTTATAGTTTTTCTTTTTACTGTCAACCATCTACATTTCCCCAAAAATCTTTTTTTAAGTTACATTTTTAGCTAGGCAGTGGTGATGCATGCCTTCAATCCTAGCGCTCAGGAGGCAGAGGCAGGTGGATCTTTGTCATTTCAAGGCCAGCCTGGTCTACAGAGTGAGTTCTGTAACAGCCAAGGCTACACAGAAACCCTGTCTCTAAAACCAAGAAGAAGAAAGTTACATTGCAAAGTCTTAATAGGTCAATAGAGTACTTATAAGTATGCTACCAAATAAATGTTACTGGGTTCTTTCATTTTGTCAGTCATAATGCATTGAACACCTACTTTGTGCCAATCATCATGGGCACAGAAACAAACGACACATAGTATCTGCTGAGGGAGAATTCAGCCTAGGGGAGAAAGACACATTGATAAATAATTATCCCCCCACATGGGACAGCATAGGGCACACTGGACTTAAGCAACATGGTAGTAGAGATCTGTGTTAGTCGGTATCCCAATCCTGCTATGTCTACTGCCTTGCACAGAGCAGGTACTCAGGAAATTGATTTTGGTTGAATAGATTATGTCGGGGTATTCAGGGAGTAACTGACACAAGCTAGGTTACCGCACAAGCTTCTTGGAAGAGACAATGGCTGAGGAGAAATTAAGCATATCCTCTACTGTGAGTCAAAATATTAGCACTTGTGGTGGCGCACACCTGTAATCCCAACACAGAGGCAGGCCTGATCTACAAAGTGAGTCCAGGACAGCCAAGGCTACACAGAGAAACTCTGTGTATATGAGCCTCCTACAATGAAGCAAAAGGAACTACTTTGGTCTAGTTTGATCCATTGGTTCTCAGCCTGTGGGTCACAAGCCCTTTGGGGGTTGACTGAGCCCTTCACAGGGTTAAAACCATCAGAAAACACAGATAATACATCATGATTCCTAACAGTAGCAAAATTAGTTATGAAGCAGCAACAAAAATAATGTTATGGTTGGGGGTCTCTGTAGCATTAGGAGGGCTGAGACCCACTCCTCTAATCCTAGTACTGTATAGACAGTAAAGGCCAGCTGCCAGTAATCAGCGTGTAGCGCTTAGGGAAATTGCTAGTGTTGATAATAAGTAACTCAAACACAAAAGGAAAACCTTATTTGTGATATTCCCCATTTGTCTGTCCTGTGTGCTAGCTGAAGACCAAAGATGGCTCTTCAAATTAACTTATGCCTCCTGCTGAAGCATGCCTTTTTATACTCTATAAACACGATCTCTGATTTATGACCATGTTACCTTTCCTTTCCTTTCCTTCCTACAGGATGCACTGAAGGTCCAGTTGACCTAGTCTTTGTGATTGATGGGTCCAAGAGCCTTGGAGAAGAGAATTTTGAGATTGTGAAGCATTTTGTAACTGGGATTATAGATTCCTTGGCAGTTTCCCCCAAAGCTGCTCGTGTAGGCCTGCTGCAGTATTCCACGCAGGTCCGCACAGAATTTACTCTGAAGGACTTCAGCTCAGTCAAGGACATGAAGAAAGCCGTGGCCCACATGAAATACATGGGCAAAGGCTCTATGACTGGCCTGGCCCTGAAACACATGTTTGAGAGAAGTTTTACACAAGTAGAAGGGGCCAGGCCCCTCTACACACGGGTGCCCCGAGTAGCCATTGTGTTCACAGACGGACGGGCTCAGGATGATGTCTCCGAGTGGGCCAGTAAAGCCAAGGCCAATGGTAAAATGGATTGGAGTTGTGTTTATATTGCTCAAAGTTCAGGTCTCTTAAATTCACATCTGGCTTTAAGAATCAGTGTTTGAACAACCACCATTAAAAATAGTCCTTGGAAATACTGCCACCTATAGGCTATAAATGGCATCCTGGAGATGCTATATAAAATGTTCCTCACAAGCATGATACCACATGCTTATCATGTCCCCTGAAACTGAAGTTGGATCTCCATATGGGTGCTGGGAATTAAACCCAGGACCTCTGGAAGAGCAGCCCGTGTTCCTAACCACTGAGCCATCACTACAGGCCCCCTAACACACTTTAAAAAGGAGGAGGATTATTTCTCTTTCAGGCTAACCTGAAACACACTATGTAGCACAAAATGGCTTCAAAATCATAGCCTCAGGCTCTCTAGTGCTGGGACTGCACTCATGAGCCACTGTGTGAATAGAGTTTTGGTCAAGCCTTTAAGGAACACTCTGAAGTCATGAAGTCTTTGGATAGAGACCTATGTTGGCAGAAAACTGGATTTTTTTTTGGGGGGGGGGAAAGAAAGAAAGAAAAAAACAAAGTTGGATGCATCTAAGTTCTTATTGCTCCACAGAGCTCAGCCCCTTCTCTGAGGTTCTGGCTGTCTCTCTGTAAATTGCATGGAGTAGCATAGAAATGAAAGGTGGAAGAGGAGTGTGGCCCCCAATTCATGGGGGGCCAAAAGCCAGAGCAGATGTTAGAACCAGCTCATGTTTGGATGTCCTCTGGTGAGATGAGAAAGCTCAAGCTCAAGTTCATGAAGCAGTCCGCTTGCAAGCCAAACTCCTTCAAGTACTGAAGGAACACTGCTCTATCAGGTCGCCTAAAAGGAAAAAAAGAATGTACGCAGCCCCACCCAAGATTCTTCAGAACTTGTGCCTAGCTGGGCCCAGATGCATAGATAATTGTCAGGCACTTTCCCAGTCCATTAAAATAACAAACAAAACCAGTGAAAATATTCTTGGTCCTAGTGGCAAACTCCATCCTCCCTCACAGAAAGGCTGATGGGTCCTGAACAGTCTTTATGAAGAATCCATTTTATACTTTTCTTAGCTACCCAAAAGAGAGCCATAAGCGTGTTCATTCCTGGGTCATCTGAGTGTTTTGTAAACCTGGTGGTTCACTCAAAACTAGCTTCCTGGAGCTCGTGTCTAACACGAGCTAGCCTGCATTCTTAAAGAGTAGAAGAATCTTTTGCCTCCCAAAACAGTGATAAGCCTTTTAGTACTCACTGAAGCTAGCCCACTGTACACTTTTGCGTTCAGATTACTGCAGATTACCCCAATGCAGATAGAAGGAGCAGATATTTAGTTCTTGAATCAGCCAGGCTTACCCAAAGGGACATTCTCTTAATGAATCAGTTTTCCTGGGAATGGCTAATACGATCTTAAACTAGTAGTTTCCTATTTGGAGGAAAATGTGTGCAAGGTCAGTGGCTCCCAAGTATGCTGAATTCAGCTGTTCATACAGACTCAGAACAAGGTATCACCCTTGCCCAGGGGCTTTAAAGCCATTCTGTTATGCTCTTTACCCTCCAGTCCAATGGCTTAACCAGAAGATGCCAGTACTGAAAACTGCTCAGTTGCTTACTTTCAAATGAGGGAATGGAGTCTAAGGACTAGCTTGATTTAGAAAAGGCTTTATAATAGCCTCATATCCCTTTTGAAATCTAAGGTAGATATTTTAAGTTTCTTCTTTATCCTGACTGGGATTTCCAGTGGTGTAGAGACTCACCCCTTCAGCTTTCCATTTCTGCTCAAGACAATGTGCCCACTCACCTACCCATCCAAGTGAAGTGGGCAGAAGGCAGCTTCACTTGGCCCCGAGAAAGTTAAGATTCTACTTTCCTTTTGAGGATAAACCATCCAAGCACTCAAAAGGCCAAGGCAGAGAATTAAGTCCAGCCCAACCTTAGCTTTATACTATGGCCTGTTTGTTTTAACTATAAGGTCCTAAGTTAACCCAGGAAAAGTTTTCCCAGAAAAACTCTCATTTACCAAGCTGAGGCAACTTTCCCCTAATATGCAGGCCAATTCAGGAGAAAGCTGCACGTTTATTGCTTGACCTTTTTCAGAGCTAAACAATAAGTTGGTGCCTTAGCTGTGTACCCCTTGTAGATACCTCTCTAGAATCCTCTTTTGCTTATACATCCAAAATAAAAACGCTAGAAAATATGAAGGGGTGTTGGTACTGATGCTTCAAATGGCACCACTTATTATCTAACTGGCTCTGGACATAACACAATGTCTAGACCCTGGGAATGCAACTGTATCTTACTCTAATTTCTGTTGCTTAGGTATCACTATATATGCTGTTGGGGTAGGAAAAGCCATTGAGGAAGAACTACAGGAGATTGCCTCTGAGCCCACAGACAAGCACCTCTTCTATGCAGAAGACTTCAGTACAATGGGTGAAATAAGTGAAAAGCTGAAGCAAGGCATCTGTGAAGGTATTGTAAACGTGTCTAAGGTAGACCCACCATAGGGCAGTATGAACACAGGAGAAAATCCTCAAACCATTTCTTCAGTGTTCAAAAAAAATGCCTCCTTGCTGACCAAGTGATACCTAGAGACACTACACCCAAAGAGAATGGAAGACAAATATAGCTATCATGTCTTCCTGTGATGAACAGCATACTAAATATTTTAGCATGCCATTCTTAATCTTCACCAAACCCTAAAGAATTGATAATTTCAGCAAGGAGCCATCACTAAAGTAACTAGAAGATAAGTACTACTTCAGGAAATTTGTAGAAAGGGATGCCTATCCTGCGGGCTGTTGGACATTTAAAGAATGCTTTCCTGCAGGGGCTTCTATTTATAGTGACAATACCTTTAGATCTTAGATTTAATATAATTTTCTCCAGTTCACTAATTAATCTAGCCATGCTTATGCATAGTAATAATACCCATTTCCCCCTTTTATTCGCATCTTGTGTTCAGACAGCCCTAAGATCCAAACAAAAGAACTTTAGTGAAGGGGTCCTCAAGAGGAAAAGCCATCCAGATTCCCAAGGGTGGAACATGCTTTGCCTGTGGCATTCACTCCTACTGAAGTGTCTCGGGTGAGGCTGCACTGGCTTTAAGCAACTTCTTTACTCTTACCTTCTTGACATGGGGCATCCTTAGAATGGAAGCTCCTTCAGGAGAGAACAGCATGCTATATAGATCATCACAATAACCATCTGCACTTTTGAATCCTTAGTGTTACAAACAACACCAAAGACCCTAGGTTCTACCAGTATCCTAAAAAGCATGTGTGAAACTGTCACTCCTCTTGGCCATCTCTTTCTACTCAGCCCTAGAAGACTCTGATGGAAGACAGGACTCCCCAGCAGGGGAAATGCCAAAGCAGGTCCACCAGCCAACAGGTAAGTTTAAAAGGCAGTATGGTGAGTCTCATTGGTGGCTTCTGCCTCTGCTTCGCTGCAGATAGAAGTTGCAAAGTGATAGTAAGACTCAAACATCTGAGAAAGTGCCAGATTAATCTCCAAAGTGGTTGTACAAGTTTACATTCCCACCAGCTGCGGAGGAAGGTTCTCCTTTCTCCAAATCCTCTCAAACATGTATTGTCACTTGAGTTTTTGATCTTGGCCATTCTGATGGGTACAAGATGAAACCTCAGGGTTGTTTTGATTTGCATTTCCCTTTTAGTGTTTTCTCTGCCATTCTATATTCCTCTAAAGAGAATTCTATTTAGCTCTGTACCCGGTTTTTTAGTTGGATTACTTGATTTGTTATTTTTTAATTTCTTTAGTTCTTTATATAGTCTGGATATTAACCCTCTGTCAAATATAGGGTTGGTGAAGATCCTTTCCCAGTCGGTAGGCTGTCATTTTTTTTTCTGATGGCAGTGTCCTTACAGAAGCTTTTCAGTTTCATGAGGTCCCATTTATCTTAGAGCTTGTGCTCTCGGTGTTCTGTTCAGGAAGTTGTCTCCTGTGCCAATGAGATCTAGACTCTTCCCCACTTTTTCTTCTAACCAATTTAGTGTGTCTGGTTTTATGTTGAGGTCTTTGATCCAATGCAGCCAGTCCGGATGAGAACTGATAGGCTAGGGTCAGATGGAAGGGGAGGAGGACTTCCCCTACCAGTGGACTTGGGAGAAGGGCATGGGAGGAAATGAGAGGAGGGTGGGATTGGGAGGGAAGGAGGTAGGAGGCTACAACTTGAGATATAAAATGAATAAACTGTAATGTAAAAAAGTAAAAATGACATTAGAGGCCCTTCTCTTCTGACAGGAAAAATTTACTGTCTCTTAAGCCATGTTTGGTAGTTACCATCTCTATTGAGTCTTTTTGTCACATTATGTCTCAAAACAAAGCTCTACACCAAGGGTGAGGAATAGCAAACCAAATGCCTTGTCTCAGCTGGTGGCTGCTTTAGACCACAGTAGTGTGAAGCAGGTTTGAATTCAGTGTTCTCTTTTTACAGAATCTGAGCCAGTCACCATAAATATCCAAGACCTACTTTCCTGTTCTAATTTTGCAGTGCAACATAGATATTTGTTTGAAGAAGACAATCTTTCACGGTCTACACAAAAACTTTTCCACTCAACAAAATCTTCAGGTAATTCCAAGTGAAATATCACTACAAGATAAGCTGCAGCAATCTTTCAGCCTGCCAACAGACTTGGCTGAAAGAGGAGGAAATTAATTTAGCTGCAGTAACTAAAAACTAAACTAAAAGCAGCAGTCAGTAGTAGGCATCTTGTCCTTCAGTGTACAATGAAAGCCTCTTCCAGTGTTTTAAACCAACACAGCTCTTTCCCAGTATTTACAGCCCTGGATCTGGATGCATGGAAAAGTCTGAACACTTTTCATTATCGTTTCCTGAGTACTGATCAATCCCATTATTATGTGTCTGGGAACTGTAGTAATTCTTTCCATTTGCTTTTCAGGAAGCGTTTTGGAAGAAAACCAGGAACAATGCAAATGTGAAAACCTTATAATGTTCCAGAACCTTGCAAACGAAGAAGTAAGAAAATTAACCCAACGCTATATCCATTTCCGGTAGAATGCTCAGTAGGTATTACACATATTGGCAAAACCTTATAACAGTACGTTTCATCCACAAAGGCAACGCTGAACCAGGAAAGACTTTTTCTATAACAGACACCACTTAGTTGTTAGCCGCTAGTATAGGAAGACGAGCACTAAGGCCGATCAGGCAGTATGTAAAGTAAGAGGGGAAGCACATACACTAGGCATTAAGTGCCTCAGATGCATGCTTAGGCAAAGTATATTATAGAATTCAAGAGTTTCAAACTCAGTCTAACCTCAACCCTAACCCACGCAAAGCCATATGTGCAGATACACATACATTTGAAGAACTGGGTGTTTCCCTTTTCTTTTTGGCAGCAGAGATCCTTTATATCAGCACTCTAAGAGAAGGAAGATTCCACCAAGGGAACAGGATCCAGTGACTCAAACTGGAATGCACTGCAATAACATTCAGTGCCATTGAACACACGGCCAGTCACTCCAAACTACAGTAAGCTTACTAAAGCTAGCTGATACAGACCTCAGTCAACACCAGCTAGTTCATAGGGAAATGGCTTAATTCTCAACTACTCCTGTGCCAACAGACTTACCTAAGAACAGCACAATGCAAGTCTGTCAGTGGAAGAGGAACTGGCCCCCCACTTAGAATGCCTTCCTGACAATAGGTAACACTCTGCCATGGGAATAGGAAGGACTAAAGGGCTTACAGGTAACAGAGCTTCCTGTCCCTTTCTACCTACTGCATGTGAAAGAGCATTAAGAGAAAACTTGAGGCCACTTACTCCATAGCTTTCTTTTGGCCTGTCATTGATGAAACCCCACTCCTACACAATTCTGACTTCCCACTTTACATGTCCCAAACTGAGCTATTATACCATGACAAATTAGTTTATAAGAAAGGCGTGGATAAATTTAAAAAATACTTTAAATATATTTAATGTATATGAGTGTTTTGTCTTCACACACACCAGAAGAGGGCACCAGATCTCAGTATAGATGGTTGTGAGCCACCACGTGGTTGCTGGGAATCAAACTTAGGACCTCTGGAAGAGCAGCCAGTGCTCTTAACCACTAGGCCATCTCTTCAGCCCTTAAAAACAAACAAACAAACAAACAAAAAACTTAAGGAACAGTTAAATTCAACCTGAACTATCGGGCTTTGTTTTTAATATGAACTTTACATGAACTATTTTTATATTGTTTTAAAGGTATGGTACATGAACTACTATAAATGTACAAGGGTTTTAAAATACTGGACAGTTTAGTTTTAATCCCAAAGCTGTTTTTTTTTCCTTAAACTTTCAGTACTTAAATCAAGTTGTGCTTTATTGTAAGCTAAAAGATAGTCCAGACTCCTTTTCCTTAACGTGATTTACTAGAAGAAATGACACAAAGAATGGAAGCCTTGGAAAACCGCCTCCGATACAGATGAAGGCTAGAAATGCTTCTATGTGTATTTGTACACTGTCATAAAAAGGATTTCAACAATGGCAGTGGAGCCTGAAAGCAAAACACAACCAGTACAGAAGACACTGGATTGTCTGGCTAGAGAAAATAGAGACACTGAGGTGTCTAAATTCATTAGAGGTGGGGGTAAGGAATCCTTTTGAATTCTAAGATGAGTTTACCATAAGAATAAATAAGCTGTGCAGTGTTCTGCAACATACTGTGCACATGATTTGCTTCTGCCAATTGAAGAGTCTCAATTTGGCAGAAAACTGACTCCACAAATTGCTATTTTTTTGTATTGGAATTTACCTTGATGTAAAGACATGTCATGGGGAACTATGTTCTGTAATAGGTTTAATTTTTATACAGTATTAAAAGCCATCACTCCAGAAAAGCGTTGAGTAACTAGTTTAAATATGAGAAAAAAATCTTGCTATTTGGTAAGTTCTAACTTGGGCTGCTCGAGCTCTCAGTTCTCCTGTTCCCACCTCCATAGGCCTGGGAACACCGGTATATGGCATCAAGTCCAGCCTCACTTTAAATTATGTGTACATGAAAAAAGCCATTATAATCAAGAAAAAAAAAAAAACAGGTTTAGATAATGCCATTAAAAAAAAACAAACCTCATCAGCTCAGTACAAACACTGTCTGACTAGTGATAGTTACTGATGTGGCATACAGGCTCTGGAAACACACAGTTCGTAACTATGTGATACCATTTGGTATCACACACAGGAGACCTAAAAAGGAACTAGTGTATAAGTCACTAGTGTATAAGGAACAAATCAGAAATATCCTAAACATTGAACTGTATAATCCGCCCACAGATACACATTTATAGACACACACCCCCATATCCACGTTGAGACACAAAACCCAGTATCCCAGGCTGGCCTCAAACTCACCATGTAACTAAGGATGACCTTAAACTCTTGAGCCTCCTGCCTTCACCTCCTTAGTGAGGGGGGGTTTACAGCTATGCACCTGGTTTACATAGTGCTAAGGACTGAGCCTAGGACTTTGTGTATATGAGGAAGGCACTCATTAACAGCCACATGGCAGACCTCATAAAAACTTTAAAAGCCAGTGACAATTTGAAACAGGCATGAGTTCAAAGCCAGCCTGATCTATATACTGAGACTCTGCCCACCTCCCAAAAACTCCAATGACAAAGCCTAGCACTGCAGCAATTTCTATGAGCATACACACAGATTAGCTATTCAAAGATATATTAATTATGCACTTTAAGCACAGGAAATGAGATAAGTAAGGGGAACTTACAGCATTACTCATAAATTGCAGCTTTATAGAAGACAAATTAACATCTTCCCCATGGAAGGCCTGAATTTTAAGGTATTAATCTTATATATCCAAGTGTTTTCAACACAATGTCCTCCCAAAGAGTTGCTGAGTGGAAGAACATTTCCTAGGCTTCAACCTTACCTGAACAATCTTTCTAGGTGTCGTGACTCAAAATACAAGTTTTCACTGCAAAGTATTGATTGGATGACAAAGATTAAGGGACAAGCCACATGGCTTCCAGTTTTCTTCACGCTCCCTCTAGTGGCACAAAACTGCCTACCCCTTTCTCCTTAGTGCCATGATAAAGTACACAAGCTTCATGAGAAACAAAGACCTGCAGCTAATCCATCACATTTAAATTAGGGACTGGCTGGGTGTTTGCTGCTGAACTACATTCCAGGCTCCCACACCACGTAGCTGTGCTCAGTCACCAGCAACTCCGGCTACAATCGACCCAATGCCCTCATCTGGCATGCATACTCACTTGCCGACACATAAGGAAAATTAAGTTTTAGGTCCTTAAATTTTTTTTTTTTTTAATTTAACCTGGGGCTGGATGGCTCAGCAGTGAAGCGCACACACTGCTCTTCCAGAGGATCTAGGTTCAATTCCCAGCATCCACATGGCACCTCACAACCGTCCACAACTCCAGTTTCAGGCTTGACACCCTCAGACATACAAAACACAAATGCATACAATAAATAAATCTAAATAAACTTCCTCAAGTGTTATCAGAAATCTTAGTTTAAGCATTTCATTGGGGATCCTAACCTCTTTAAGCTTGTATGTTATCTGTAAAATCAAGTTCACAGTGCTGTCTTGTTGAGTTGTCACAGGACTGAGTACATACATAGCCAAATATCAAAAGACGGCTTGGGGGCTAAGTGCACTTGCTGTTACTGCAGGGGACCCAGGTTCAGCTCTGAGCATCCACGTGTCAGCCATCTGGAACTGCAGTTCCAGGGGACTGAACAACAGCACCTGGCCTCTTTGGACACATGGTGCACTTAAATGCTCACAGGCAAAACACTGGAACAAATCTATCTTTATGCTGGAGATAGGGCTCAGCAGTTAAGTGCAGTTGTTCTTGCAGACGCTCCAGGTCGTTTCCAGTATTCTCAGGGAATTCAATGCCCTCAATGGGCATGAGGCTTGCAAGTGACACACAAGATATACCAGCTGCAACCAAAATACTCATACACATAATTCTTAAATGTTTTAGGCATGTGTGTAAGCAAATCCTACGTACACAAGTGTCCACAGATTCTCTAAGAGGGTGCTCAATATTAGCTGTGATATATTTTTCATCATCAGTCTCACAAGATGGGGCTTAGGGAGCTCACTGAGGAAGATGAAGACAAAATGAATTCTTTGCTTTGACTCTCTGAATGACACGGAATAGGAAATTAAATAGTAAATGCACAGAATACTGAAAAATTACTATTAAGAAGATAAAAGGTAAAAGTCCTGGACTAGGTATCACAATTCTAATTGGGAACTGTGTAAGCACTAGAAAATATTCACTCAAAATTTTTATGCACCATAAAGTTGAAAACACTGAATCCTTAGTTCTCTAGGACTGAGGTTTATTGAGAAACACACAGGACTAATGCAATTTTTAAAAGGTGAACTCTAGGTGACACCTAGATCAAATACAGGTAAGCCCAGAATTGGGACAGGAAACCTTTTGATACCATGGGCAAAAGCAAAGTTCCAAAGATGAACCAGAGAAAACCTTTCCAAGAAAAATGACCTCCACATTATATAACCAATTCCATTCATGACTAACAAGTTTTTTTTCTTAAATATTGTTTGAGCCTTTATAACGGCTTATCTCATGAAGAAGAGAACACCGGAATAGGTTAGACTTTTTTGCTATAGCAAGCTTAAATTGTGTCAGACAGTTTTTGGATATCTGCCACAGAGTGTTGCTTGCAATCTTAAGATCTTCAACATTCAAACCTCTTGTCTGGCAGCTGTCTCCATACCCAGCAGAAGCGAAGGAGATGCAGATAAAAGACAGCTGGCTAGAATTCCCAACAATCCCCTGAATACTGAAGCTACCCAACTGAAAACCTTACTTTTTTATGAGAATGCCACCTTTTGCCATCCCTGATTTGGGTCTGTGACCTTCCCCCAACACCGTGGCACTTCCTCACAGCTATCCCATAAAAATCCACAAGAGCAAGGCATGTTTCCTATCACCTAGCTTTAACCTACAACTAGGCAGTGGTGGTTCTAATCTTTAATCACATCTTTCAGGAGGCAGAGGCATCTCCGAGTTTAAGGCCAACCTGGCCTAGAGTGCCAGGACAGCCAGGGTTATATAAAGAAACCCTATCTTGAAAAACCAAAAAACAAACAAAAAAGGCCAACTTAGTATACAAAATGAGTCCAGGAGAGCCAAAGCTACACAGAGAAACCCTATCTCAAAAAACAAAAACAATCCTCTGGATTTACACACTTCTTGCAGACACAGCGACTACACAAAAGGCATGTATAAATTAAAAACCAAACTTACACTGTATTACCACTACCTACAAAGCCCTAGAAACCGCAAATAGCTTAGTGGCAACACACTTTTGTGTGTCTGAGGACTGAACCTGAAATCTCCAGCACCCTGTAAAATAAATGGTGGATGTTCAGGTTTACCAGCCTGCAATTCCAGCACTTAGGAGACAGGAGCGATTCCCGAAAGGAAGCTGGGTACCTAGACTAGCTGGAATTGCCAAACTCTAGTTTAAGTGCTAGAGAGAAAGGAAAGTATCTGTCAACCTCTAGCCTAAATACACCCACCCAAAGAAAATACCAAATGGCCTTCTGATTTAGAGACATATTAAATAAACAGAAATGTGTATTCCAACTTTGGAAAGTTGGAAACACCTCTGGTGCCAAAACATTTTGCATACAATGTGCTATCTTTAACAAAATAAAACCCCAGCTAAATGGAAACTAGGCAGTATAACTTTTCACCCAGGTCTTGCCACCAGACCCATGGTTTCAAGGACTCTTATTGCTACTTTTAAGTATAAGAGAACTAAAAGGTAGGAAGAAAACAACCCAAATGGACACAATGTTTTTTTTTTTTAAAAGGAGCTCTGATAAAGTTTTTATTAAAGGAAAACTTTCCTGGTTCACTTTTCACCAGTCTGTTCCGGCATGCTTCTAATAATATCAGAATCACCTAGAAAATAAAATAAAAATTTCACAATTCATTTAATGGCACCTGGTAATCACACAATTCCCCCACATGTTTAGCCAAGAAGGCAGATTAGCACTATGTGCAAATTACAGTTGCAGTTGTCACTCTTAAAACCAATTAAAGATACCTTATAATCTCAGCCATCCTATGATCACACTTCTAATACACCACATCTGGCTTGTCACCAGCATTTAAAAAACCAGACCTAGGTAAAGAACTAGGTCTGGGGACACATGCATGGTCTTAACTATAGCGAATGTCTAGCCTGTCCTGATTATCACAGAATCAGAACAGTGAGAATATTCGCAGAGTTCTACAAGGCAACTAAAACCTCCCAGCTCAAAACACAAGACAATATGTATCTGTAGGCATTCACCACAAACTGTTTATTCCCAAGCAACAAAGATTACTTTTTGTTTTGCCTAATATTTCCAACCCCTACCAAACTTTTTTGTGGAGAGGGAATTTGAGACTATTTCACTGTGTAGCCCCAGCTGTCCTGGAATTTACTCTGCAGACCAGGTGACTCACTTCATTAAATATCACCTCAAAGTTAAAAATATTTTTACTTACAGAACAGCCAATTCCAATGTACTGGCATGCATTATCAATTTCTCTACAAAATAAAATTATGGCATATCTCTTGCAATATTAAAGTTCAAATAGTCTGAACTCAGGAACCAAAACTACTAAGAAGGATTGATTTAAATTAGAATGAAAATGTTTTATGATTTAAAAAGCATACCTGGGTCAATGATAGCCAGTGTGCATACTCTGTAGTACTTTCCACACGCTGTGCCCAATTCAATATTATTGCCGCTGTAGTGATGGACACCAGTTTTAGCCAACATGGCATAGTATTCTATTTCAGATTTCCTTAGGGAACAACAAAAAGTTAGATAAAATGCCATACCAAGGTATTGACAGACCACAAATTGGTGAGGCTTGTTTGTTTTTGAGACAGGATTTCTCTGTGTAGCCTTGGCTGTCCCGAACCCACTGTGTAGACCAAGCTGGCCTCAAACTCAAGACATCCACCTTCCTCTGCCTCCCAGAGTACTGGGATTACAGGTGTGTGCCACGGTGCCCAGCTGTTGGTGAGGCTTTTTAATAGTAACCAAATCACTTACAACTCTTATAAGAAATTCTTTCTAGCCTGTCCTGACTATCACAGATCCTTTACAAGAGTAGCCTGCAAATTATCTACTGAATATCTACTTAAGTAGCATCCAGTTCTAAATACATTGTACTCATGTTTCAAATATTAAATAAGTTTACTTAAAAACTAAAAAAAATGCTATCTAGGGTAGTAAACAGTATGATAAGCATTAAAAAGTCAATGTTGGCCCAGAGAGAAGGCTCACTGAAATCTTGTATTGCTCTTACAGTTCAGTTCCCAGGATTCAAATCAACCATCTCACAACCACCTCACAACTCTAGCTGAGTTCATCTGACACCCTCTTCTGGATTCTCAAGGACACATGCATTCACTCACACACAATTAAAAATAAATCAATGTTAAATTTAGCATCTACAACTTTATATATTTCTCATGTCAACAGGTATTATATACTTCAGAAATTAAAAAAAAAAAAAGAAAAACTAAGGCATAGAATAGGAAGTGGAGAGCTGGAAACCTAAAAGTTCAGATGCCTACCCACCTACTACATAGTGACTGAGACTGCTGCTCAGACAGTAAACACTTCAGTATCAAGTTAATGGACAGAAACAATTAAGAGCTGAAACTTCCACAGAACCTTGACACTTAGTATGTGGCTGTTCAGACAGAACCCCAAGCTTATGAATGAACCTGATGCCCCACCCTGGACCCAGAGAGTCTGAGCTTGTATTTTAACAACAGATGTTGCCATAAATTAAAAACAAACTTGAAAGGTTTAAAATAAGACAAAACACTCCAAATTCTGCCACTGAGTATAGACACCCTACATAACTGTCTGAAGATGTGTACCACAGAAAATCAAGGGATTATATTCTGCAAGTTTCTTAAGCTTGGTTACAATACTCACTGGGGTCAAGTAAAAACAGTTAGTCAAGGATAAACATGTTCAGAAAACTAGACCCTGCTAAATAGATTTTATACCATCACTTCCATAATCCAGCCAGAACTTTTCTAAACTAAAACAGGCACATGCAATGGAGTATAATACTTCAAGCCTAGAAAGATGCTCAAAAATAGGGAAACACAAACTACACATTATACCTGCGTGTCTAGTATAGTTTATCTCTCCTGTCACACTGTCCTTCAAAGGTACATTTACAGAATAACACAAAACCAAGATCCAAGCATCAGAAAACCGTCATTAATTATTCTTCCCAATGCTGGATATTCGTCCACAATAAATTTACAGTCAGTTACACACATTCAGGTTCCCTCCATTACCTCAGAGCTGGGCAGTTGTTGGCGAGAATAACCAATTTCGCTTTGCCTTGTCTGATCATCTTCAGAGTCTGTTTGTATCCCAGAACATACTTTCCACTTTTCATAACAAGCTGGAGCCTAGAGTTGATCGACTCCAGAGACTTTTTCTACAATGCAAACATTTGAGACTTGGACGATAATTGTAGCCATCTCAAAACCAAATCCAGTTCCAGATTTCTAGAACTGAATCCTTTAACACCCTCGAAGTCTCGGAGAGACTTCGGATTCCCCTTGAATCCCTGAAACGTCAGCGGCATGCTGTCCACCCAGTGTGCTCACATCTACCCGCCCCGGCCCAGACCCAGCTCTCCACGTGAACCGGCTTCCGGGACCAGTCGGCTCCACTCACCGTCTTCTTTGCGGCCACCATCTTCCTGCCTTAGGTGCGGGACAATCCCCAACCTATCATTACAGAGGACAGAAGAGAGGATTATGATCCGGAGCGCCAAACACAAACCTGCGGAGCCCCCCAATCCTCCACCAGGCAGAGCTCACTCACCAAGAGCAGCCGCCAAGATGGCCGGGGAACGAGAAAGGAAAGAGCTCCCACAATGCAAAGCTCTTCTAGGCGGACAGCCGTACCCCGAGACCGGAAGCGGAAGCAGGGGCCGGTCATACCGGAAGGGCCCGGGCCGTTGGTCGCTATAGGGACCGGGTTAAATTGGTGGCAGGGATGCTGCCTGGCCTCCCCCGCGACTTGCTGTTCTCGACTTGGGTTCTGCGGGCTGACCGCGGGGGGCTGAATGGGAGTTTGGGACTACGGCTGAGGGCGCGGTGCGTGAGGCGGCGGCGACCAGGCTTTGGCCTGGCTGGGCTGGTCTCTGGCGAATGTTGCCTGGGGCAGGCTACTGGAGGATGCGGGCCGCCGAGTTTCCTGCGTCTGCCCTCCGCGAGCGTAGGCACCTCTGTCCATCCGCCTTTGACCTAGCCGGCTACCGCTCTGTAGAAGACTTCCCCAAGACACCTTTTGTGGCAGTTTTGTACCGTGAACATGTTAGCCGACTTTGCCCAGGGACCGAGGGTAAATTCGCCTGCCGCCAAGTGGAGGAACTGAGTTCAAAACCCTCGTGTTGGAAAGGTTGTTCTCTGACCTGCGCTTCGGTGCACACAGACGTATACAAAAGTAAAAAATAAGCATAATACAAATATTTAAAGAATCTTCTTGCTGTGAAACTTGGGCAGTCGTATAACTATAACATGAGATATTTAAGAAAAAAGGACTGAAAGCCTCTACTACAAGCACCAAAAAAAACCCAGGGTTGCCACGCCTCGCAAGCGTGAGGGCCTGAATTCTATGCCTAAACCTCCCCTTGTCACTTCCCAGAAGTCTGGCGTGGTTGTGCATGATTATAATTGCATTTCTGGAACATACTCAGATCCCCGAGGCTAGCTAGCCAGCCAACCTAGCCTAATGTGTAAGCTCCAGGTCTCAGTGAGAAACCCTGTGAAAAAAAGGTGGACAGTAAGCACACCAGAAATTGGCCCATGACCTCCGCCCAGCTGCACAACCATCTGCACCAACAAACTTGTGTAAGCATAGAAAAGAAAAAAAAAAAAAAAAAAGGAAAATCAGATTTGTAAGTAAGCTGTATGCTGTGTTACTTTGTTATGGGGGTTGGGAGAGTGAACACTCCCCAACCCCTTAAAAAAATAATTTTAAAAACATTCATGTGAGATAGTAACCTTGTTATTCTCAAGTTTTTACAGCTAATGTGTTATAGAAGTAGGAACAGAACCAGGTCAGCAAAAGAGTTTTGTTTTTTTGCTTTTTGGGTTTTTTTCTTTTCAAACAATTAAAGCTTATTCAACTGTTCTGGTCCATTTTGATGTGAATTTGACCAAGCAATAGGGTTAGATTACCATAATATTTGCTTTAATGTTTAGGCATAAATTATGTAAAAGGGTGCAAACCAGGTTGGAGAGATGGCTCAGAAAGGTCCTGAGTTCAATTCCCAACAACCACATGGTGGCACATTGACTATCTGTAGTGCGATCTGGTGAACAGGCAGAATGCTGTATAAATAACAAATCTTAAACAAAAAAATATGGTACAAATATAGATATTTGCCTTCTATTATTTTAGTTCTATAAACATTGATCTTTTTTGTTTGTTTTTTAGCTTTTTGGAGACAGGGTTTTTCTGTGTAGCCTTGGCTGTCCTGGACTCTCCTTGTAGACCAGGTTGGACTGAAACTCACAGAGCTCTGCCTGCCTCTGCCTCCTGGGTGCTGGGATCACAGGCGTGTGCCACTGCACCTGCCTGTAAACATCTTTAAATGAACTTTAAAAGTAACAAACAGCTCATCTGATTAAATAAGCATAGATTGGAGTTGTGACATTGCTGGTTAAAATACCACCCCACCCCATTTTTTTACAAAAATCCTGTGCTTTGCTGACTTGCTTTGTTTGTGGTTTTTATCCAATTATGAAATGGAATGTCTGCTTAAGTGCACTTTGCCTTATTGTTCTATTCAGGTACAGTTTGGGAATGTTGAGAGCCTTCTCTTCACAGTCTTAAATATTCTTGGTAGATACTTGATTACAATGAACCACACACTACACTTGGAACTAATGTCATGCTAAGACATAGTGTAAGCCTAAATGCTATGTGAAGAAATTGTTATGGACATCATGTATTTATTCCAAATGGTATCGTGTACCAGGTCCTGTGTATTGCTGGTCCTTTAAGGTGCTTTCAGAAGTGCTGGGTATAGAGGTATTTTAATTCCAGAATATGGCTGCTCTGGAAAGAGATCACACCCAAAGACCTAGGTCTGTGTAATCCAGATGGAATACAAACACACCTTTAATCCAGGAAACAGAGGCAAGCAGATCTGAGTTCAAGGCCAGCCTGATATAGAGCAAGTTTCAGGTAAAGAAAAGCTTAGAGCCAGAGTGGTGGCACATTCCTGAAATCCCAGCACTCTGGGAGGCAGAGGCAGGTGGATGTCTGTGAGTTAGAGGACAGCCTGGTCTTCAAAGCAACTCCAGGACAGCAAAGGCTACACAGAGAAATCCTGTCTCAAGAAGAAGAAGAAGAAGAAGAGGAAGAGGAAGAGGAAGAAGAAGAAGAAGAAGAAGAAGAAGAAGAAGAAGAAGAAGGAAAGGAAGAGGAGGGGGAGGAAGAAGGAAAGAAAGAAAGAAAGAAAGAAAGAAAGAAAGAAAGAAAGAAAGAAAGAGAGAAAGAAAAGCTTAGGTCCAGGCTTGATGATACACTCCTTTAATCCTAAACAATGAAAGTAAATTAGTTTGTAGAAGGAAGCACCCATGTTTGAAAGTGATGTTTAATTGAGTGGCAGAAAAAGTAATGACTCAGAGAAGGATTTGACAAATAGGATGTGTCCAGCTCTTATGAGGAGAGAGAGGAAAGGGAAACAATTTAAGGGGCAATGCAGAGAAATAGAATATGAGAGAGAATCAGAAGGATCCAGGAGATTATAGTAGATTGCTTGACTTTGTTTGAGGCCTCTGGGCCGAGAAAAGCCAGAGTGAATGAGTCAGCTGGCAGAGGAGTTTGAGCCAGAACAGCTGAGTTGAACCAGCCAGCTATGAGTTCAGCAAAAAAGAAAGGGTGAGCTTATTAAGCATTATGTTTCAGAGGCTGAAAACATTCTAGGGCTAGGTTATATTGTACGGAGGCTAAAAAGCTTCCAGGAGTAGGCCAGAGGCACTAAGCCTCTGGAGACAACAATTGAAAGAGGTGAATAAAAGTTCCTTTTATAGCTGGGGATGGATCTAGGTGGAGCACTTGCCTACCATAAACAAAATCCTAGATTTAATCTGCAGTACCACCTAAACCCAGGTATAGTGATGCATGCTGTGTAACCCCAGCACTTGGGAGAGGGAGGGAGCTAGATCAGGAGCTCTAGTTCTAGGTCATCTTCAGTTACGTCATCAAGTTCAAAGCCCTCCTGAGACTTTGTCTTAAAAAGGAGTGGGGGGCAGATAATATAATGTCTGTTTACAAATATGTAAACTTTAACAATACTTTTTGGCAAACCTTAATTTATGGTCATGAAAATATAGACACTATTAACCTTTTTAATAGAGGATAAAACTAGAAAAAAAAGAAGCTGGTGATGGTGGTGGTGGTGGTGAGAACCCTTTAATCCCAGCAGTTGGGAGGCAGAGGAAGGCAGATGATGTGAGTTTGAGGCTAGCCTGATTTAGAGTTCCAGGACAGCCAAGGCTTGTTATACAAAGAAACCCTGCCTCAAAAAACTAAAAAAAGAAAGGAAAAGAAAAAGAAATGAGACTGAGCAAGCCTTGGAAAACAAACCAGTTAGCAGCTTTCCTCCATGGTCTCTGTATCAGCTCCTGCCCTCACATTCTGAACTTCTATCAGTGATGACCTATGATATGGAACTGTAAGTTAAAACAAACCCTCTCCTCCCCAAGTTACTTTTGGTCATGGTGTTTTATCACAGCAAAACAAACGAGCAAACTAATATAAATAAAGCATATATATATATATATATATATATATATATATATATATCTTTTGTCCATACAGCCCTGGGTATTATGTATTCATTTTCCTTCAAAATAATTAGAATTACTACAATCTCCATTATATTAAAGTTCTTGAAGTAACTTTCCCAAAGTGTTTTTTGTTATATGATAACTCATATCTTGTCCTCACCAAAAAACAAAAACAAAAAAATTTTTCAGATATCTTACAGTATGGTATTTTTAGAGAACTCAGCTGGCCAGATTTGGCCTGTGTTGGAAGATTACTACTACCATGCCTTTTATTTTCAGATGAATTTCAGTAAAACATTGCAGATGGAGAGGTACAAATGCAAAAAGGTATCACCAGCTACTGAATCCAGGTGGAGTGTAGACGGGTGTTTATTGTTCGAGTCAGCATTCTGATACTGTAAAACTGCATACTAGCTGGGCAGTGCTGGCTCCTGCCTTTAACCCCAGGCAGAGACAGGTGGATCTCTGTTTGAGTTCAAGGTTAGCCTGGTCTACAGAGTGAGTTCCAGCACAGCCAGGGCTACACAGAAAAAAATCCTGTCTTGAAAAAAACAAAACTAAAAATATCCATAAACAAAACAAAGATCTTCATAGCTAAAAAGCTATGAAATGTATATGCTTTGAGAGGACTTTGCCATCCACATGTTATTACTCCTGAATGCATCTTTGTATCCAGCATTTCTTGTGATTTTTGAAAGAATAACAGGTAATTGCTAGAGAAGAATTAACACAGGACTCTTCATTGGTTCTCCTTCACCAAATTTGCCATTCCAAACTTCTGAAACAACAACAACAAAACGAAACAAAACACACATAGGTACCTACATTCATTTGTGCTTCCTGTCTGCCTCTCTCACCCCCATTTTTTCTTGCTGTGAGAATCAAAAGTGACAGGATGCATTCCTTGTTAGAGCACAAACAGTACTAACAATTTTATGTGATAGTTGTTGGTCCAGTGCATTTGCCCTTGCTGTCCAGCAGTAAAAAGGATCATATTAATTAGCAGTTACTAAGTGTTCGTTGTAAGGCGTGCCTTGGTGTTCTGTGTGACTCAGCCTTCACATTCTTGCCGGTACACCTGTGCATTAACCAGCCTGATAAATATGTGGATGAGGAGGGACAATGAACCCAAGCAGGCAGTCTCTGAAAACCTGGTGAACGACCCACCAGTGTGCACTCATCCAGACATTCTGAATGCTGACAGCTACCCAATCTCCTTCAACCTTTTGGCCTCCCAAAGCTCTTCTTACACACTTGAGGGGTGTTCCTCACTCTTTTGCTTCCTGGTTTTAACATATTGAGACTCCTTCATCGAATTGAAAGCCAACCAGAGTAATGTTTCCTCTCATTTAATTTTATCCTATTTTGCCATTTTGTATCCAAGGTAGCATAAGTTTTTTGTTTTGTTTTTTAGATACACTTTGATACAAAGGACCAAGTGAGAATATTTTTTTTTTCACATGTTCACTGTAGGGGTAACGAGTTTGGAAAAGTAAAGTTTTGTCTTTGAACTGGGTCTTTGGGTTAGTTTTTATTTCTCAGGGTCAGTTTTTTTGTTTTGTTGGTTGTTGGTTTTTTGTTTTGTTTTATATTTGTATAACTGAGACTCCTGTGTTTCTTTTTTGTTTGTTTATTTATTTACTTTTATGTACAAGTACTCTATCTGCATGTACACCTGCATGCCAGAAGAGGGCACCAGATCTCATTATAGATGGTTGTGAGTCACCATGTAGTTGCTGGGAATTGAACTCAGGACCTCTGGAAAAGCAAACTGAGCCATCTTAACCATCTTAACCACTAGCCATCTCTCCAGCCCAACTCCTGTATTTCAAAGTTTCCAAAAAGTATGGACAAATATTATTTCTAATATTTTGAAAGTCTACTATTCTATTTTTAAACTTAGGCTATAAAAACTAAGATAGTAATAGCTGTTGCCTTTAAACCAAAATACTATCAGCACAGTGTTGTGACACTGTATGTCATGTTACTCAACGGAGAAATAAATAACAATGGAATTTTGTGATGAGTTTAAGGATTGCCTGGTCTACAAACACTCTATGAGTTCCTGGACAGCCAGAGCTACACAGAGAAACCCTCTCTCAAAAAATCAAAAAAGTAAGAAAAGTTACAGTAGCATTTCTGATCAGATGGTATCAAACTAGTCTTCTAATAAGACTAAAGGGGTAGTGTATGACAGGTGATGAGATCAGCCAGCCAGAGGCATGCATTGTGTAGGTTTTAGGCTCAGAAAAAAAAGCTCAATTTAGTAGAAAAGTTTATTTTGCAGTTCAACAAATGGCTAAGATGTTCAGAGGTCAAGACTGAGGTCTGTGTAGACCCAGGTCTGTGTAGACCAGTCATTGGAGAAACAGCATATCTTAGTCTTGGTTCAAAGCAAACTGCAGAGCACAGGACAAAACCTCAATCTTGTCTTGGGTGGTGCCATAACTGGGTGCTTCCTTTACAACTTTACCACTCTATAGGTTTGTGTGCTTCTCGGTAGATAGTGTAAAGACCAGTAAGTCATGTAGAAATTAGCCTAGTAACGTCTTAGTCTCATAACAAAATGAGTTCTTGGATGAGATACTATTTGGAATGGAATGTCTCAGAGAAGTGTGATGTCTTGTTTTTCATTTTCTCCTTTTGACATGGGCAATCTCGCTATGCTGCCCAAGCTGATCTCAACATCCTGGACCCAAGTTATTCTCTTTGCTCAGCACTCCCACCCTTCACTGTCATCTCCCCCCCCCCCCCAGTTGCTGGCAACTGGCAAATAATGTCTAATATCTTAATGACAGGATTACTGATGAATGGTACTGGCAAAGAATGATAAGTCTGATTTAGCATCCATTACAGTAAAATTATCTGCTCCCCTAGGGATGCAGAGATGGCTCAATGGGTAAAAGCATGCCTTAAAAGCATGAGGACCTGAATTCAGACCTCTAGAATCTACATAAAGTTGGATTCCATAGTGCATATGGTCCCAGCACTCCTACAGCAAGATGAGAGTTAGAGAGAGGTCAGCTTATTTTTAAAAGCTTGAGAATGGAGACTTCTATGCCATGAACTGCATCCCTGCACCCAAACTGATATGATAAAGATGGACCTCCCAATGTGACTAGACATGGTTTTTTATTTTCTTTTATTTTTTAAGATTATTTATTTATTATTTATACAGCATCCTGCTTGCATGTGTGCCTGTGCACCAGATCTCACTATAGATGGTTGTGAGCCACCATGTGGTTGCTGGGAGTTGAACTCAGGACCTTTGGAAGAACAGCCAGTTCTCTTAACCTCTGAGCCATCACCTCTCCAACTAGACATGGTTTTTAAGGAGATATTTAATGTTGAATGAAGTCAGACTGATGGGTCCCCAAACTATAGTTCTGCAGTCTTATGAAAGGGAGTATTACAACATAGACATATAGAAGATGTGTGAAAGGGAGAGCCTTCTATCAGCCAATGAAAGGGCCTTAGAAGAAACCAGCCTGTGGCTAGCACCCTGATCTACACTCTAGAACTGTGAGCAAATAAATTTCTGTTGTTCAGGGTACTCAGTCTGGTGTTTTGCTATAGCAGCCCCAGCAAATTAATACAAAAGATAATGAAGCACACTGAATAATGTAAGAGTTTGTGAATATATACTGGTGTAAATCACTAAGCAGATGATAAAGGAAAATGCTTCCTTAAAGTGGAATGCCAACTACCAAATGTAGAAGGAATGATATAAGGTCTCTATTTGATAACAGTAACAATTGATCCAAGTAAGAGATGACAGGTTAAAAGTAGCTACAATAGTTTTATGGGAAACAGGATATTCCTTAGCCTACCTGTCTGACCCCTTAGACTCTGCAAAGAATAAAATAGTGACATTGCAGGGGAGAAACCCAGTAAACACTGCTTTAACTTCCCAACATCAGGATGCTGTGGTATGGGTGACTCCTGAGGAATGAATGGGAAGCACGGCTACCAAAACTGTATCACTTGAAAACAATCTTGAACAAATTAAACAAAGCCAAGTCAAAAAGGCAGTAAGACAAATAGCCAGTTTTTAATATTAAGGCCATTGAAGACGAGCAAGGGGCTGGAAAGATGGCTCAGCCTGCAAGGACACTTGCTGCTCTTCCAGACAACAACTCAGGTTAAATTTCCAAGACAACCAGGACTATGTATGGACCCCATCTCAAGAAATAAATATAGTGCTTAAAAATTTTATTTTTATTTTACGTGCATTGGTGTTTTGCCTGCATCTGTGTCTGTGTGAGGGTGTAAACCACTGGGAGCTGGATTACAGTTATGAGCTACCCGGGTCCTCTGGAAGAGCAGTCAATACTGTTAAGCAAGGTTGGGGAACTGCCTCACATCGAAGCAAGCCAAAAAGAAGCAGGGCGCCAAAGTGATAGGTGTAGTTCCAGATGGATCAGGAGCCTGTAGCTGACTGTGAAGGGCAGGCCTAACAGTTTAGTATCCGTGTTTGACTTCCTTGTGGTAACTGTATTCGAATTATGTAAGAGGATAAGACTGTCATCGCACATCTAGTCTACCAATCAATTGCCTCTGGCTGCAGCTGCCTCCTCCCCTCCCTGCCTATTTAGCGACGATTATTCACACCATCCCTCCTAGCGCTTCGACCTTGTCTCCCATCTCATCTCCTGAGCTTTCTCTTATTTCCCTTCCCGGCGCCCTCCGCCTCTTGTCCATCAGGTTCCTTGGTTTTAGTTGTCCCTCCTCTCTTGCCTGCTGGTCCTCCAGCTGTCTGGCACTCTGCCTTCCCTAGCTTTATCCACCTGTGCGTCTCTTGTTCGACCCTCCAGGTGCGCACCCCTAGAGCTCTGCTGCGCGTGCGCCTTGAGCTCTTGGGAGGCAAGATCGCGCAGTTGGAAAAACTTCAGCGGCTAGCTTTGCCGTGAGCATCGCTTCCACGCCCCGCGACCGAGACGCGCGTGAGGCTGGGACAGGTGACTCTAGTTGGCGCGATGGGCTGCTCCAGCAGCGCCCTCAACAAGGCGGGCGAGAGCAACAGGTTCGGCAGCGCAGGTGAGCAAGGGACCCACACTGCGGCTGGGGTATTCTTTGTGCGGGCTGCTGCTCTGAGATCGGAGGGTAAGGCCTTGGCCCAGCCTCGCCAGCAGGGGGCGAGCTCCTTCCCGGCGGAGGAGAGCGCACCCCGTAAGGTGTCCCAGACAGTCGGGAGCTCTGCTCTTGGGACTAGGGTGTGCCCATCCTGCTGTACCCACCGTGTGCGCCCGCTGCAGGACACTGGGGCTAAGAGCTGGGAACTGACTTGCCTGTGGGACCGGGAGTTTGTGACGCTAACATCTAGCTAAACTAGCTGTGCCATCTTCGCCATGCAGATGAGAAACGTCCAATTTCTGATGGAGTTGCTCCATAACTCAAGGAACGAAAGCTGAGAGTGGAACATAAACACGCAAGATCATTCTGACAGTGATAAATAGCGTAGAAAGAATAGGCGTAAATGAATGGACTCATATGATTAGAACATTGATGAACATAGAAGTCATATACGACTAGAACATAGATGAGTGGTTGGGTTCCACAGTCAGCCCGTTCTTAGATTATAATTGCGAGCATTTTGGACTTGAGTGATTAAGTGCATCCTCGGGCTGTTTATAACCTTCCCCAAGGCTCACTTGGAGGGGTTTTACTTCCTAATTCCTTTTCACCGTTGGTAGCATCTCATGTTCCTGCAGTAGCAGAAAATGTTGATTGTTGTGTGGCAGAGAAAACAAGATTATCTCACAAGAGGCTTCAGAGCTCAGGCAGTAAGTCCTACTCAGAAACATGTTGCAGTTCTTTTTTTGTGCTGTGTGCCCACTGAGATTCCCCCTTCCCATGGATAAGCAGAAAGTGAGGAAGTAGACAAAAATTAAAGCCATCTGTGCAAATGATTCAAACCTCTTGTCACTGACAGTATTAGGACATGGAAAGTGCCTGCTGGCTTTCCCCTCATACCTCAACGAGCTCCAGTAAGGCCAGTGCACTCAGGAATTGTTTTCATGTCTCATTTTATAAAATCAAGTGGATTTTTGCACTTGTTCCATAATTCCTTATTGGTATCAATATGAAAAACACAAGAAGGAGTGAAGCTTTCAGGAAGTAATATTATCACAGCTTCTCCCTTCCTCTCTCAGTGAGGTCCTGTTTAAAGGCCAGAGCACTTTGTTAGAGTGTAGCTCATCGGTAGAACGTGTGGGCAGTATGCGTGTGTGCACTCACACACACCAGGAAATGTAACGCTAGAAGTGGCAAATGTATGCAATCAATAGAATGGGGACGTCAGTTAATCTCATTGAGAAGGTGTTTGAGTTGAACTCTCATTTTTTACCCTTGCTTTCTTTTGTTATAAGTTTTCATGAATGTTGTTCTAAAAGAAATGTTAGACAGTTGCCAACAAATTGGAGTGTATAGAAAATTGATTGATATGCAGCATAAATTGCTCAAAATATACTTAATCAACCAACAGGTGTACTGCCTCCAAGCCTCCATGGGACAGTACATTGGTAATTGAATACTATTGTATGTTTGGTATTTTCATTTTGTGATCGTAGAGGTCTGATAAATAATTCACTACTCTCTCTACAGCTTAAAGTTTCTTTAAATCCTGATACAACCCAGGCCTGGGTATTTGTACTTTTAGATAAGGCTCGTGCAGGATTAAGCCAGGAGTGGTGGCTCATGCCTTTAATCCCAGCATTCAGGGAGATAGAGGCTGTTGGATCGCTGTGAATTTGGGGCCAGCCTGGTCTACAAAGCAAGTCCAGGACAACCAAGGCTACACAGAGAAACCCTGTCTTGAGAAAAAAAGATAGTAGTGCATGATTGTTAAATGCCTGTAATATGTCAGGGCATGGTTCATATGTACCACACCCTTGTTGAAAAGTGAAATTGAAGAGGAAGCTTCAGACTGGGGAACTGTTCCAGTTGGCAGAAGTGTAGGACTATAAAGAGAATGGCAGTTAGTCTAAAATGGCAGGAGACTGTGAAAGACTCCCAAACTCTCACCTCTTTCTGTCCATTCCTAAACTGTTATTTCAGAAACTTTGCCAGATCCCAATCAAGTTCCATTGTGAGACTACTCTTAAATCAGATCCCCAAAGGCCTTTAATCCTAGCACTTGGGAGGCAGAGTCAGGCAAGATCTCTCAGAGTTCAAGGCCAACCTGGTTTATGGAATGAGTTCCAGGACAGCCAGGGCTACACAAAGAAATCTTGTCTTGGGGAGAAAAACAAAACAAAACAATCAAATAGATCAGATCCCCAAAACCTTACTGTTTGAGGGTGGCTTTTTATTTTTATTTTTATTTTGAGACAAGGTCTCATTATATAGCCCTGGCTGGCCTGGGATTCAGAGAGAGCTGCCTATGTCATCACTATGCCCAGCTGCAGACCTTCCAAATCTTATAAATATTCTGCCTTTCACTTCCACTGTGAGACAGTACTGACTTACTTAAGGTTCCTATTGCTGTGATAAGCATTACAACCAAAAACAGCTTGGGAAAGAAATGGTTTATTTCAGCTTACAACTCTCAGATCACACTTCATCGATGAGTGAAATTAGGGTGGAACTCTAGGCAGGAATTCAAACCGAAGCCCAGGGACGCTGCTTACCGGTTTGCTCTCCATGGCTTGCTCAGCCTGCTTTCTTAGGTATCACCGGCCCAGGGCGGCCCTGCTCACATTGAGCTGAGCCCACCCACAGCAGCAGTCACCTGTAGGCTTCCTCACAGGCCAATCAGCTGCGGGCATTTCCTCAGTTGAGGTTTCTTCTTCCCAAACGACTGTAGCTTGTGTCAAGTTGTAAGACAAACAAAACCAATCAGGACAACTGCTAAGAAAAGACTGTTAATGTAGTATTTTTCCATTACTGCAGTTAAACAACAACAAAATTCAATGTACTGTTTTATCAATGGGTTATTTGAGAGGTGTTTACTTTTTTTTTTTTTTTAGGTTTGTTCTGTGTTATGCTTGAGTGTCTCATCTGCATGTATGTATGTATGTGTAGCATGTACTCACAGTGCCCAAGAAGGTCAGAAGACAGGATTGGATCCTAAGAAGTGGAGTTACAGATAGTTATGAGCCACCATGTTGGTGATGGGAACTGAACATGAGTCCTCTATAAGAGTAGCCAGTGCTCTAAAACACTGATCTAGTCTCCAGCCTTCCTGGGAGGTGTTTTAAAGAAGCCACATTTGACAATATAGGAAGTGCTGTCAAATTTGACTGAGATTTTTTAGGTGCTCAACTTTCAAACAGTGCCCTGTTCTAAGGACCCTAGAGCCTCCTCATAGGCTCCAATAAGAGTTCAGGTGAACTCACATTGGGCCTCACCTCTGATTTATTACTTTTCAATGAACACCACAAATGATACATTTCATCCATGAGTAATACCTAGGAGTAAGAAACTCCTATCTTACACAGGAGAAGAATGTTAGTTATGAGTGGCAGGGATAGAGGGAGGAATGAGAAAATGTAGGTTAAGGGGCTGCAGTTGTATAAGATGAATAAGCCCAGAGATATAAACATCATGAGGACAATAGTTAACAATTTTATATATTCGTTTGCCAAGAGAGTAGGTGTAGGTGATTTCACACATAATAAAGAAGAATCAAGAAAGGTATTTTAAAACATCATGGTGCTGGTAAGATGGCTCAGTGTGTAAAGCACCTGCCTCACAAGCCTCCCCAGAGCCCATGCAAAGGCAGAAGAGAGAGCTGAGCCACAAAACTGCCCTTTCACCTCTGTATGTGTGTGATGGCACAGTAAAGCCCCCATCATGAGCCAAGCACAGTGGTATATGCCAGCAGAGGCAGGCAGATCTCTGAGTCTGAGGCTAGCCCAGTCTCCAGAGAGAGTTCCAGGACAGCCAGGGCTACACAGAGAAACCCTGTCTCGAAAAACATAAAAAAAGAAAGAAAGGAAGGAAGGAAAGAAAAACACCTCATCATGTTGTGTACTTAAATGAATATAATTTAAAAACTCTTTAAAATTGCTGCTGGTAATTAGCTGTTGAAAGAATCACTTCATTTAACCTTAAGCCATGACTAAACATTATGCTTATTTCTAACTTACAGAGATGTGTAAATAATTTCCCACAAGTCAGAGCTGCCAAGAATTGGAGTGGGGCTTTGGACACAGGTGTTCAAGCTAGTTTGTGATAACTATAATTGAACGTTTTCACTTCGGATCACTTTGAACCCCTATTAGAAGAAATACACTAAAAAAGCGTTTATTTTCATAACTGCCTGTTATACAAATATTATATAACATATAATATATTATTTATAAATATGTAATATATTACATAGAAATAAGATGTATTACACTGTTTCACAAAAGGCATATTATTTATATTGTATACTAGTATATTACATAATATATTAATATTATATGTTAACAATATATTATTATTATATTTCTTTGGTGGATTCTATAGCAAGTGACTACATACCTAATGGGAATTTAGAGTGATTTTCAGGCATACAATATAAATATGTTACAACAAATAAAACATCTATTATAATCCCTAAGTAAGAGTCAGGGAAATAGGAATATTTGGTGACATTTTTAAACATTTTTAATTTTGAAGATATTTTACAAACTCCATGTGCATGTGAGTATAGGTGCCTGTGGCATTGGGTCAGGTGTTGTGAGCCACTGAGGGAGGTGCTGGGAATAGAAATCTGAACTTGGGCTCTTCACTGCTGAGCTGTCTCTCTGACTTCCCATCTTTTTCTCTTGAGGTCATTCTGTAGCTGAATCTAAAGATCACTGGGCTAGGCTGGCTGGCCAATGAGCTTCAGAGATCTTTCTGGGTCTGGCCCCTCAGTGCTGAGATTATAGGCACCATCTTCTGGGTGGGTTCTGAACTCAGTTCCCATGCTTACCTGAGCTATTTTCTTGGACTCAGAAGTTCCTATTTTCTAGGCTCAGATGTCAGTTATCCAGCTGATACTGGTTGTGTAGCTAATGGGCTGCAGAGGAATATTGTGTTCCAATAATGGCGGGTGGATATTTGCTCTGACTCAGCAGACATGAGTTCCTGGCATACCTTAGGTCTTCACATCACCTCTAAAGTACATCAAGTGTGTGCTGGGGAACAAAGAGACTGGCCTCTGGCTTCTCTAAGCTTAGAACAGGGCCCAGTTTCTACAGTGGTACTTGGGTATTTACCCAGAGCCTTGAAAAGTATAGAAAGAGCCTTTTGTTTGGGGAAGAAAGGATATATAGGTAGAGGTTAGAATTTCTTGTTTATCTGAGCATATTCTAAGCATTGCAGCCATTTCTGATCTGATGGAATCTAAACATGAAGCTTGTATTCACATTGTAGGCTTTATTTTAATGTCTCCAGTGGTCTTTCCACCCTCTTCCCCATTCTACTAGGCCCTGATGATACCTGAGTAACACTGCCCCACTCATTCCTAAAGCCATCCCTTTCTGCTACAACTCTTCATCATTAGGGTTTCAGTTTAAGCACCTATGTGAGCAAAATAAATACAGGGCAATTATTGATGAATCCATTGCTAGGTTAATGTGTACATTTCCACTGGCAGCTATAATCCCCTGCTTGTTCTAACTGGAACTTCCACTAGCTGCTTGGAGCCTGTTCCCTAGGCAATCAGGAGGGTTTGAATTTCACATGGTAAGAGAATGGTCTTTGTTGTAAAGGTCTTTGTCCAGCCTTCAACTAATATCTTCACACAGTGACAATTCAATCTTAATAGGGTTATTGTTGCATTGTAATTGAAGAGCATCACTAAAATGAACATTAATTCATATGGTTCCTTCTTCCATAAGGTACTCCATAAATGGGAATGTTATTTCTTTCACTTGCTGGAAGTCTCTGGATTGAGTTTTGAATGCTCAAAATGTTTTTGGTATGGATCTAGGTGTTGCATATGGCTACTTTAGATAAAATACAGGGAATGCAGAGGCGTGTCTCAAAATGTGAAGATTTTGGAAAAAAGTTTATATGAAAAGTATTACCCTCCCTGCTTCAGTACCATCCCCATTTATTAGTTTGGGTGTTTTGTTGGCACTATGTTTTGTTTTGTTTAAGCTCTTGCTCTGTAGTTCAGGCTGGCCTTGAATTCACCATGTAGGCCATGCTGCCTTCAGACCTGTGGATGTCTGAAAGCCAAGAGTGCCGAGACTACAGGCATGCCATCCCTACATAGGCACAGTGTTTTTAAATTGTTTGTTTTTGTATATTTTCCCTTGAGTTTTGTTTCTGTTTTTCATTTTTGGTATTTTTCCACTTTATTGAAAATAGATTTTTTTTTCTCACATAACATATCCTGATCATGGTTTTCCTCTTTCCATTCCTCCCAGTTCCTCCCCACCACCCTCCAATATAGATCCATCTATTTTTGCCTCTCAATAGAAAAAAAAAAGGCTTGTAAGGGATAATAATAAAATAAGATAAAACAAAACCTAATATATCAGAATAGGACAAACAGAAGGAAAAGAAAAGGCACAAGAGCCGGATACAGATGCAGCAAACTACTGTTCACACACTCAGGAATCCCATAAAAACACTGGAAGCCATAGTATCTATGCAGAAGACCTGTAGCGTAAAAAGAGACAAGAAAATTACGAATAAAATAAAACCAAATAAGATAAAATTTAAAAAGGAACAGCTCTGACAGGACATCATGAGACAAGAGCCCTCCAAGGATGTTACTGAGTTCGTTTTCCATTGACCATCTCCTGCTGGCCATGCAGCCTTCCCTGAGGAGTGGTCTGTTTCTTTCCTGAATCTCCCTTGGAGAAAACTAGATTTTCATTTGTAAGTGGTTGTTAACTGGAGACCGCTTCTGGGTTAGGTCTGGCCCGTGTCCACTTCTTTCAGCCCTTCAGGCCCCACTTTTTATATTTTGAGATGGGATCACACTATATAGGCCAGCTTGGCGATCCAGTTGCCTCAGCAACCTGGATTCAGCTGAGAGGTTTTTTTTAATGCATTACAAATATTCTTTCCCAGTCTTATTTGTAAAGCATAGTGTACTCTACCCACTGTTCTGTATCTTTTCCCAGCATAATAATATGGAAGCATTGTTATCTCTCCTATATCTGCAAAATAATCTGTCATGTGACTTATTTGACCAGTCCCCTACTGTGAGACATTTGATCTGTCTCCAGTCTTTTCTGTTGTAAACAAGGTTGTGGTAAATTCCTTTGTGCATACATCATTTTGAATGGACAGCATATCTGCAGACAAGTCTCTTCAGAAGTGGCACTGCTAGGTCAAAAGGGGTACACTTTATAACTTTGATATAAAACTGCCTAAATGCCTCTATGACAGTAGTTTGTTTACAACCTCAACACCGAAACCTTTTCACAACAGAAATCTTTGTGACATTTATACACAGTGCAGGAAAGAGGGCAAGTGCTTGATTCCAACTTCATTTTGTGCTTTTAGTGCCCTTGGAGGACTTAGAAAGCAAACATTAGTGCCAAATATAGCAGGAAAACTGAAGCTATGTGGAGATGAGTAACTTGCCAGAGCATCGGAGGTATGAAATGATGGAGCTGGGGCTTAAGCCTCTCTGTGACCCCAAAGCTCCCCTTAGCTTGAAGCCTCCAGTTTCCTGAAGTCTAGTCCCAGCCCTGCAGAAACTTGTGTTTGACTATATCATAACCTCATATGTAGGAAAAGTGGAGTCAATAGCTATCGAAAGTGAATGGTGAATGGGTGGATGGACAGGGATTTATGTTTGTTTGTTTGTTTGTTTGTTTGTTTGTTTCTCAAGATAGGATTTCTCTGTGTAGGCTTGACTGCCCTGGACTCAATCTGTAGACCAGGCTGGCCTTGAATTCACAGAGATTCACCTGCCTCTGCCTCTGAGTGCTGGGATTACAGATGTGTGCTACCATGCCCTGCTAGGTATTTATGAAGGAAAGCAGAGGAAGAATGAAGATCCAAGAAACAACAGAAAAGAAAAAGTAGCTCAAGGCAGTCAGTGGTGGTACACACCTTTAATCTAGCACTCAGGAAGACAGAGGCAGGTGGACCTCAATAAATTCGAGGCCAGCCTGGTCTACAAATTGAGTTCCAGGACAGTCAGGGCTACATAGAGAAACCTATTTAAAAAAACAAAAAACAAACAAACAAACAAAAAAAAAACAGAAACAAAAAGTAGCACAGGCCACACAAGGCTGTGATGACAATCTCTCAGACTTGCTGGAAAGGCAAACAGTAAAACAAAGCATGATTGTATAGCAGGAGGCCAAACTTCTGCAAAGCTGGCTTGTCCAAACTCATGGGCTCTTCTGTGTTAATGTTTCACAATGAGTCTGAAAGGATAGCCCGGTCCCAGGGAGGTTTACTTGAAGCCTTGCCAATATCTGTTAAACAGCATTGAACTCCACTGGCATGAGGTGTGCTGGTAATACTGGGTCATGCTTGATTATTATGCAAAATACTAGAGTGTGGTATTTGACCAACGAATATAAATGTCTCCCAAGTACCTTCAGAAGCTTTGGTGATTACCTTCTTTGACTGTCTCCATGGGAATTTCCTTAAAAGTTCTGGAGTGTATTTTGCAGGAATATTGCATTCTTACATATAAGTCCAAGGATGTCCAACCCTCCTAAGAATGAACATATGAAAAAAAAATGCCCTTAGGAACCCAGTTGAAGGGGGTTGGGGAGAAAGAACTGTAGGAGCCTGAGGGGTCAAGGACACCACAAGAAAGCCTGCAGAATCTAACCTGGGCTCATAGGGGCTCATAGAGACTGAGTCAGCAAACAGGGAGCCTATATGTGTCTGACCTAGGCCCTCTGAATATATGTTACAGTTGTGTAGCTTGCTTTTCTTGTGGGACTTATAAGAGTGGGAGCAAGGGCTGTCTCAGACTCTTTTGCCAGCTTTGGGGACCTTTTCCCTCACACTGGATTGCCTGGACCAGCCTTAATTTAAGAGGAGGGCTAGTCTTACTGCAACTTGATATGACATATTTAGTTGATATCCACGGGAGGTCTGTCATTTTCTGAAGAGAAACAACAGGAGTGGATGGGGTAGGGGAGGGGAGGTGGAGAGGAAGTGTGGGGCGTGACTGGGAGGACAGGAGAGAGGGGAAACTCTGTAGTCAGGTTGTAAAATAATAATAATAAAGTTTTAAACATGACCCTAGGAATTAACCTTTGCAAGGATAAGTGAAACTTGCCAGTTAGTGCTGGAGTGCTTTACCATGTGCTGTGTATGTTGTGAATCTGTTTCTCAGTCTGTGGGAATGAATGGCTTACAGTGTGCTGGTAATTCTTCAGCCCCCAGGAAACAGCCAGGCAGGGTGCCAATAGTCCAAGTCTTTAGGGAGCAGCTTCCTTCCTTTGTCATATTCTGTGTACCAGTGAAAGAGGGTGGCAATGGTGTGTGCAGGCCGTCAGTCCTCCATTTCTACCAGTATACTCTGGCTGAAAGAGCCTCTGGTGCCAGCCACCCTAACCAATAAAGACCCATGCCGCAGCTTCCTCCTTCTCTTTGCTTATTTCTTTCTCTAGTTATTGATAGTGATGATGTTTTTTTTTCTTTTTTTTTTTTTTTTGTCTATCAGCTGATTTTCTTGTCCTTTTATATTTTCCCATTACTCAGATAAAAAGACATGGTTTCTTTTGGTTGATTCCTTTTCTTCTTCTTACCCCAGATTAAGTGGTTATAGGAAGCTTTGGTATCTGTGTACTTTGTGAGTGTGGGGAGCACACATGCTTGTTTTTGTTTCAATATTACTGAGATGAACTCAGTGGCCTGCTCTTCGATCACCTCCCCCTGAGGGGGGAGCAGCCTTGCCCAGCCACAGAAGATGACAATGCAGCCAGTCCTGACTAGACCTGATAGACTAGGATCAGAGGGAAGGGGAGGAGGACCTCCCCTATCAGTGGATGGGGGGAGGGAAATAAAGGGAGAAGAGGGAGGGAGGGGGCCACAGCTGGGATACAAAGTGAATAAATTGTAATAAATAATAAAAATGCAAAAAAATATTACTGAGAGACAACATACATTGATGATTCAGAGTGTAGGTTTAGGAAACAGGAGAGAAGGCTCAGGGGTGAGGAGCATGTACTGCTCTTGCAGAGGGTCTGAATCCAGTCCCAGAACCTTTGTGGGAGGCTCACACCTGTAACTTTAGCCCCGTAACATCTGATACCCTTTTCTAGGCTCCTCGGGCACTGCACTCATGTACACAACCCTCACCCCCTCATACACACAGTATAGATATATAATTTTTAAATTAGGAGCTGCAGAGATGCCTCAGCGTCACCTGCTCTTCCAGAGGACCCAAATTCAATTCCTAGTATCCATATAGTGGCTCACAATTGCAAGCCAGTTCCAGGGATCCAATGGCTTATTCTGGTCTCTAAAGGCATTGCAATCATGTGCACATACCCATACACACAGACAATACATAATCAAAAATAATAAAAATAAATCTTTAGAAAATAAAAATCTATAGAGAAAGAATGTGGGTGAAGTGGGCATAATGGTGCCCAATTTTAATCCTAGCACTCTGGAGGCAGAAGCAGGTGGATCTCTGTGTTCCAGGCTAGGTGGTATACAGAGTGAGTTTCAGGACAGCCAGGGCTACATACAGAGACCCTGTCTTAGAACAAAACAATACAAACAAGAATGTAGGTCTGCCAGGTGTGGGGGCACATAGTTGGAATCTCAATAATAGAAATATTAGACAGAAGAATAATGGTCCCTGTTTTCAAAAATGAAAAGAGAAGAAAGCTGGTGGAGCTATAGATGGGCTGTCTGGGCTTAGATACTGGCTCAGTGCCATTTATTAATTGTGTCAGTTTGTGTCTCTCCTATTTCTTTGCCTCATGGTTAATAGTGATGTCTAGTTTCCAAAGTTGCTTAAAAGTAGTAGATTTTCATGACTGTTCTTATGAGATAGATGAAAGGTGCCATGATCTGGAGGGAGGACTTCACTGCTGAAGAATTAAAGTACAAGTTCTAAGAGCCTAGAGCCTCCACAGTAGCAGCACAGGGCACACCAGGAGAACTTCCTCGGGGCACTGCAGAAAACTATCAAGATCGACTCAGGCCCTCCACATCCTGTGTGGCATAGCACAGGAAACATTGACCTCAAGGATTTGTCCTTGCTGGGTAGAAACTTCATTTCCAATCAGGGCAACGAACTTGATTGGAAAGCTTCTACCATACTGTGAATTTCAGGTATGTTAGCTCTGGTTGTAATCCTTCCAGTAACGTGGCCTGGTATTTAGTTCCTTTGTGTGCCTGTCACAATGGAGCTTGCAACAAGGGTTCTGTTGGCTCAGCTGTCACAACAAATTTGTGCACATGCTGGTTTATAACAGAGACAGAGATAATGAGCATCAAAGGATTAGGCCCAGAGCAGGGTAAGATTTGATGAAACAGAGGACTTGGAAAACAGACACATCTTTAAACAGTTTTGGGTGTGGGGCCAATGCATCTGTCCTCAGCACTTATTACATAATGATATAGACTAGGCACAGGCTATCTGCTGTTTGGGGACCAAAATGAAAGCAGCTCACTGCCTTCAAGTTAGGGTGCTAAAGCTTGCCTGTGACAGACATTGATGAACACTTGATAGAAAATGAAATCAGAGCCCAAAATGGAATGAAACAGTTCTTATTCATGATTTTAAAATCATTTTTATCATTTTCAACTACATATATGAATGTGTGAATGTGCACCTGAGTGCAGGTGCCTATAGAGGCCAGAGATGTCTGTTCCTTTGAAGATGGAGTCACAGGTGGTATATGACCACCTGATGTAGGAGCTGGGACTCAAGCTGGGCCTCCTGAAGGAGGGTACACTCATAACGTCAAATCAGCTCTGAAGCCCTCAAGTGTTTTGTTTTTCTTTTTCTTTTCTTAAAATAAAAGTTACTAGTGGCACTTTTTGAGGTTAGTCAAGTGTGATCAAAATTGTTGCTGCTGTTCTGACCACTGTCCATCACTGATCCTGCTTTCAAGCCCACCATGAGAACGCTATACTTTTGTAGGCCAGTATTGACAACTCATAGTGTTTAAGGGACTGTGCACCAGAGCTCTTTCATGCTGCACTTCATTCTTTCTGTTGTTAACTTCAAATAACGGATTTAACTAATAAAGATAACATATTTTAAGCTCACGAAATTTTTGTTTTGTTTTGTTTTTCTGAGACAGGGTTTCTCCGTGTAACAGCCCTGGCTGTCCTGGAGCTCATTCTTGTAGACTAGGCTGGCCTTGAACTCAGAGATCCACCACCCACCGACCTCTGCCTCCTGAGTGCTGGGATCAAAGGCGTGTGCTACTACCTCTCAGCACTTATTAGGTTCTTAAGAGCTGAATGCTGATTTAATTCAGATAGTGTCTAGATTATTTCACCCTTATCTTCTAAAATGGATTATCAGATGCTTCTGTTAATCCTATTTAGCAAACTGTCTAGTCTTACACATTTAACTGTGAAAAATATTTGTATAAAGGTGCCGGGCACTCTGGAGGCAAAGAACTTTGTGAGTCCAGCTTGATTTACAGCAAGTATAGAACAGCCAGGGCTATAATACTGAGAAACTGTCTCAAAGACAAAAAAATTTTTTCTGTGTTTTGGGTGTGTCAATACCATCCCTCCAAAGCTTTGTGCTTTAGAAGGGTGATACCTTGGGAAGGCACCCATTTGGCACGGCTGGGTGAATACGGCTTGCTTCATTTCACTAACAGTACTAGTCACTATAGTAACTATTTCATCAGGAAAGGTCCCTGGGCAGACATCTGTGATTAATATGGTAATGCACTTCCGTATTAACTCCTGAAGGCAACTGCCAGGACAGCCTTGTGTGGAAGCAAAGTGAGTTGTTTCATCATGGGTTTCTCTGTGGCCTGAGAAAGCATTTTCCTTATGCTGTTGTTTTTTTTTTCCAATAACTTATTTATTTTTATTTTATGTGCATTATATGTGTGAGCATGTCAGATCTTGGATTAGAGACAGTTGTGAGCTGCCATGTGGGTGCTGGGAATTGAACCCTGGTCTTTTGGAAGAGCAACCAGTGTTCTTAAGCGCTGAGCTAGTTCTCTAGCCCCTTGCTGTTGTTTTGAATGTTTCATTTATGATGAAGGAGGTAGGGAAGGGAGATGAAGAGAGACCTTGCTCAGTGTAGTCATGATCCCTTAACACTGAGAGCCTGTACCTAGCTGCTCAGAAAACTGTTCACTGAATTTTGCTTTTCTGTCTCTGGACCTTCTTGTAAGAGTAACATTCAGTCTGTAGAGCAAGGTGGAGAGACATAGGATCTCTCTTTCTCTCTGGTCTCTCCCCCCTCTACTTATCCTCTTTTTGCCTTTATGCCCAAACTGCCCTTTTCCAGACAGAGACACCATGCATTTCTGGTCAAGATCTGGCTGCCTCCCAGACTTTGCGTCTCTATACACAACTTACATCTGCCGCCACCACACACCTCAGGCAAAACCATGCAGGTCTCTCTCTCTCAAACTAAATCCTTTACCCATATTTTCTGTTTCCAGGATCCACATTACTACCCAGTGGTACCTGAGACCTTTCCTTCACCGTCATTCCGTCCAGCTTGAATCTCTCATATCTGTCCAGGAGCACTGAACTAAGCCCTAGGCCTAAGAGGGAGGCTTTTCAAAATTAGTATCTGATCTACCCAGGCCCACGTTCACAGTTTCTCTCCACATGATTTTATTATGTTAGAATTAGCAGATTGGGGGGCTGTTGTTGATATGCTGATGATATAGCCTGCACATTGTTGTAAGGTTTCAGCAAGCTTTGCATCTGTGTATACCCACAGATGCCCCCATGGGAGTTAGCAATCTAGGTAGTGACTTTCCATTTCTCCAAACATTTCCTCGTGCCACTTGGAACTCTCCTATTCAGTCCCAGGCCTCACACATTAGTCTCCATTCTAGCATTGTTGAGCAAGTTGTAAAATTTTCTAGTTTATAAAAAATGTGATCATGCAGTGTGTATTCTTTATTCCAGTATATCTTCTTTATTCCCCCAGCACTATTATTTTGAAAATTGGCGAATTATCAGGCCATTGCACTTATCAGTTGCTATTTTTGTTTGTCTGAATCAGGTCCAACTATGTAGCCCTGGCTGTCCTGGAACTTATTTTGTCGAGTAGGCTGGCCTCAAACTTGTGACCTTTCCTCTGTCTCCTGATTGTTGGGATTCCAGGTGTGTACTGCCGCGCTTGGTATGGCATTCCATTGAATGACAGTACTTCAGTGTTTCCGTTCGCCTTCTCGACATGCACGCACACATCTCTCTGTAAACAACTCTTCTCTCCTGGCCAAATAAGAGCAGAATGGCTGTGTATACTGCTTGTATGTATATTGACTTGAGAACTAAACCCAGTATCTTGTGTACTCTAAACCCATGCAGTACTTCTGAGTTGTGCTCCACATCTTATATATATATGTACACACACACACACACAAACACACACACACACACACACACACATATACATACATACATACATACATAAACACATATATATTCAACTTTTTAAAAATAAATAGTTTTTCAAGATAGGGTTTCCTCTGTGTATAGTTCTAGCTGGCCTGGAACTCACTTTGTAAACCTAGCTGGCCTCGAACTCACAGAGCTCCACCTGCCTGTGCTTCCCAGAGTGCTGGGGTTACAGGCATAGGCCACCTCACCAGGCTCTATATTCAACTTTTTCATAAAGCCCTGTTCACAATTCATTTTCTTCACGATTCACTTTCAGCTCAGCTCATGAGCTCCACCTAGAGGCTCCTCTTCGATCTCATCCAGCCAGCCCTGGCCTCCAGCTTCCCTGAAGCCTCTAGAACTCCTTATGTATTCTTTGGGAACTCCAAAGAAGCTGTTTTCTGTCAGTGCTTGCCAGATCTCTTCCCACCAGGTCCATGTGATTACCACAGTGATTCCCATGACTCTGTAATATCAGAGGGCAGAGTCTCTGGTTTTTCTTGTTTGTTCAGAAATTACCTTTCTATATCATCTATGTGTTTAATTGGAAAAAGCACTTTTCTTTTTGTTATAAGCTGTATTCATTAGAGTGTCTGTTGGGGTCAGATTGAAAACATGGCTCTCATTTTGTGTTCTCTAAGTTATGACACCATGACTGTTTTAACTAGTTATCAGAACATAATTACTGAACTGAAAGAAGGTACAAATGTGTAGTGGGAAAGGGTGGAGTCACAGTGGAAGCAGATTAGAAAAATGAGCTACAGCATCCTTTTCTTCTGTAATAGGAGTTGATTGAAATGCCCCAAGCCAAAATATCCTAAAGTACAATTCATTTAGATACCTAGAAGAAAGATTCTTCCAGCAGGGTGTGGTGGGGCACACTCAAAATCCCAGCACTGTGAGGCTGAAGCCAGCAGATCCTGTGTAGGGGGCCGGTCTGTCCAACAAACGAATATCCTCTCCTAACAGCAAAAAGATTGAAAACATTTGCCCCTAGAGATGAGGAAATGAGATGAGGAGGCCTGAGCATTACTTACCTCCCTCAAGGACCAGTCTTTACATTGTGTGCATGTATAACCTGGCTGGGAAAAGAGAAGAGGAAGTGAGGAAACACCTTCTCAAAAGAGGAGAGGGAAGGAGAAGAAAATAATACCTCCAGACCCACTTTGACATCAGGGGTTATTTTCCTCCAGCTCCCCTCCCTCTGTGATTTGTTTTTCCTCTCTCCTTTCTTTTAACTTAGCTGTGGTCCCCTGTAACACCAGTATCTGGCTTTGTGGGCTGTCTGATCCACAGACGGACCCTAACATACACCATTTGCTTCCCCTTGTTTGGTCAACCCAACATGAATGCTGATCCTTTGTTTGCACTCACAGGTTTCTGTCACTGGTCAGTACGTGGTCTTCACAGTCATATTCATGGGGCAGCATTGCACCCAGTGGAATGTATTTTTAAACTTTTAAATTGTTTTCCAGCTTCTGCTGTTAGGAAGAGCATTTGGATGATCCCCCTGCATCACCTTCTAAAGGTTTTTGTATAATTTCCCAATAGTAAGAGTACTACTGGATCATGTGGTCATGAACCCAGGAATACAAACATGTTGCCTAGTTGTTTGTCCTAAACTGTCTTGAGCACTCTTGCAGCCATTGTTTCATATGCTGGGATGCCTCTCAGGACTCGGAAGTGGAGGAAGGGACTCACTACCATGTGACATGTCAGGACCCCTAGCATGATAGGAAACTCAGGGTGAGCTGTCCTTGTACTTCCCTCGCCAGGGTACCTAGCCTTTAGCTCTGAGGGCTCCTCTATTGTGGAGCCTTTCCTTTTCACTGAGGGCCACTTTGAGTCTAATAGCCAAAGAACCACAACAGGAAGGCTAAAGAGAAAAAGAAAGGGTGAGAAGAGGAGAAACAAAGTAAACTAGATAAACTAGTTTGTGGGACAGAGCCCTTGAAGGGTGCTCAGGAGAAAGCTGGCTCAGAGGACCCAAGGCTTTTGGTGAGGGCTGACAGTATTAAGGGCTTTGATTTGGAGTGAGGGTCAGGGTTGACTGAAGCATTACATCTGCTTGATGTGTCAACTACCTTTCCACAATGGCTAAATAATAATTCTATTCTCTCTTTTTCCAACCAAATGGCCAAAAAGTACCTTCAAATGAGAATTCTTCCGCTGCAGAGCAAAGCAAGTTCTGTGTGGCCCAACCCAAACCATGTACACCAGGAAGAGAAGCTGCCTTCTATGGCAATGCGCAAAGGGAAAGCCATCCTCCACCAGAGAGGCCCAAGGCCTCAGTGGTGCCTACAGCTAATGGTGTTAAATCCTACCACCAACAACCTCTGCCAAATGACGAGGCCCCTGGAAAGGATGCCATAGATGAGTTAGAACTCACAAAGAAGACTGAGCCTCTAGTGCAAGGGGAAGAGTGTGAGTTACTTCAGGCAGAAGGCAAAGACATTACCCTAGGAGATGAGGAAATGAAGGAAGATATGGAAGCAAGGACTGAGTCCCAGTCTGTAAAAGGAAATGCTGAGACTGAATTTCTAGGAACAGAAGCCTTGAGACAGCCTCTGAAGACATCAGCAGAGACAGACTCTGGAGCAGGGGAAGGCAGGGAGATTCCACAGACTGGAATGACAAAGCTAGAAACAGCTGAGAACATTCTGCCTCTGGAAACAGCCAAGGAGCTTCCATCTAAAGAAGCAATGGGAAATGATGCACAATCCCGGATTCTAGGAGCAATTCCCAAAGAGAACAACTCCCCAGAAACAGCGGAAGGGCATCAGTTTGTGGAAAAAGCTGAACAAAAGGAACTTCAAGAGACCCTGAGAAAGGACAAGCAGTTCCAGCTTCTAGAAACAATTCCTAAAGAGAACAACTTTGCAGAAATAGTGGAAGGGAGTCAGACTGCAGAAAGCAGTAGAAAGCAGAAATCTCAGGAAACACCAGGCAAAACTGAGCAGCCCCAAATTCTGGAAACAGTTCTGAAACAGAATGAAACGCCACAAATACCAGACAGAAGCCAGCTTGTGCAGACACCTGTAATGAACAAGTCACCCTGTGGACCTCTTGACGGTATCGGAAATGCCGGTAAATCTCAACCTGGAGCAACAGGTGGAAGCAAGGAGCAGCTGGTGGGAACTGCAGAGACAGCAGCAAATGTGGAAATGGCTAGAGAAACTCACACTGATAAAGAGGAGCAGCACATTGAGGGTAAAAGGAGGTTGGCCGAGGGTCTGACCGCTTGGATAGGCTCCAAAGGGATGGAGGCCAGCTATGGGGCCAGCGGGGCTGGCAGAGTCGTTAAAGTCTGTTGAGTGCCTGAAGTTCACTCGGCCAAAACAAAAAAGACTTCCGCTTACTTGGGAAACATATTCCCCCAAGGCTCATCAGCTCTGAGCAAATCATTTCTAAAGCATAGGCTGTGTCAAAGAATTTTAAATTTACTTTATTTTATTAGTAGTATCTCTTCCTGGATGTCCATGTGGGTGTGTACATGCATGCACATGCGTGCAGGTCCAAGGTGGATGTTAGATTGTTCTCCCTCACCCTTCTGTTTGAGATAGAGTCTCTCAATCTAACTATTCCTCTCAATAACTAACTTTAGTTACTTCTAACTAACTGAATGGTGACTCTGTCTAGCTCATGAGCTCTAGGATATGCCTGTCTCTGCTTTGTCACAGACATGTTCTGTTGTATCCGGCTCCTTACATGGGTGCTGGGGATTTAAACTCAAGGTACTCACACTTTGTGTAGTGATTGCTCTAATCCACTGAGACATTGCTTCATCTCCAAACAACTTTTCAAAAACTTCTGTTTCTTAGGGAATTTTTGCGTCCCAACTTTGCAAGCAGGCCAAGACTCAGGGATGTTAAATGACATGACACCGGCCTTTCAGAGGCTCTAAGGAATGAGGAGAATGCTGGCATGACAGCACAGAAGGAAGCTATTGTGTAGAACTAGAGGACAAAAATTGACCTAGTGGGGTAATACATTTTCAGTGTGCTTATTCAGGGTTACTTACTATTGCTGTGATGAAATACTATGACCAAAAGCAAGTTGGGGAGAAAAGAGTTTATTTGGCTTACACTTCCATACCATAGCCCATTATTGAAAAAAGTCAGGGCATGAACTCAAGCAGGGCAGGAACCTGGAGGCAGGAGCTGATGTAGAGGCCATGGAGGGGTGCTGCTTACTGACTTGCTCCCCATGGTTTGCTCAGCCTTCTTTCCTATAGAACCAGGACCACCAGCTCAGGGATGGCCCCACCCACCATAGTCTGGGTCCTCCCTCATCAATCACTACTTAAGAAAATGCCTTGCAGCTGGATCTTATGGAAGAATTTTCTCAATTGAGGTTTCCTCCTTTCAAATAATTGTAGCTTGTGTCAAGTTGACATAAACTAGCTATGATACACTGCTAACCAGGTGTCTCTTATTATCTCCTTTGATTGCTTTTTCTAGGTGAGACAGGAGAAAAGGTGGAAGCAGAGATGAAAAATGAGAAAGAAAGTGAAGAAGCTGAAACCGAAGAAAAGGAAACAGGAGAAGCTGTGGATCTTGGAGCAGCAGGGGACAGCAAGAAAAGGGCTAGTGTGCACAGTGTTATAGCAGGTCAGGAAAATTTGAGGCTGTGAGGATGGGTACCATCTCTCTGGCTATGTGGTTTATGCAAGGAGTGTAGCTGTAGATTGTAGGAACCAAGAGAATGACACTATTTTTTATCATGTTATGCCACAAAACTGCTAAGCTAGACACACTTCTTTTTAGGCACTTAGGATAATTATGCATTTAAAGTGACAATAACCAGAGCCAATAAAAACTTTAAGATCATGGACATGAAGGTGATTTTCTTCCTTGTGGCCATGGGACCATTAATAAGATGAGACCCTAAAAGGAAAGTATAAATCTTTTCTTGTAGGTGGCTAGAGAGAGGAATTAACACATTTTCAGAAACTCATGATAAGAGAATTATTTAGTTATCATAATGATGGAATAATACCCACAGAACGAAGGATGAACTACATCTAATATTTTTGTCGTGTAATAGAAATTACTGATGAGAACCGTAGGGAGTCTGTAACCTAATTACCTTCTCTCCTGAAATCTATCTACTACTACAGATCGCTGTGTACTATGCTGTTCTAAACGTTAACAAACATTTCCAGAGGAATGCAAACTGGGGTGCTATTGCAAGGTTTGTCGTTCCTCACGATGGAAGTGTCCACATTTTCCATGTGCCATTTTGAATTGGCTAGTGATTTTATACTTATGTGAGGTTTTTTCAGTTGCTGATTTTTCCTTGTCTGTTTTACTTACTAACTGTAAACTAATTTTAAATTCCTAACTTTTAGTGCATTTCTGAGGCAGTAACAAATACCCAGCAAGGATTAAGTCTTAGCTTCAGGGCAGTGGAGACAACTCAGCAGTTAAAGTGTTTGCTTCTAAGCAAAGAATGAGAGTTGGATCCTCAGCAAGAGCTCTGGGTGGGCATGGAAGCTGCTTATAAATTCAGCCCAGAGGGCAGTGATAGGGGTCCTCCAAGCAAGCTGGCTAGGGAGACTAGTCTCACTGGCAAGCTGTGGCTTTGAGTGACAGACTCTGCCTGTGAAGAATACTGTGAAGGAGTGATTGTGGAATGTTTCTGATATCAACCTTGTCCTTCTACACACAAGTGTACACACATTTCTCCATACATATGTGAGCATGCATACATGCACAGCACACATGTATGGGGAAAAAAGGTGAAAACCAAAACCAACCCCCCAACAAACAAATAAGCAAACCCCCAAACACCCTAGCTTAGCTTTATTGTTTATGTGTAATTTTCCTGAGCCTGTTTTAAGTGACTGCAAATTAGCATTAGGATTTAGATGTGGAAAAGCTAAGAAACCAAGATTTTAAACGAATCTATGGATCACAGAAAGTCAATTTTTTTCAGAATTCTTCCAACGCCGGCCATGGATTTTGCTGATGATTGTGTGAACCACAGTATGGTAGTGACTTTGTTCTTTGTTAAGTGCTTTGTGTTTGTGAATATCAAGGTAGGCTTATGGAACATTTATTACGATATAGGAGACTGTGAGTCTTCTTGAGATCTGGCACTGTAAGACCTGGGGTCTCACAGCTCAGGAGTTCAAGATCGAGCTCTTCCCAGAAACTCCCCCAGACCAAGACTTGTTGCAAAAGCAAGAGGTTTATTAACCATTGCACAATGGGGTCACCCCTGCCGGTCAGCAAAGAGTGGCACCTGGAGATAAAGGCCTTTAGGGTTTTAAAAGAAAAATTTGAAGTTGCAGTTTTGGCAATTTAGGATTGGATGAGGAAGCTATAAAGTAAGATAATTGGTTAGTCTTAAGTGCTCAAGCTTGGCCAGTCCTGCCAAGTGTGGATGCAGCTGCAATTTAAGGTGGGGGCAGTTAGCTCATCCTTGAAGATTAGGGGCTGTGGACTTTTGGCTGCAGGTCAAAAGTCTGGGTTCATTGCTAAGAAATGCTATCTCAAAGACAGGAGTTTTTCTTTTTGCTGAGTGAAGGTCATTGCTTGCTTGCCTTTTTTTTTTTCTATCTGTCCTGTAGATAGGGTCACATTTTTTCATTCTTTGGAAAGGTACTAAGAGGCTTTAGCTTAACCTGAACCTAAAACTCAAAACTATAGGCTTTAGAAGACATACAGGTTACAAAGTTAGTCTAACCCTTTCAGCGCATCTTTATTTTTCTCTACAGGAGCCAAAACAAATTTGGCATTCTATAAATACTCATCTATGGCAAATATTCTTTACCATTGTGTAACCATGGCAGTTTCCTTATGACTAACTGTAACTGGCTGTGGGAGAACTTATGGCCAGAATTTGTATAGATTTTGTGTCATTCACTCAACATTTAGAACTTTGATTAAGCAAATATGTTATCACAACTAATTAAGTATTTGAAAGCCTACTCTGGTGTATTTGTTTGAACTGTTGATACACAGATAGAAATTTCTTTTGATCTATTTTGCCCTTCAGAAAAAAAAAAAAAGACAGATTCTATATTCTCTGAGGTAAAGACACCTGTAGTCCCAACACTCAGAGAGGCAGAGGAAGGTGGATCTCTGTGAGTTGGAGGCCAGCCTGGTCTACAAAGTGAGTTCCAGGCCAGCCAAGGCTCCATAGCAAGACCCTGTTTCAAAAATAACAGTAAAAAGAATATGACAATAGTAAAGAAATACGGGTGAGTTGTTTTTAGGTATCTTGTAGGATGTTTGTGATGGCTATTCTTGGTTGTCAACTTGACCATATCCGGAATAAACTATAATCCAGAAATGGAGGGCACACCTATGATACGGATCTTGAGGCTGGAAGGTACAAGCTCTTGAACCAGACCTTGAGGTGGGAAGACACACACTTTTAATCCAGATCAATGCATGCTTTTAATCTAGATCTTGAGGCACACCTTTAATCTAGGCCATGCCTTCTGCTGGAGGCCTACATAAGGACAATGGAAGAAGGAAGGGCTCATGCATTCTTCACATGCTTCCACTAACTTTGCCAGCACATCCATTGGAGCCTACTTCTTTGGGATTAAAGTTTATACAGAAATGCAGCAGAAACACCTGGCCTCATGACACTGAGCAATTACTAAATTCTTGGTGGACTTTCCATTCACAGCTGACCATTGTTGAGTTAGTTGGACTGCAACCTGTAAGTCATTCCAATAAATATTCATTCCATAAGTTCTGTGAGTCTAGAGAACTCTTGACTAATAAAATGTTTAACTTTGTTTGTTTGTTTGTGTTGTTTTAAGACAGGGTCTCATGTAACCTGCAGCAGTGTCCTGGAACTCACTTATGTAGCCAATTATGATCTTGATCTTCTAATCCTCCTGTATAGGCATGTGTCTGGTTTACCAAAACTGTGTTTGAAAGGCCAGCACTGCCATTCTCATTTATATTTAACAAAATTCAGTGTTTTTCCATTGGTCTGGAAGGAACCCAGTCCCAAAGTTTAACCTGGCTGCCACATCTCATTTTACTTCCAGCTCTTTGATCTAGAGTTTGGTTTGGAAGTCATCACTTCAATGTAGGAAGGGAGTTGGGAGGGTGTCTCTGTGACCTTCATGGGGGCAGAGAGATGAGCCATGGGAAGCAAGAAGGCAGTCGGCTCAACATGACTCAGGAGCCCATGTTGGTTCAAACTTAGGGAGTCTGACCCCAAGTCATTTATTTTAGGCATATTTACACACACCACAATTTGGTGAAAGTTATTCTGGTGATGATTAACTAAATCCCACATGCACAACAAAGCAGACATAAATCTCCTTGAGGAACAAAGTAAGCTAAATGCAGCTCAGACGTGATTACATCAAAACTCTTTATAAAATCCTTAAAGATACTGTTTTAGTCAGTATCTATTGCTGTGAGTAGACACATGACCATGGCAACTCTTTTAAGGGAACGCATTTAATTGGGGCGAGCTTACAGCTTCGGAGGTTTGGTCTGTTAACAGCATGGTGGCACACAGGCATACATGGTGCTGGAGAAAAGAAGCAAAAGAGTCACTAGGCCTGTCTTAGCTTTTGAAGCATCCCTAGTGACTTACTTCCTCAACAAGCCACACCTACCAATCTCTCCCAAGTAGCTCTTCTCCCTCATGACTAAGCATTCAAACATACGACCCTACAGGGAACATTCTTATTCAAACCACATTTTACTCCCTGGCTGCCCTGTCAAGGGCCCCATAGACTCAGGCTCAGAGGGATGGCACAGCCTTCCTAGGAGGACCAAGTTTAAGCAGTTGTTAGAGCTCAAACCCAGTGCAAACTGCTGACATACCTATTTAACATATCAAAGTGGCCCTGGCTGCCAGGTTCTCCTGGCATCCATTATTCTCTACTGGTTAGGGCCGGGCTGCCCTTTCCCCAGTTGCCCTTCCCTATACAACCCAGCCATTTTGGTCACTGGGCTCCCTTCTCATCTATTCTTTATTCTCCTGGTCTTCTCTTTCCTCTTCCCACTCTCCTCACATGGCCCCTCAGGGTCATGTTCACTCTGCATTCTCCTAGATCTCACCCTTTGGCTATGCTCTCCCTCATATCTACAACTAAAAAGTTCTCCACCGTACATAGGGACAGTCATGTCCTTCCTTTTTCTTTTTTTCCAGCTGATTGCATAATGACACCTCCCTGCTCAACCGTATATAATAAACATGCTGAGCTTCCAGAGTGCTGACATTTCCCTAGCCCAAACTACTCAATCCCAGCTTTCTGTGTGTCTGTCCATATGTCCTTTCTTTATTCCCTCAATGCCATAGCCACATCTGTTCTTGGAGCCTTGCTGGATGCTTGAGAATGCTTAAAAAGCTCTTGAGTTTATATTCCTAAGGTTATATAAGCAGTAACAATTGCTGAGGCAGCGTCTCTAACTAGCTAAGCTGCCTGAAGGTGTGTAGGAGCTTTTTATGGGTCACAGCCCATGATGGGGCAGGCTTTTTGGTATTTATGCTTGTAGAAGTAACTAAGGTAGACTTGGATGGAATAATTTCATTGGCATGCTGTTGGTGTCCTTTTTGGGGTATAGAGACATTTGTCCCCATCTCCTGCAAAAAGTCACCCAACAAATACCATTGTAGCAATGATGTAAAATGTTAATTTTGAAAACACTGGTTTGTACAAGTAGTTATATCACCTAAAATCTATCCATACAAAAGAATAGCCTATGGTAGTTTTAAAACTTTGAAAGTTTTTAAAATCTAGTTTTAAAAATTGACTTTTAAATTTTAAAACAAATCTATACCTGTATATGGAAGCAAGTTGTAGAATAATGTATATGCTGACAGTTCATTTATGTAAAGAGGCAGATAAAGGAGAATGTAATGGGCAAAAGGCTATCTGCCAGTTTCACAGAAAGCACCTGATAGTGGTTACTCTTTGGGGGAGGAATTTTTAATCTTATTCTGTGCTAGGATTTACTCTACCATGAGAAATTACTCACTTAGTTGTCTAAAAATGTGGAAAGGCTTTAGGGCTGGTGTAACTGCCAGGTGCTCCTTCCGTTTCCCAGAAGTAACAACTCTGACTGAGACTTTATCATGTATGAAGAAATGCCTAGGCTATAAGTTTTTGCTTGTTCCCTGACTTCCTTTTAATTTAAATTACCCATCTATTCTGTTCTCTGTGTGCCACATGGCTGATTACCTTTCCTCAGTTTCATGTGTCCTTCCTTCTCAGAGTCCCAAGGCAAATCACCCCCCCACCTCCCTGGTATCCCCACACTCACCCCTGTCTTTTTCCCAGAGTTCATATCTCTCTGCCAGAACTCCCACCACCTATTTCCTGCCTTAGCTAATAGGCCATTATCTTTTTATTGATAGGTGATGCTTACACACACACACACACACACACACACACACACACACAGACACACGAGATTCCTTCTACAGCTGGGTGACCATTACTCCCAGCTATCCTAGTGGCTGAGGCAAGAAGTCTGCCTGATAACATACAGAGCAAAATAGCATATCTCAAAAGCCAACCAAAGACTTTAAAGTGGAGATGGAGATAAAAGCACATCCTGCTCTTCCAGAGGACCTGGGTTCAATTCCCATCTCCCACATAATGGCTCAACCTTCTAACTCAGGTCAGAGGTGATCTGGTAACCTCTTCTGATCTCAGGAGGCATTGCATACATGTATGCACAAACAGGTAGGCAAACCAGTCATACACATAAAATAAGGCTTTAAACATAAGCATTTGATAATTATACATGAGCTAATTATACCTGTAAAATGTAGAAAGCTAGAAATAAAGCAATGAAAGAGCTAGAGATTTAACTTCACAATTCTTATCCTCACTTTACTAGGTAGTAGTTATAATGTACAAACTGTTAAAAAAATAAGAGGACAGATTACACCAAGGGAAAGTTACAAATCTATTTTTTTTTTTAATTTTCATTAGAGAAATATCTGTACAAGATTTTGGTCCACTTTCTTCTTTTGTACTATTCAAGTCAATATTTTGATTCGCTTTCCGATATCTAACATGAGAAGTAAATATTTCACATGAGAAAATCAATATAATTTAACGTAATTAGGTGTGCTCTTTATATTGTTCACCTTTCCCTTCCCAATCCCCATTTGAGTGGCTGAGCTGAGTCTGTGATCACACTCAACAGTGCAAGTGTCTGCAAGTGTAATCCGAATATCAGTCACTGTACTGAATGATCTCCAGTTAATATCAAATCTTCATAGAGATGGTCATTTCCATGATGACTGCAGCCACTCTGGTCATGTTTGTATTTCCCAGCATCATTTGTAAAAATTAAGGTGTGAAAGACATTCTAAAAACTTCAGAGCCAACATCTGCATAACTACTTATAGTCATGCTGTGCTGAAGGGCCCCTGGACAGCAATTGCTTCAATTTCAATTCGACTCCCCTGTAGGAAAAAAAGAGTCACAGTCTCGATCATTTAACACAAATTTAGGTTCAATAATACCTTTTAAGAACATACGCTACTAATGGAAGCATAGTATTTTGACCATTAATCTCCTCATAGAAAACAAAGAATAGAGAGAATTCACTAAGACCCTGCAATATGTCAAGCTACCATGCTAGGTACATTCATATGCATGGGCTCATTGGATTCCCGAAGGAGTGGGAACTGAAATTGGGAAACACGGCACTGTCTTCAGAAAGGCTGGGAAAGTTTCCCACTTCACAAAGACAAACAGTGGAGGATCAAATCCATGTCTTCTGATTCTAAGTTTAAAGTTCTTTTAACTACACCCAATACCTTCGCTTTGACAATGACCCTTCCCAGTGACAACTAACTAAAACAACAACAAATGCCACTCCTAGGTGGTACAGTGTGTTTACTGGCAAGTTACAAGAAGGGAGTAGGAGCTGCTGCTTCCTGGCAGGCGTACAGTATGGGCAGGAGGCCTAGGAAAAGAGGCCCCAGTGAGGGAACACCAAAACCAGAATGGTGGCATTGTGTGCCACTGGCTTAGAGAATATCGTTCCAACTAGATTCTTTATTATATGAGAGCCAGGTGATTTTTTTTTAATTAAGGTAAATAGTAATACCCCAATTCTCTGGCCAATACTCTAAAATACAGTAGAAACTTGCAAGGGTGTAAGCTCCCACCTTGCTAGTATGTTGAGCTTCCTTCAGCGAGAGCAGTGTCTAGAAGCCCCCACATAACTCTATACTGTGCTTCATGTTCAGAAGGCCTTACTGAAACCACCTTTCAGAGGTATGACATCAGACTGCAGGAAGACACCCAGGAGGGGCCAGCAATTTACCACTCCTCCAGGTGAAGGCTCTGACTACAGAACTAACACCCCAGCACTAACTTCCTTCTCTAAGTAACATTACAACACAACTGCTCTTAAGGTTTCTCTTGTCATTTAAGTCCTCAGATTGTGCTGCTTTATAAGATTTCTTAGCTTTTTCCAGGTACATGACAGTTATCAAGGTATTTACTTTTAGACTCTATATTTCTGAGATCAGGAACTGAATTAATTTTAAGTTTCCTTTCAGAGTGATGGGCCTCATGTACCCATGTGCACTGGCATCTTACTGAGTACTTACTTTGGGTAAAGCGGCGACTTGGTAAGCAGCCCTGGCAGGAAGGTTACCCTGGAAATCTGAATGCAGAACAGTGTCAGGACAGTCTCCATACATGAGCTCTTACTCAGCAAGAGAAGCAAGAATCTGGGAGCTGCCTCATGGCTGCCTATTCCCACAAATGACGCTTCCGAAAAGCTGACATTTGGATTGTCTGACAACGATATTCTGCCACATGACTTTATGAGCTTTCTAAGTATTCTATAAAACATTGAAACACAGAATCTGGCTTTTTGTCTTATAATGATGAGAACAGATTTGGGTTTTACAGTGATTCCTGTGAACCAGTTATCAAAACAGGGAATGGCTTCTTATCATCAGCGGGGGCTTTCCCATGAACCTCTGGTCATTTCTTCTGCAGAGAATAATAATGATGTTTTTTTCCAGGCTATACCCTCATTTCATCCCACCAGAAGACAGGAACCCACTTTCCCCACCATGACAATGACAGCAACAGTAGCATTTGCTCAGAGCTTACATGACAGCATCTGTTCTGTTTTTTTAGGATAATAATGTAATCATTTCAACAACCTCCTATGGTAGCAGAATACAATCCTTACTATACACACTACTAAGAAAGCAGCATAAAAATGTTAAGTAACTCCCTAGGGATTCTGAGATAGCCAGAACAAAGATGGTAGTTAGACTATATCACAGCAATAGCAGTCAGTCTGTATGTCTAAGCAAGTTTAGGGGAGGGCTTACAAACACCAAAGAAACAAATTAGAAAATTAAGTTTTAGGAAAATGAATTTGTAGGGTTTACATATGTTAGAGTTTTAAGAATTGGGATAGAAATATAGTAAATCTTTTTCATGAGGGCATACTACGATATGTTTCCATTCATTTCAACATCTCTGTCACTTTCATTTGACAATGATACTCATTTATATTAGTAGATATACTTCCCTTTAAAAGTAAGTAGGAATAAAGACAAATTACTTACACATTTTGTAGATTTCATTGACAGTGCCAAAGTCATTTATGTCGGCCAGAAGAACAGTTGTCTTTACCACTACAAGATATATATATATATATATATATATATATATATATATACACACACATATATATATTTTTTCATTAGGTTTAGCCAAATTTCATCAGACTCAAAACAAGACTTAGAAATAAAATGTACAGCTGGGCAGTGGTGGTGCACGCCTTTAATCCAAGCACTCAGGAGGAAGAGACAGACGGATCTCTGAGTTCAAGGCCAGCAGCCTGGTCCAGGACAGCCAAAGCTACACAGAGATACTGTCTCAAAACTGCCCCCCATTTTTTTTTATTTGATGACTATTGATGAAAACAAGATTGAAGAAATGAAACAGTGTTGTTTCCTAGACCACTATGAACACAACCTTTAGCAACAAAGACATAGAATGACATATTATTGGATATTATATGTCCTCCACAAAGACCAAGAAAACATCAAACACACACTAACAGTGTGGAGGTGTGGCTGACTGGTGGAGTGCTTGCCTCACACGCATGAAGCCCTGAGTTGGATCCTGAGCTCTGCAAACAATATAAAAAACAACACCCATCAGTTAACAGTGCAGAAAGATCCAGTTGCTCACCGTTAGTGAAGTCACAGCCTGCAGCTTTCAAAATCTCACCCAGGTTTTTAAGAGCCTGTGAATCAAGCCAAAAAAGGTCAAAGATGCACATGTTATGTAATTATGTTACTTGATGTTCCACACAATTCAATTTTGTACTGGTTTTCTGTTAGTGGACTGAATCGTTCTGAAATGTAGTGGAAAGCCTGTATTATATTGTAGGAATACCAGAATGGAGATGGTTATGGTGTTGTACTTGGGAGGTTAAGGCAAGAGGATGAGGAGTTTAAGGTCACCTATGGATGGATGCATACTGAGTACAAAGCCAGCCTAGGCTACAGGAGACCTAAGGTCTCAAAATCTAAAACAATGGCCCTTCCTCTCAAATCCAAAATAAAACCTCAAACAATCAAAACATTATTAATGAATTAATATATGTTTTGACAGGAGGTCTCTGGAAAAACATTAGTTTTAAAATCCTAGCATCAACTTACTTTTTTAAACTAATTCTTCCTCCCACCTTAGGTGGTAACAATATTTTATTTTTTGTGTTTCTTTTTAAAGATTCATTCTTTTTCTTTTCTTTTTTCAAGATTTATTTATTTATTATGTATACAATGTTCTGACTACATACCAGAAGAGGGCACCAGATCTCATTATAGATGGTCATGTATAGCTGGGCAGTATAGCTGAGCCACCATGTGGTTGCTGGGAATTGAACTCAGGACCTTCGGAAGAGCAGCCAGTGCTCTTAGCCTCTGCGCCATCTCTCCAGCCCCATAATACATGGATAAAGCAAACAATTCAAAATCTAAAAACAAACAAAAAACCCCAACCCACATACAGTGAAAAGGTCTCTTTTGTCCCTTCTCTCCCACAGTGGGCTCAATGGTTAAGGACATTGGCTGCTTTCTCAGAGGAACCATGTTCTATTCCCAGAATCCACATGGTAACTTCAACTATTTATAATTCCAATTCCAAAGGCTCTGACTCTCTTTTGGCCTCTGTGAGCACTAGGCACACACACAGTACACAGACAGACACACAGACAAAACGTCCACCCAAATTTCTTGTATATATTTCTGGAAACAGTAAATGCTTATACTAGCATAACCACATTTGTTTGTTTGTTTTGTTTAGACAGAATTCAGGCTGGCCTCAAACGTACTATGTAGCTGAGGATGAGCTTGAACTTCCTATCCTCCTGCTTTCATGTCCCAAATGCTAGGATTAAAGGTGTGCACCACCACAAAAGGATCTTAAACACACATTTTCTTAAATACCCAAACATGTAGGTAGCATATGGTACATATCATCCTGTATCTTTGTTTGATTTTACTATGTAGCAATCTATATTAGAGAACTTTTCATAAAATTAGTTGCATAGATCTAGGATAAGTATTCTAATTCCTTAAAGACAGACATTTAGGTTGTGTTCTATCTTGGGTCTTACACATGACATAGTAAATGCATTAAATTGCAATTTAATTCTATTAATGGATTGGAATAGAATTGTGTGTGTGTGTGTGTGTGTGTGTGTGTGTTGCTAGGCATTGGATTCAGGACTTCCATTTATGCTAGGCCTCTTTTTTTTTTTTTAAGATGTTGCATGTAATCACTGATATTTTTCTTTTACTAACAACTGTTGCCTTTGCCTTTTTAACTTCTGTAGTGGTGACTTACTTTGGGGAGAGGAGGTTAGGTCAATGACTCTGAAAATAAACTTTGCAATCCATTTGGACACATCAGTATTTGATTTTGATAACAGAGGTGATAAGGAGGTTGCTCTCCCTCTTTTCTGTTGTTGAACCATCTTAAAGGGGCTACAGTGATGGCCCATGGTTACAACCATGGTTGGATTCCCAGGACACACATGGTGGTTTATGACCACTTATAATCCCAGTTCTAGGAAATCCAAAAGGCACATAAGTGGTGTACACACATACATGCAGGTAAAATATTTATATACATAAAATAAATAAATCTAAAAAAGTTTTTTAAGTCTTAAATAAAATAGTGAGTAGTTGACAACAAATTCATCTGTTGATTTCTACCAAACTACTCAGGGTCATGGACTATCAATATAATACTATTCAATGTTATACTACTACTATAAAGTAGTAGAAATGGGAACCTCCCATGTGAAGGATGGCTTACCTGTTTAGCTTCTTCTACTACCCCTCCTGGCACAAGCTGTCCAGTAGAAGGATCCATGCCTATCTGTCCAGAAATGTAAACGGTCCTGTCCACTAGCACAGCTTGGCTGAAATGAACAAAAGCCAATATATATGTAAAATAGACAACATAAAAGCCAATGCTAAAATAGCAATTCAATAAGATACAAAAAAGTAAAAGCTGTAAAATTAAACCTGGTAAATTTGACTTTTAATAAATTAAAATTTTGTTTATTGACAGACATCTTTAAGAATGTAAAAAAAAGTTAGAGGTTGGAAGAGAATGTTTCCAACATATATCTAACAAAGGACTTGCACCCAGAATATATGAAGAACCTGTAACTAAATATATTAAGATATACAACCTAATGAAATACAGACAATTGATTCTGGTAGATACTTAATTAAGATATACAAACAACTAAGCAGTACAGGAAAGCTGCTCTAACATTATTAGTCATTAGAGCTATGCAAATCAAAACTATAAGATGCCGCTGACATCAAGCAATGTCAGTAACACATCACACCAGTGAGAATAAAACACACTGGAAAAATGTAGTGACTGGAGCCTTCATACATAGTTAATAGAATACACTCTAGAAAACTACTGGGCCATTTCTTAAATTTCAACACATACTCAACATGTTATTCAGTATTATTTCATTCCTTAGGCAACTATGTAAATGAGAACTTAAAAAGTGTAAATGCTTTACAGGAATGTTTAGAAACAACATTCTAATAAACAAAACAAACCACTGCTAGCTGCAATGGATGGCTGTACACTGACAAGTTCCAGCAAGGACAAAATAAGAGCAGCCTGGAAGCAGGGTAGGGACTGAACACCCACACAAATGAGGACTGTTTGGGGGTGAAGGAAATGTTATAAAATTTGAAGCCAGGAGATGGTGGCACAAACCTTTAATCCCAGCTCTTAGGAGACAGAGGCAGATGGATCTCTGAGTTTGAGGCCAGCCTGATCTACAGAATGAGTTCCACAATAGCCAGGGCTACAGAGTGAAACCTTGTCTTGAAAAACCAAACCAAACCAAACCAAACCAAAAAACAAAACAAAAGGCAAGAGCCACCAGCACCTGGCTCAAAATAGTACTTTTGGGGGGATTGCTTTGCTTTTGTGACAGGGCTTCTTCATCATGCCGCTCTGGCTATCCTGAAACATGATGTGTGGTCAAGGCTGGCTTGAACCTTTGAACCTACAGTGTTCCTCTTGCTCCTTACTTCTGCCTCCTGAGTGCTGGATTTACAGGTATGTGCCACCACACATATAAATGAATAAGACAGTTTTTTTCTTCTTCTTCCTTTTTTTTTTTTTTTTTTTTTTTTTGGAAACAGTGTCTCATGTAGTCCAGGCCGTTCAATAACATCACTATGAAGCTGATTTTGAACTTTGGATCTTCCTACCATCACCTTCCAAATGCTGGCATTACAATTATACACCACCACCCGCAACTTTAAGGAACTTTCTTTTTGTTTGTTCTCTTGAGGCATAAGCCCTGGCTATCCTGAAACTCTCCACACAGATCAGGCTGGCCTTGATCTCACAGTCTGCCTCCTGAGTGCTAGAATTAAAGGTGTGTGCCACTATGACTGGTTTTAAGGAATATTTCGGCAAGGCCTATTCTTTCTACCTCCAGAGTATCTTAGACTATAAACTTCTGAGGGTAGAGATACCACATCTCTGTAACTGTGAGGGGCCTAGGTGAGTCTCCACACACAGCAGGCATGCTGTGTTTGCTGCTGCTGCTCTGCTCTCTAAGCACTCAGTACCACCAATACTGGCTGTCACTAGCCACCTTCCTTGCAGGACCTCAAGTGCCGGAGCTCTATGCTGACAACTCTGAAAGCTGAGGGTTCTCAACTTTCAGATAACTATTGAGCTTGTTAATGTGTGAGTTTTTCTCAGGTGGAACAGAACCATTAGTTAATACTACTGACTGCCACTTGCAGAATTAGGCCATCTGCACTAGGCCCATCACAAAATATCTTCAGTTCTCCCAACATCTGAAAGAGTTTAAACTCAAATGCACTATCAATAATAAGAAACCTTTATGATAGTAAAAATACATCCATTTACTTTCAGAATATCAAGAATAATCATTGGAGCTGAGACTATTTGAGTTTAAAATCTAAACTCTTAAAGATGTTTAGTCATGAAAAAACAGTTGACTACTGAATATTTTCTGGGCCTAAGAATCCTACTCATTCATAGTTGTAGGTTCCAGAAATTGTTTTATTAATGTTTTCTTTTTAATTATTTCAGGGCTGGAAAGTTGGCTCAGTTGTTATGAGCACTTGCTGCTCTTGCAGAGGACCTAGGTTCAATCCCAGGCATCCACATGGTAGCTTACGGCTGTCTGTAACTCCAGTCCTAGGAGATCTGGCAAGCTCTTCCTCCCCTCCCCCCAGCCTCCTCAAATATGCAGGATACATACATACACCCAAGCAAATTTTACAAATTATTTACGTGCATCTGTGTTTGTGTGAGTGTATGCCATATTTTGTGTGGGTTCCCAGAGGCCAGAAGAGGACATCAGATCCCCCAGAACTGGAGTTACAAGATGGTTGTGAAATACTTGATATGAGTACAGGAACAACACTTGGATCCTGGACAAGGGCAGGAAGTACTCTTAATTGCTGCCATCCCTCCAAGTTCTAATTTAAAAAATATTTTGTGTGTTTGTTTGTATGTATGTGTGTGTGTGTATGTGTGGTGGGAGTGGGTGTTCACACACACACACAAGCTCACCATGGTGGACATGTAGAGGTCAAAGGACAACTTGTTGGAGTCAGTTCTCTCCTATCATTTAAGTCCCAGGATCAAACTCAGGTCACTGGGTTTTGCAGCATTGATGCTTTTACCTTTGAACCATCCCACCTGTGTAAGTTCCAGAACTAGAAAAGCATTTTATTTTACTTCCTAGCCAGAAATACATTAGGCATGATGGTTCAAACCTATAATCCTTATACTTAGGATTGCCATAAGTGTGATGCCAGTCTGGGATGCCATAGTGAATTCTAGGCTGGCTGAAACTACAGAATGAGATTATTTGAAAAACCACACATAGAAAAAGTCTCAGCCAAACCAAACCAAGCTCAAAATCAGGGGTAGTAAACCTTCAAAAAGCATTTCAATTAAGTTTTAAGTCATGTCTGTGCCACATTATGGCAATGCTAATAAAACAGGGAGCCACTCAATAGCACTGATGTTGCAATCCCTCCACGCTCTGTCCTTTGTATCCTAAAATGTGTTCAGTTGTGCTAGCTAATTAGTAACAACATTCCATTCATCCCAATGCTGAGGACTGAAAATTGCAACACATTAGAATTCTCTCTAGAGAGGGCCTAGAATTTAAAAAAGTATTCTCATCACAAACTTCACGAAAAAGAAAAGACTTTCTTTCCAAATGGTTTCCAAAGTATATGTGCATATGGAGGCCAGATGTGGACACCAAGTGTTTTAATCCCTCTCTACCTTATATATTCTATTCAGTCAGGCTCTCTCATCGAGAACTCGGTGACTGGACTAGTCTGTCTAGTCATCTTACTCTGGGGAATTTGTCTCTGCCTCTCATACACTGTGCTCACAGGAGGGCCACTGAACACAGGTTTATGTAGGTGCTGGGTGGGGATCAGACTCTGGTCCCTATGCAAAGCAGTCAAAACAGGATAAAGGAGGCCTACACTTTGGGTAGGGGGCTTCAGGACAAAGCAAAGCTCCCTAACATCTTTGTTAAAGATGTCTTTGTTCTGAAGGAAAGAAGTTATTCTTGTGTAACTAATCACCAATGGGTGAAAGAGCAGGATTGGGAGGAGGAGGGGGAGGAGGGGGAGGGGGAGGGGGATGAGGAGGAGGAGGAGGAGGAGGAGGAGGAAGAAGAAGAAGAAGAAGAAGAAGAAGAAGAAGAAGAAGAAGAAGAAGAAGAAGAAGAAACTAATTTTTAATTCCATAATATCTCCTATTTTCACTCAGAACTTTCTTCTTAAAGCGACTGGTTTAGACTAGTCACAGTGCAGTGCTGAGAAAGCTTCCTTATTTACACTTGGGAACTAGTGTTACTGTTATGTTCAGTTAGATGATAAAGAAGCAAACTAAGAGAGACAAAGTCATTCTTTAACGTCACAGCAATAAAAAGAAGCCAAGTTAGAATTTATATCCAAAGTCCAATCCTCTTCTCCCTGACAAAGTCCAATTCTTAATTCCAACTTTTGAATGTTTTCCCAGAAGGTCAGCCACACAGTGAATCATACTAAGATAATTCTTTTTAGTTTTCTTAAAATTCTTCTAAGTTGGGAAACAACAAATGAAATTGTTCAGACTGAACCCTGGTGTCCATTACACAACTTTCAAATTGTATTATGCCACTTAGTGGAGTGACCTTGGCAAATCATTCAACTTAGCATATGTCAGCTCTTACATCTGAAAAATGGAGTTATAGCTGTGCTGTCAGTGGGGGCACATACCTGTAATCCCAGCAGTCAGGAGGCAGAGGCAGGTGGATCTCTGTGAGCTCCAGGCCAGCCTGGTCCACAGAGCTAGTTCCAGGACAGACAGGGCTGCACAGAGAAACCCTGTCTTGACACCCACCTCTCAGCCCCAAAAAGGAGTCTGTAATAGTAACTGTGCTCAGGGAACACTATCCAGTGCTTTAAGAAAGCTTCAGCCCAAGCAGCCACTGCGGCTCTGACTCTTCTTACTGCATTAAGGACTGAAAGAATTATTTTCAGAAAACAAATTTAATAAAGTGATCCCTTAAAAGACAGGGTGGGATTACACCCAGGGCCTTACACATGTCCACATGCTCTTTCGCTGGGCGACATCCATCCTTAGCCAGAAGTACACTAACATCATGATTACTATGCTGTGTGTTTGCCCACGCCTGTGTGTATACCCACGGAGTCAGAAGAGGGTGTTGGAGCTTCTAGAGCTCGAATTACTGATGGCAGTAAGTTGACTGATGTGGGTGCTGGGAACCAAACCTGGGTCTCTGGAAGAGCAGAAAGTGCTCTTAACTGCTGAGCCATCTCTCCAGCCCCAGCCAGAAACATTTTTTTCTTCATATTTTTTTATTTTTAAATAATTTTATACATTCACTTGTATCCCAGCTGTAGCCCTCTCCCTCTTTCCCTCCCAATCCCCCCTCCCTCCCTCATCTCCTCCCTGCCCCCTTCTCAGTCCACTGAGAGGGGCTGTCCTCCTCTCCTTTCTTCTGGCCCTAGCTTATCAGGTATCTTCAGGATGGTTGCAATGTCCTCATCTGTGGCCTAGCAAGGCTGCTCCTCCCTCAGGGGGGAGGGGAAGCTCATGAGTTCATGTCAGAAACAATTCCTGTCCCCCTTAGCCAGAAACATTTTTAACAAAAAGAGCAGGTCCAAGGTTTTGAGCCAACTACAATATGTAAATAGAATTTTGGAACTTACTAACACTCCTTTTGCCATTTCAAACAAAATGTGCACAAAGTTATAAAACACCAGGTACACAATTTAGGAGGAAAAAATAGTTTAATTGCAAGACTCTCTCCCTCAAATCTCTCCATTCTGTATTCTTTTTCCTCTATGCCCTCACTTCCTCCGGTAGGAGTGCCAGTCCGTAACAAATTAACTTTAAAGAGTCAAACTTCATAACACTGCCAGAAATGAAAAAAAAAAAAAAAAAAAAAAGCCTTAACATTTAACCTGACTATCTTTTTCAAGGAACTTTTCCAAAACTTTTTTCTTTCTCTGCTCCAAATTAGAATCAGTTTTCCTACCTTTCACTTGGTCTCCCACTCCATTAAATTTCACTTCTAGCCCTACTATAATAATCACTGTTCTGCCACATGTGAGTTGGGGGCTAGGGTTTGAGTTCAAATCAAGATGCCACTTGCAAACTATATGACCTTGGAAAGGTTGACCTTGAGCTTGTGTTTTTAAAAAATGGAGAGACAACTTAAAGGAGAAAAGGCAGTTGTCATGATGCCTGTCATAGAACATTTAGTAAACTAATGACTCCTTTTCTTTTCCATATATAGATGAAGGCCTTTCACACTGGATTACTTTCTGCACAGTTTGAATCTGCTAAGTACTTGGCGTGCTCTACACATCTTCCTCAGTTCTAACTTGGCAGCTGTTGAAAATCTCCAGCTGACTGACAGCAAAGAGACACTACAACAGAAATTACTTTTTAAAAAGGAATCAGCTTTAGATATACTTTAAGTGAAGGCTTAGAAAGAAATTAGAGAGAAGAAAGTTTATAAGAACCCATAAGATACAATGCAGTGAATTTCAAAGCTGAGGCATTTTGAGAAATAAGGTCTTAAGCTAGGTATGCTGGTCCAATCTCAGTGCTAAGAATGCTAAAACAGAACAGCAGGCTCCAGGTTAGCCTGAGCTACAAAGCGAGACCCTGTCCTTCACAGCCCCACAAAATGAAGTGAAAAGAAAGTACCATTTCTATTTAAAAGCACTTCTCCTAAGTGGAGATAAAGCCAAAAGATAGTTGTTTTTGTTTTTTTTTTGTTTATTACATATATGATTAGCTCTAGTATATAGGGCAATCTCAGAATCAGCGTTGGTGTTACTTGCTTTTTGTTTGTTTTATTTATTTTTTTGTTTTTTTTTAATTAAATTTAATTTAAATCACAGGTCATTCACTTGTATCCCAGCCATAGTCCCCTCTCTCTTTCCCTCCCAACTCCACCCTCCCTCCCTCTGTTTTCTTTTTTTGAGACAAGGTTTCTGTGTGTAGTCTTCACTGTTCTGGAACTCACTTTGTAGACCAGGCTGGCCTAGAACTCACAGAGATCAGCCTGCCTTTGCCTCCTGAATATTGGGATTAAGGGCATGTGCCACCACTGTCAGCTACTTGCATTTGGTATTAGTGGTAAAGAAGCATGGACAAACCATCAAACACATCATAGTGAATTCCTGTATATGGTAAAGTCCAGGGACTTGGATAGATATATGAGTATATGCTGAGTATTGCTGTCCACATGAGACAAGTATAGCTGTTGCTGGGCTTTACTCTTGTGAGTTAGGAAAGGGTTAGATTGAACTTTTACAAGTCAGTAAAAGAAGCCTGTCACAGCGGAACCGCACAGTGTATGATCCTTTTTATAGGAAATGTCTCTAAAAGGTGAGCCCTACAGTGATGGAAAGTAAATACACGTAAGGGATTGGGGGAAGAGGTCATGTGGAATGAAGGCTTACAGCGTAAAGCTTATTTCAGGGTGGATGTAAATGTTTTGAGAGTAGAAACTGGTGATGGCTAGACAGCTTTTGAGCTTGGTAAAAGCCACTGAAATGTACCTATTAAAGGAATGACAATTTATGGCTTATTATGTCACAACAAAGTTGTACGAAAACCAAAACCAGAATCCACCAAGAGGAAAGCCGAGGGCGCTGGGGTGCGGGATGATACCACTTCTAGTCAGAGCAAGCAGGTGGCACGCTTAGCTCCGGGGCCAGGCAGCTCCAGAGCGGACAAAATCCTACGAGTGCAAGCTTCTGGTCACACTAGGGCTCCCCTGGGGGATTTGGGAACACTGTCCCCTTTCTGATCTCAGTTTCTCCGCCCGTTATAAGGAGTTGGTTCTGACACCCAGCGGCCGCAGCTCCAAAACTCACAACCCCGCACACAGCTGTTCCCTCAGCGCTACCGTAAGAAGCATTACCTGTAGGCACCAATGGCCGCCGGGGCTTTTGTGGTGCTGATCACCTTTCTGATTATGGACGACATGTTAATTCTTCCTTCTTGAAGACCGTCCAGAAGAAGAAAACACAGGAACTCTACTCACTCTTCTCCACACCAACCAGACCGCCCTAGGTGGTCGGGTTTTAAAGCCTCGTGGACGCCCCGGGCGAGTTCTTAGGCATGATGGGAATTGTAGTTCCCGCGCGCCTCGCAGACACGTGGAGGAAGCAGCCGTTTTGCTCATGCGCCCTCCGCTCTCGCGTTCCCATGCTGAGGTGAGAACTCCTAGGGCTCTCAGAACCTTGTCACACCGACCGGCGGAGCCCTCCGAACATCTGCAGGTTGGTGCAGAGGCGCTGGTGCCAGGCGGGGTAGCCAGCCGTGGGGTCGCGCGCCCGCGGTGGCGGGGTGGGCTCGCGGAGGTCCGTGCTGCCGGGCCGGCCCTCTCCCAGTCTAGAGGCTCCGGCTGCTGCGCCCGAGCTTCATGCTTGTCGTTCCCCTGGCAGGCGAAATCCCCTCTGGGAATGCGCTTGTGTCCCTTTCCTGGTTCCCTAACAGATCGGGGGACCCAAGCAGAGGTGTGGCGTTGTTTGCCTTTCTTCATCCATGGCTTCCCTTCTCTGCGAGATCGCCTCACGACCCGAGCAGAGTCCTGGTGACTCTGGTTTCAGGGGGAGAGCCATCTTTAGCTCACGACTTTAGCTATCCACCCATGACCCCGGGTATGTAAAGTAGATGTGCAAATCAGTTACTGACAATATATCGTAAAGAAGTCTATTTATTTGGTGTAATTTTACCATTTATTAAAGATAAAAACGAATTTGCACTCTGAGATAGATGTGCCTGTTTATTTGTTCCTAAAGACAAATCTTGGCTGAGTATTTGATCCTACAGGACATAAAGCATATAAACTTTTTTTCCCAGAGCTTATCTATTGTTTCATTTTATAATAGCGCTGAGATGACATTTTGCCTAAATACGTAGTATAGGCAGAACTATGATTGGGGGCAGTTGGGAAAGCCTATCCACATCTCAAACCAAAATTGATGATTAAAAAAACAAAACAAAAAAAAAAAATTAAATAAGCAACTCAGTTTTTGAAATCACACATTGCAACCCAAAGATGTACTAATTGGGCACATGCTGAGAATGAGTTTAGGAAAAATTTAAGCCTGTTTTATATCATTGCTTTTTAAGAGCATAAACCTGTACATCCGGTAGAAACACTGGATTCTTAACTTGCTTGGAATCGTGGCTGAGATGTTTCAAGCAGTGTTTGTTGGTGTTGCATGGTGTGGAAGCGTGGGCTGTCAGCACAGAAGTATGTGCTGAACTGAAGCTGCCATGTCATGGAACAAGACAGTTGAACACAGAGACACCTTGGATTCATTACACATTTGATTTTGAATTATTGCTAGGTTTTTCATCACCCCATATTCAGCTACATGACGCCATATGGGGTTGTAACGCATGGTTGAGAAAGCTCTGAGGCTATGTAGAGTTTTCCCACCCCAGAGCTGGACTCTGGGTAGATTATGCTCTGCTGGAAGGAACAGTACCAGACTACACGTTTCTGACATGTATAGTCATTCTTCATTTGTATGTGCAAGTGAATATCCAGTACTTTTGTTTTGAGCCCCGACTTTGTAGTCTGTTAAGTCCTATGTGACAGTGAAAATGTCAGATCTGTGACCTTCTATCAGTATAAGAAAATCTTGTTTATTCCCTGTCATTTTGTTCTGCATTAGACTGGACTCCACTGCCTCTTTGGTTTCATTCTCTTCTGCCCATCTTCTAGTCCTCCCAAGTTCTGATTCCCACGTTCGCACTGTAGATTCCTGAAAAAAAATTACAGCTTGAAATTTCCTTAACTGGCTTTTCTTGGGATGGTGCATTCTTTCCTCATGTAATATGTTTTATATGTGCTCTCAGTCTCCAGTTGTTTTGAGGTTTAGGAATAGTGAATGGAGCTAGCAAGCCTGGATTGAATCTCAGAATGTTCACCAGCTTGGAAAATTATGTCACTAGTGGCTTGGTTAATTTCTCTTTGAGGTACAAGAATGACACAATTGTCTTTGCTGTTGTCTCCATGAAGTTGGTGTGTGGGTAGAAGTAACTTCCAATATTAAAGAATTGAAGTTCATGGTTGGTAACTGCGATTCAGAGTCTTCCTACCTCCCAGTAGGAAACTTCCCAGTAGGGCATCTTTTAGTTTTCTCTCCATCAGAAGAATTAATGGCTGTTTCATGGGGTTCCAAGGTCTGTCTCTGGCTTTAGGGAGTATGTCAGGGCCTATGTTGCCCCTTTTGTCGATGTGTATATCCACTAGGTTCAAAATCTCCATTTCACACATGCATACTATTTTACTAAAATAACCGTTCAGGTCTTTATGTTACATAGTGTGGCATATAGTTAAAAGTTGAATCTCTGGTCAGTCATGTTATGAATTTTATTTCGAAAAAGAAAACAAGTGTTTCAGATTGATTCAGTGAAGAAAGAAGGGTATTGAGGTCTAGATTTGGGAACTCCTAAGTAAATCCATCAGGTTCTGTTGTGTTGTCATTCTTTTTGTGTTTCACTTGAAGTCAAAGTCATTATCTGTTGCTTCATCAGTCAAGTGTTGCTCCATGAAGTCAAAATCATTATCTGTAGTCTAAATGAAAATATCAGTAATTTATCTTCAGTTTGGAAACACATATTTTGATTATAATTTATTCTGTTATCTCTTATTTCATCTAAGAACTAAGATAATATGTTACAAGTAATTTGATTTTAGTGATCTTAATCTCGCCTCACTTTATAAATTGTTACATTTGTATGTAGTCTTAATTATTGGCAAGGCAAAATATGCCAGCTGGGACAGTTCTATGAAGAAGCTTCTTTTCATTTGTTTTTTTGAGACAAAAGATTATGTGAAGCCCAGGTTGGCCTGGCACTTGCTTTGTAGCTCAGGTTGGCCTTGACTTGGAAGATTTCCTTCTGCCCAGCCTCTACCTCCATTCCTGAGTGTAAGTATGCAGCAGTACCACACTTTGCTAAGAAACTTGCTTTTTTCTGTTGAGATGAGCTTTGGGTATAGGTACCATTCATGTCTTCACTGAAAATTTATTTTTTTGGAGTCTTTGCCATATATATTTTGGTATCATCAAACTTTGAGTTATTTAATATTAAATGTATTACTTTTACCTTTATTATTTATTAGTGTTGGGTGTTAGGGCATGCCATAGTGGGCATGTAGTTGTCAGAGGACAACTTTTCCCCTTGCACTGTGTAGGTCTCAGGGATTGAATTCAGGCTGTCAGGTATGGTGGCAACATGCCTTTATCTGCTGAGTCATACTGCTGGCCCATTTCAGAATTAAATTCTTTTGTTGATGTGTTTTGAGATGGGACCTCTTGGAGCCCAGGCTGGGCTCATGTTGTGTAGCTAAGGGTGACCTTGAACTCTTGAGCCTCCTGCCTCCGCCTCCCAAATGCTGATGTGAGCAACCATACCTGGTAATTCATTATTTTTGAAGTAAGAGTTTTCTCTTCCTCTATTAAGTGTATTGCTTTCTTTCCAGAAATGTCTAATGCAAAAGAAAGAAAACATGCTAAGAAAATGCGAAACCAGCCCAGTAATGTGACTTTGTCTTCTGGCTTTGTGACTGAGAGAGGTGGAAAGCACCATTGTGGAGGGGGGAAGCCTTCCCAGTCTCAGAAACAAGGTAACACACACACTGTTCTTTCCACTTCATCCTGACTAGTTGCTTTTGCCAGTTTTGTTTGCTGACCATCATCTCAAAAGAGAGATATAGGAAACTCTTTATCAAAGTTTGTCCTTGCAGATTTGCCTTCCTGTTAAAGTACACTTATAACCCCACATTAACATTTATGGAGCTGTGCCACTCATCCTTGGGCATGGAGAAAGCAGGAGAAACTTTAGTTTCTCCCATTGTCAGTTGCCAGCTGGTCTCTTCAGCTGTTGCCAGGGGGTGCAGACTGTAGAAGGACACAGTGGTGCAAGGAGCTCCAGCTCTGCCTGGGGTTTGAATCTCAGCCATAGGCTCACCCCTCACCAGTCGTTTAACACTTTTAAAAGCCATTCTTTCTTTTGCAAAGTAATGGAAATAGAATCCACCAGTATGAGTTATTTCTAGACTTTAAAATCACAGGCTGCTAAGATGCTCAGTGGATGAGGTCCCCGCTGGGAGGTGGGAGATGCTCAGGCCACCCAAGCCTGACCACTTGAGTTCCATTCCCTAAACCCACCGAAGAAGGAGAGAACTGACTTCTGAGAGTTGTCCTCTGACCTTTGCTTGTGTGCCAGGGCACATGTGTGAGTCTGTGTGATAATGATACATAACATTACAGTCTGTGTGAGAGTGAACTCTCTCTTCCATTCATTTCAGTGTGTGTGTGTGTGTGTGTGTGTGTGTGTGTAATACATATGAAGGGAAGAAAAGACAAAGGGAGAGGAAAAGGAGGGAGGAGAAATACTTCTCAGAGCAGAGATTTACTATTCACTCAGCATTTACTTGACTTTGTAAGACAGACGTGCTACTATAATATGATTATGTGCATTTTAGAGCTGATATGTTTGATCTAAGTTATACTTCTGTGTTTCCTAACAGAAATGTACTCAGCATATCACTATTTGACTATTGTGGTAATCTCAGACCCTTGTAAAATGATAGGGCGGATTAGGAAAATTTGTTTGAAGAGCAGTGTGCTCTAGATTTAGGTCTAGAAATAGAGGGCTACTTTTTAACATGTGGTACAGCTTTCCCCAATATCTCACTTAAACCTCATAGTGACAAACCCTTTAACGTGTTTTAAGTGGCCTCATAATTTACATTCCAATGGAATAAACAACCCTGTAAAATTTTCCGCTGACCTCCTTTCTCTTTCCAAACATTCAGACCAAAGCAGGGGGCTTAGATTAACAATTCATGTTGCAGGGCTGGAAAGATGGCTCAAAGGTTAAGAGTACTTTCTGCTCTTCCAGAGGTTCTGAGTTCAATTCCCAGCAACCACATGATGGCTCACAACCACCTGTAATAATGAGATCTGGTGCCCTCTTCTGACGTGCTGACACAGGCAGAAAGCTGTATAAATAATAAATAAATAAATTCTAAAAAAAAAAAAAAAAGCAATTCATGTTGCACTGGAAATCACAAAGGAGAAATTTTCTTGTATATGTTAACAAGTCATGCTAATGGGATTACTGTTATGTCTGTTAATATGTCACACTAATGTGATTGCTGTTGTGCCTGTTAATATGTCACACTAATGTGATTGCTGTTGTTCCTGTTCACGTGTCACACTAATGTGATTGCTGTTGTGCCTGTTCACGTGTCACACTAATGGGATTGCTGTTGTGCCTGTTCACGTGTCACACTAATGGGATTGCTGTTGTGCCTGTTCACGTGTCACACTAATGGGATTGCTGTTGTATCTGTTAATATATCACACTGTTGTACCTGTTAATAGGGCACACTGATGGGATGACTGTTGTATCTGTTCATGTGTCACAGTAACGGGATGGCTATTGTACGTGTTCATGTGTCACACTAACGGGCTTGCTGTTGTGCCTGTTCATGTGTCACACTGATGTGATTACTTGTTCTGCTGCCTACTCACTTTGTGATCTTGAGCTTATCCTTGGAAAAGTCAACTTCCTCCCAAGATCCCTCTTTAAAAAAAGATAGCAGGGCCTGTGAGATGGCTTAGAGGGTAAAAGCACTACATGAGCCTGGAGACCTGAGCTCAGTTCTCAGAACCACCTGTGCTGTATGTATGGGTGCTCATGTGTGCTCGTGTGTGTATGCTTGTATGTGTATGTATTCACAAGGAATAAATTACAGGGTGGTTGTAGGGTTAACAAGTTAATTCTTGCTGTAATTATCTCTGGTATGGGTGATGTATTTATTTTTGTTTTTGAAATGTACTAGAGTTTCATTCTGGAACCTCACAGCAGTGGCAAAGCAAGATGAGCCCCCACTTACTTCCTAAGCCTGACATGAATGAGCAATCTTCCTCCAAAACCATGTTTAAGAAAAAGGGAGGTTGGAAAGCAGGTCCTGAAGGCACATCTCAGGAGATCCCCAAATATATAACTGGTAGGTATTTATAAGGATGTGTTAGCTCTTTGTGTCTAGGGCCAACACACTGTTCTTTTGCTGCCCAGCCCAGCTGCCTTCCCCTTCTCTCCTCTGTTTTAACCACCTGCTCACCTCTAGCCTGGACTTTCATTATTATAACCTGGTGGTTCTCCCCTCTTTAGATGCTCTCTGATTCATATATCTATCTGTAAGCTGTTCCTCTAACTTTCAAAAAAGTTAAAAAAGCAAAAAAGCAAAACAAACAAACAAACAAACCAGCACTAAACACACTCTTGCATGGTACTCTGCAAATGCAGAGCAAATCTTGTAGACACCAAGCTTTAAAGCTTGACTTCCAGGTTCTTGTCAGCCTCACCTTCATCACTGCTGCATCGCCTCTCTCTCCACTATCACCTATACTCTGTTCCTTGAACATAACTTAGATGTGCGTTCTAATATCTCTGTTCCTTCTTAGGTAAGTTTGCTTATTTCTCCTCCAGCACCCTGTTTATAGAAAGAGACATACACACACAGAGAGAAGCTTGAGACTGATTCTGTTTTTTTTAATGAAGAAAACCAATAATAATAATTGCAAGTTTTGAAAAAGCAGAAAATAGTAAAGGAAAATTCCCATGGAGTTAAAACTCTTGTATATTTTTCCCCACCTCTGTGTTTTCAATTGTGAATGTTGCACTTAGGAACAGTTATTATTAGGGGCTGGGGTGGTGGTTCTGTTGTAACCCATTTGCTATGCAAACATGAGAGCATGAACCTCTACTCCCTACATGAAAAGGTGGGCATGGTTGCACATGCTTGTAACCCCAATGTTGTGGGGCAAAGGCAGGTTGACTCTGGGAGCTTGCTGGCTAGCCAGTCCAGCCAAACCAGTGAGCTTCTGTTTAGTGAAGAGACCACATCTCAAGGGAACAAATCAGAGAATGATAAAGGAAACTGATATCTTCCTCTGGCCTCTGCATGTATAAGCCTAGGTGCATGTAGCTAGATACTTCCATGTATGCACACAGCACGCATGTATAGTTAAAAAGAATAGCAAACAGCAGTTGGGATTATATTCTACAACTATCTAGTGCTTGTAGATCCGAAAGTTGGCTAATCTTTTTTTCTGACTAGAATATTTAGGAAGCTAGAAATTTTTCCTAATTAGAAAATGGAATTGTTTTAGAGAACTTGGAAAAAATGTCAACATTGAACAGTCTTCTTGAGGGAATAGAACACAGAAATGAGCAGCATTGGCACTTACCTCATGAGATCATACTTTCACATCTGGCTGCTGCTGAGAGCCAGCAGAGAGACTGCTGATTCAGGACTTGTTAGTGACCTTGCTGTTTCTTTCAACAGCTTCTACTTTTGCTCAGGCACGAGCTGCTGAAATCAGTGCTATGTTAAAAGCTGTGACCCAGAAGTCATCTAATTCACTGGTTTTCCAGACCCTTCCACGGCACATGCGACGAAGAGCCATGAGCCACAATGTCAAACGCCTTCCTAGACGGTTGCAAGAGATGGCCAAAAAAGAGGTAGGCATTTCTCTTTGTGTAAATGTTTGTTAGTAGTTCTAGAAGTGTTAACAAGTATTCACCCAGAGGAACTGGAAGGAAATCAGCATACCTACATGGCATTCTTTTTTTCCTTGAGTATTTTTAGTTTGATCATTATCTAGCCCAGTCAATCCTCCTAGCTACTTTAGCAGGTAGTTAGATATTATAGTTGTCCTCTAATTTCAGGGACATTTCTATGAGTTTGAAACCTGTTCTACAGAGTGATTTTTTTAGGCCAGCCAGGACAACATGGTGAGACCCTATCCCACCCCCTCAAAAAAAAATTTAAATGCTACATTTGGAACCCCTCTGTTCCCCCCTTCTCCCCTCTCTTTCTCCTTTTTCTTCCTGTCTTTACCTCCTTAATGCTGGGGTTATACCATCATACTGACTGACACATACTCTCTCTCTTTTCTTTCTTTGTTTTTTGATTTTTTTCCAAGATAGGATTTCTCTTTGTAGCTCTGGCTGTCCTGGAACTCACTGAAATACACCTAAGTGCTGGGACTAAAGACATGTGCCACCTTCTCCTTCCACAACTTGGCATGCCTGGCAAGTTTTGTACTTTCTAGAATGTGAGGTCTGTTTTCTAGCAAAATCGAGTGTTTATCTATAGCCTAATGAAACAAATGAATTGCTGTTCCCATTTCTGTATTTCTGATCTTAAGTAAAGGTTAAAACAAGAAGCTGGTGTTTGATTTATCTGTTATCTGCTAACATGAAGCTTATGTGATGAACTTTTTTTACATTTGTTTACTTGGTTTATGTGTATGAATATTTTGCCTGTGTAGGTACACAAGGAGTCAGAAAAGGGCACCAGAAGTTATGGATGATTTTGAGCCACCATGTGGGTGCTGGGAATTGAATGTAGGGCTTTTCCAAGAACAATATGCTGTAAACCACTGAGCCATCTCTCCAGCCCTGTGTGTTGAACATTTTACAAGAATTGCATCTTCATAAAGGATGAGGCTTGCCCCTTTAACAAGTGTTAGAACTTCCTTTCTAGGCTATCCTGCCTTTCAAATCTTCACATTTTCCATTGTTTCCCCTTGATCAATGTGAGGGAAGACTCCATAATACCCAGTTAAACCAAGTGGCCTGTCAGATCTCCAGCCTATCTATTCAGAGTTAGTCATTTGAATTCTTAATGTTCAACTGTGCTCTGAGATGCGTACAAACTAGGGTTGGCTTTTCTTCTTTAAACTGTAGGCTGAGAAAGCAGCTCATCAGAAAAAAGAACAGTCAAAAACGAAATGCCATAAAGCCCGAAGATGTCACGTAAAGCGGACACTGGTGTTTAACCGAAGACAGAAGAGGAACATATGGCTAGAGACCCACATCTGGCATGCCAAACGGTTTCATATGGTGAGGAAGTGGGGCTACTGCCTCGGGGAGAGGCCCACAACCAAGAGCCACCGAGCCTGCTATCGTGCCATGACAAATCTCTGCCTCCTGCAGGTATACTTTGCTATTGGATTTAGAACCTTTCTAAAACCCACTTTTAGACTTGTGCATGGTATGGAGTCTTTTCTGTGATGTTACACATCTTACAAGTGAAGACTGTAAGACATCATGGCTGGATGCTAGAGATGAGTAGCGTTAGTGGGAGAGATACACATCTGTCAGATTATTAGTCAGATATGTGGTTGTAAGGACAGAATGTCATTTTTTTTCTTTCTTTTTTAATTAGAGAGGTTCTTACACTAGTCAGTGCTGGGCTAGAACCCCCTGTATCTAGCATTGTTTTCAATGCTGTACATGTGTTCATTCATCATTCATTCCTTATAACAGTTTGAGGAAGGACAATTTTGTCTTTTAGATGTGGAGACTTAAGTTACAGAATTTGGGTTCCATATCTATGCCTGTACAACTACTGAGCTTGGAGCTCAGGTCATTAGACTTTAGACCATTTTTCTTTGTTATAAATCAGTTGTATACATTTCGGTGAGATCCATCTGGCATTGATAACTAAGAGGGAACCATTGTTGGCAGGAAGATTTCTGTGTTGGTGATGGCAGTGGTTGATTGGGATTCATTCAAACCACAGCTGTAATTTTTGTCTTTCAGTTCTGATTGCTTCGACTGAACTTGCTTTAAGGTTCTATGGGAGAGGGTTGGTTTGGGTATCCACGGTTCTTGCTTGGGTGCTGCTTACACTGAGCTGTGTGATTTTGCACAGATAACTGTTTTGGTGCCTGGATGCCCTCTCCCAGGACATAAGGAAAGTAGGACTGACTGTGAGGTTGTAGGAAGACTTAACTTCTGTGACTAGCTATTGCCACAACTCTTCAGTACTCAGCCAGCCTTTCCATCTTACCTACATTAGGAAGCTGTTACTCTTGGCTCTCTTATGCAATGCTTAGTCAGACTTGTGTAGTCAAGGTGGAGTGTGGGAGGGAAATGGGACAGATTGCTTCTATCTGAACCTAACACTGTGTTCAGAGGTATGCACTGGCTAGCCAAAGTGAGCAGTTTTAGCATGATTTTATGGGATTATTTTTGTCTTACTCCTTTACTATGGTTTCTGACCTTATGTAAATCTGAGGAATGAATATCATTTTTTGAGAAGCAGCAAGTTTGTTAGTTGATTTATAATTCTATGTGCATTGGTTTTCTGCCTGCTTTTATGTCTGTGTGGGAGCGCTACTGACAGTTGTGAGCTGAAGCAGCAATGTTTTTTATTGTTGTTGTGGCTGTTTGGTTTTTGAGACAGATTTTCTCAGTATGTAGCCCTGGCTGTCCTGGAACTTATTCTGTAGACCAGACCTGGAAGTCACAGAGATTCTCCTGCCTCTGCCTCCCAATTTCAGGGACTTGTGTCACCATACCTGGCCCTGAAGCAGCAGTTTTTATAGCCCACTTTACAACTTGCCTGTGTGAGTAGAGTAAAACACAGATGTGCTTGCTAGAATGTCGGACATTGTATGTTATAAATTAAATGAAGATTCATTTTGGTTTTTGACTCAGATTGACTTATGAATATCTGCTAATATATAATAGGAAAAGGCAGGCTCTAGATTTTGCGTTGTTAAAAAGCTGGCTTTGGGTAGTTTGTTTTGTGCCTTAGAAGAGGTTTTCTGATTGCCATGGGTGTTAGAGCAGATTCTCTCTGGAGGTGGAGTTACAGGCCAGTGTGAACGACCCAGAGTGGGAACTGAGCTTGGGTCCTCTGCAAGAGCAATGTGTGCTCTGAGCCATCTCTCCTGTGCTCCTCAATAGGTTTTCTGATAGAGCACTGGCTTCTTAGCATTTTTCACCCCATAGCAGATCATGGCATATTCAATTATGTTTCTCCTTTGTTCAGGATTTATCATATTACTGTTGTTTGGAGTTGAAGGGCAAAGAGGAAGAAATACTGAAGGCGCTTTCTCAAATGTGTAGTATAGACGCAGGTAATCTCTCCCAAACCTGGGTGCTGTTTTAATTTTTGTATGTCTCTTCATTTGTAAATGAATGTTTACTATAAGTAACATTTTGCAGTTTCAACATGGAAATACGCGAGATATTCTTATTCCCAGTGGGCATGTTGCCTTAAGAAAGGTCGGGTTGATATTTAAGTCTTTAAACATTCTTAGGTGTTAAGTGAGCCACGACTCTATGGAGTAAACTTAGGAAGAAACAACTGAAAACTCATTAGATCATTCATTTAATAAATATTGATTGAGAACTTACTCTGTGCCCAGTTTTCTTTTAAGCTGTGGCCGGAACCAAAGCTTCCCTCATGGAGACAGACAATGGCTCATATTATGGCTCTGAGGAAATAAATAATGCTTCATGTGAGCACTTGCAGTCACAGTATGTATTTTGTTTGTGTTTGTGCCAGGGCTGACTTTTGCTGCAGTTCACTGCTTGTCTGGGAAGCGGCAAGGGAATGTCATGCTTTACCGGGCAAATAAGTATCCCAGAGAACTGCTTGGGCCTGTTACCTTTATTTGGAAGTCTAAGAAGACCCCAGGAGATACTTCTGAGGATAGGCAGTTGTGGATCTGGCTTCATCCAACTCTTAAACTGGTACATCCTTCTGTTGCATTTTGTTAATGTAATTATACAGTGTGTGGAGGTCAGAGGACAAGAGTAGGAGTCTGCTCTTTTCTTCCACTATATGGGCACCAGGGAGCTTGGTGGCAATCCCATTTACCTGCTGAGCCATTGTTAATTTGTTTATTTAGAATCTAAATTTGAACAAAGAATGGATACTTACCTTGATCACGATGATATGATAAATGTATGCACATCATATAATGATTAGCACAACAAACACATGCATTTCTATCAGTTTAATTTGTAGCACTGCATTTAACTTAAAAAATACATTTTTAAGGATTTACTTATTTTTATTTTATGTGTATGCCTGGTACCCACAGGGGCCAGAAGAGGTAGTTGTAAGCACTGAGAGATACCTCTCAAGCACTCTGTTTAAATTTTGAAGATTTAAAGTAAATGTTTAAATACTTCCTTAGGCCGTCCTAGAGGAAATAAAAACAACGTGCCAGTGTACAGAACCAGTCAAATCAAGTGTCTGTGTCCCTGACCCATTCCTGACAGCAGCCCAGGAAGAAAGTCCATCTGAACTTTCTGATGACAAAATTGGCAAGAAAAGGAAAAGGAAAAATGATGAAGAAAGTGCTAAACGAATGAAGAAAACTATTGGTGATGGAACTAGAGACCCATGTCAGCCATGCTCATGGGCCTCTCCTACTACAGAGATTGTAATCAGGTAGGAGTTCTGTTCAGTGTGAGACTTCTGCATGTTTTCAGTGAAGACTGCTGACCCACCTTCCTCCTCCTTTTTTTGTTTTGTGTGTGTGTGTGTGTTTTTTTTTTCAAGATAGGATTTTTCTGCTGTCCTTGAAATTTGCTGTATAGACCAGGTTGGCCTTGAACTCAGATCTGCCTCCCTCTGCTGGGATTAAAGGCATGTGCCACTTTGTCTTCGAGCATTACATTGTGTGATGGCAGTTTGTGTTTTGTGGTCTTTTCTCAGTGATTTGACAATGGAGATGAACAGGTTCCGGCTGATTGGTCCTCTTTCCCACTGCATCCTGATTTCAGCACTGCAGGCTGCTCCTGTACACACAGTGAGTAATGTGACTGTGCTAGCTAGGCAGGTTTGTAAAACCCAACATATAATCTGATATCATAGCGGGGTACCTTTTAAATGGCAGTTTCTAACTTGTTTTTGTTAACAAAGATTTTTTCTTAATCTTTCACTTCTAGAAGATCAAATCTCAGTAGGTGTAATAAGTCAATTGAAATTTTCATTTATATACTACTCTTGCTTTCATGAGTCTTGTAGGAGATAATCTCTGCTCTGTAGATGGGCAATATAATCTCTCTAAAATCTCTGAAATTGCATGCTAGTTTTCCCTCACTTCCTTTTAGTTTGGCTTACATGACAGGTTTTCTGGAAGGTTAAGAGAAGCATGCCTGTCGGCACTTCAGGTCAGAAGCAGGGTGATGCTCCTTTGTGCTCTCAAGGTTGTGTGTCATGTGACACTATTGGCCACTTAAATGTGACTGAATGGCTGAGGTACTGATTTGTGCCTTTATTTAATCTTAGCTAACTAAAGATTAAATTCGGGTGGCTGTTTGTGGCTTGTGGCCTTCATATAGATAGTGCTGGTCAAGAGCATGAGGTACGATTAGGAGTCATCTTTTGGGTTCAGATCCTGTTTCTTTTCTATCCTAGTCAGTTGATTCAGTGCATGATCCTCCCAGATGTAATGTGGGCAAACATGGTGATCAAGCTGAACAAGACTGAGCTTCTAGAAGGATGCTTTAAACAATGAAAGCAGCCTTTCTGTCTCTTTTGCCTTCGTGTTAGTTTTGCTGCTGCCTGGACTCATCGAGTAACTTTAAGACTTTTCTTTCCTATTTTCCCTTTTCAGGATGGACAGTGATCTTTTACCATTTTATTCATTTTTGTTGTGTTGCTTTGTGTAGATAGAATTCAGGCCTTATACATGCTGGACAAGGAGTTGCTCTAGCCCTGAAGTATATACCAAGCCCTATTTACTACTTGTTGAGATAAAAACAATTCTCAAGTAGCTTCTCATTTTATTTAAGGTAAAACTCAGATCCTTTAGTGTGGCCTCTGTCGTCTTGGACCTTCAGTCCCTCCTTGCCCTTTGCCCTTTGACCATGCTGCCTTTTAGCTCTAGAATGTGTCCCTTCTCATTTTTTTCATGACTCGTACCTGTTCTCTTTCTACCTGTTGAACATTGTATTGTGGGGCTCTTGGTTGGGCTAAACACCCTCATTCTTCAAGTTTCAGACTGTCTCATCCAATCCGTATCCCTTTGGAACCTTCCCTGGGCCCTCAAGTTAACTTCCCCTCCTGTTGTTTCTGTAGCATCTGCAGATTTTCTCAGTTTCCTAACAGAGTTTTGCTCTTGTGTTACAAGAAGTTTAATGAAGTGCGTCAGTAGTAATCAGCAGATAATCACATCCCACATTAGCAGGTCTAGGACACAGCCAAGCGTCTCTAATGCCTTAGAGTGTGATTATAATGTGATGGCTCTACCCAGCAGGTTGCCTAATTTCCATTGTAAAAATATGTAGTTTTTGGTAATGAGGTTTTTTTAAAAATGAGCATTTCTGGGCTGGAGAGAAAGCTCAGAGGTTAAGAGCACTGGTTGTTCTTCCAGAGGTCCTGAGTTCAATTCCCAGCAATCACACGGTGGTTCACAAACATCTATAATGACATCTGGTGCCCTCTTCTGGTATGCAGGTGTGCATGTAGACAGAACATTGTATATATAATAAATGAATCTAAAAAAATAAAAATAAAATATTTTTTAAAAAATGAGCATTTTCCTTTCTGAAACATATATGAATAGTAATAGTTTGGAATATTCAACAAATTTAATATATAGTTCACCACCTGTAAAATTTTTTCCTCTATAATCCAAAGTCTTGCTTATATACTCCATTTTTACCAATATCAAAGCTTTAATGATAAAAAGTAATTAGCAAATCAGTATCTGTGTTAACATCTGTTTCTCACTGACCTGCATTTCATGATGGCAGGCAGGGTTGGTCTTGCCCTCTTTGTCCCCAGTGCTTAGCATACAGAGAAGGTTTGATTCTAGAGCCTCCAAACTGCTTACCTCTGCTGCCTATGTTCTGTGAAGTGTGTGGCACCTGTCCTACACACAAGTGAATGCTCGAGGGTCTGGAGGAGTCTTTCAGCTGGAATAATTGCTCTTGGTTGTCATGTCTGTCACATTTCTAGTATTTTAAATGCTTTGGAAACCTTGCTAAGTTCCAGTCTTGCTAAGAAAGATGTAAGCGGAGTGTTTACACATCTCATCCAGTGTTTCTGAAAACAGTGCAGTGGCTTCCTTGGCATTTTTCATTGGTTTGATGACAAAGGGGTATTTTATTGCTTAAATTAGAGATGAAGGTGGTGAGAGTGGGAGAGGGCAGTGACTCCTAGGGAACTGTGCATAAGAAAAAATAGACAGTGCTAACCTAAGTAATATCTTTGAAAAGCGCTCTTTATTTCCCTGTATGTGAAATCTCTAGTTAGAATGTTCAGTCTGGTAGTAACTGCTATCTTAAATATCTTGGCATCTTCATTGCTGCTCCTTGTGAAATAGTTCTCACACAGAAACATAGGGAATGGGGCCATGTTACAGCCATGTCACAACTGTAGCAATCACTAGGACTGGCTCATCATTTTTCTGCTGAGATGTTCTTGTTTTCCAGGGGGAGGAGGATGCAGAACAGACACCTCATCACTGGTGGAGTGACACTTGCAAGAGCTCTGATGGTGTTTTTCTTCATCAAAGACAAGAAGCAGTGTTTCAGTTGCTAGGAGGTATTTGGTTGTATTGGGGAGGAGTGGAAAGTGGGTCATGAAGGCAGTTTAGAGGTAGGTCTTTACTAAGTGGTTTTGCTTTTTATCCTGCTGCTGTTTGTGTGATGTAACAAGAAAAGCAGCAAAGAAACCCAGAGTCAGAATTAAAGCACTGTGTTCATGTTTGCTTATGAACTGACAAAGTTGTTCATATTCTAAATAACTAGCATTCTGAAGTAAATAAGTAGATCGACTGTATGTATTTGCTGACTCTTGTATGCTCATAGCTGTTAGAGAAACATGATGTTGTAAAATAATACTTGTTATATTTTGCAAGAAACTTGATTTTTAAAGTTTTAATTTATTTTTTGAATGCATTATGGGAAAAAGATATGTATTTCACAATAATTATCCCAAGAAAAAAGAAAATCTGAAAGATTTCAAAATACAAACAAGAGTGTGTTAATATATACTGTGATCTTTTTATTACCTTCATTATTTATTCTTTGTTTATGTATGTGTGCATGTGTATAAAGATCTCTCCTTTTACTCCAGGGATTAAACTCAGGTTGCCAGACTTAGCAGCAAGTGTCTTTACTCACTGAGCCATGTCGCCGGCCCTGTGAGTGAATTTCTGTAAACTTGCTTTTTATGAATTCGTTCTGTTTCTGTTTTGTTGAAGGGATATCATCACCAGCTGAAATTCCTTCAGGTACTATTCTTGGATTGACAGTTAGGGATCCGAGAATAAATTTGCCCCCACAGCGGTCCAGAGCTTTGCCCGATCCAGAAAGATACCAAGGTAAAATGCTTGCCACGTTCCTTGTTGAGCTATGAAGTGCCATGAGGAATTCAGTCTCTGCCTCTTGTGTCATGTCGTGTATGGAAGCATTTTTAGACGGGAAACGTAAATCACGCAGCAGCTAGCTGTTTACGTTTGTTGTTTATTTTTCCATGAGTCCACTGCTTTCATTATCTAGTAAAGTCTATCTTTTTTAATTCTCCAAATGCTTGGACTTTCAAAGTCTAACTGTGAGGAAGGGATGTGCACCGGCAGCTGGTCTTGTGCTCATTGGAAGCCTCTGTCTGACCATACAGATGATCCAGGTTCGAATCCTGGCAAGGCCATCCAGGTGCTGAAGTATCAGAGACCACACACGTGGTTTGACAGAGGAGCAGGACGTGAAAGAGCTGTTTGGCTGTGAGGGTGGGAAGGTGGGACAGTGCTGGCCAGAATTTTAAGCTGATCTGGGATGATGTTGCATTGGATTTACTGTGACTTAAACTCTATTAGTTAGGAGAGTAGTTTAAACTAGCCTGTGAATGTTGAGAGAAAACATTTAAGCATGTGGCATAACTAGTTCACGATTTTGTTTATAGTTAGCTAGTTTATTAGAGATCAATAAATGGCCCTGTGAGAGCTCCATGTGATAGGTGTCTAAGAGGATTTGAAGACATACAGGTAAGTTAGTTGTGGAGCCCAAGTCTTCATTGCTTCTGCTTTCTCCTTTTATGTATATGGTCTAGCATAACCATGGAAGTTGGAGTGTCTACTGTGAGTTACATGCAGAGCTGTAAATACGGTAAAGCCATGGCTGAGCTCTCTGTCTCTCTGACTACCTCATATGTGTTTTTGGATAGCCAGTTCTGTCACATTCTTCTAACAGGCTAATATGAATTGATTCAAGGAAAATTCAGGTCTGTTGTAAAATATATGATTCAGTTTCCACTATAAAATCCACCATTGTGTTAGGCATCATTGTGGTATTTCATCACAGCGTGTTTTTGTTATTGTTTTGTTTTTTGAGACGGTGTTATTGGGTGTCCCTGGCTGGCCTGGGACTCTGTAGAAGAGGTGGGTCTTGAAGTCTCACAGAGCTCAGCCTGCCTCTGGCTTCTAAGTGCTGAGGTAACTAAAGCCTGTTTAGACTACTGTAATCTTTTTGAAGATATATTTTCTTTGATATTTGAGCGACCTAAAGAAGTACAGTTTCAGTCTGGGGATGTAGCTCAGTGGTGGAATGCTTGCCTGGTATGTGAGAGGTTCTGAGTTGAATCCCTAATTGTTTTGAAGTAAGGACTTGCTATGTAGGTATGACTTGTTAAATCACCCAGGCTGGCCTTGAACCGTGTCCGTCTTCTTGCCTCATCCTGCGTGCTCACATTGCAGGCAAGAGTCAAAACTCCTGGCAAGGAGTATACTTTCCACATGAATTAGTTGGATTAGTATTAGATCAATACTTTTAATATCTCACCAAGGAAGATAAGTCAAAATGAAGGGTAGAGGTATGGTTTGGTGGGCTGGGTCATTTGAAAGGTCAATCCTAAAAGAATCTCAACACCAGGATAACTTAAACCTGATTCTTTCCATAGTCCAGTCTGTGTGCATCCGAAGTCGTTCTCTGCCTATTTTGATAGGCAGTGATAGTAAAATCAGTTCAAATGTAGTCATCCTTAAAGAAGACTTTGCCTACTTTGGGTTACAAGCTCCTTTTTTTTTTCTTGTATAAATTGTATTTTAGGCAGCTTTTAAAGGAAAAGGTTCCTAGGAATCTGAGTGCTGTGTTTTCACGCTTTGACACATTCACCTCCTAAGTTAATTATTAATCTGTTTTTATAACAGTTTTCAGCCTCTGAGGTGAGATTTTAAAATACCAATCTGAGGCTGGAGGTGTTGTGTGGTGATAGAACTCTTGCCTAACCACTCGGCCCTGCTTCAAGTCTCAGCACTGGAAAATGGCAAGAAACATTTGTGCTGTTTGGTCTACTTTACTTGCTGTCTCTAGCAGCTGCTGCTCTGCCTTGGTAGATTATTTGAATCAGTCCTTGCTAGAAAAGAGCTTTCTTTGACCTTGGCTGTGAGAGCAGGAAGCTCAGTGACAGTGAATAAGGTAAGAGTGCAGTGTAAGCCTGTACTCAGCGTCCTTGCAATCACTCTCTAGCAAGAAAGTACTGAGCCACATTGTTTCTATAGGCTCATTTAAAATTTTTCTCTCAAAATACTCTGGCTGCATGTGATTGCCATACCACTAGAGCCATGAAGGAGTGTCTGGTTGCTTCAGAATGGCAGATGGAAAGCCATCTTTTCCTCTTCCAGTGCTTGTGAGCACTCCGACAGCACAGGGCAGCCCTGGACTTCCAGTGCTCATAAGAACTCTTTTTTTTTTCTTTTTGTTTTTTCAAGACAGAGTTTTTCTGTGTAGCCTTGGCTGTCCTGGATTTGCTTTGTAGACCAGACTGGCCTTGAACTTACAGAGAGCCAGCTAGCTGCCTCTACCTCCTGGGTGCTGGAATTTAAGGCATGCACCACTATGCCCAGCTGTTCATGAGCACTCTTACAGCAGCAGAGGACTTCTAAGAGCTCAGTTCAGGGTAATTTTACACAACTGTTTCTTTTCTGGGAAGAAAAAGCTAGAAGCTTCTACTAGGAGCTGGCCTGTCCCCAACACAGTGTGTTGAAGCTTCCTTTTGGTTAACCCTCATGTTTTCACTGTGTTTCCAGATGTCATGTGGATGGACTCACACCGTGGGTAGCCTTTTTAGACTGGCTCTTTTCTTTAGTGACATGCATCTGCGAGTCCTGTCTTCTTGTGACTTTGTAGCATGTTTCTTTTAGTCCATCATCTAGAAAAAACACTTCAAGATGAGCTGGTGCTTTCTTGTGCCTTTGTTTCCTAAGAATTCTCTCTTGTCTGCAGCTCAGTCGGAATACCTCAGTTTTGCCCCTCCGATCTGTGCGGAGCTTCACAGGGCAGCACCCTGGGTCAGCGAGGACTGGGGGAGGTGGGGCTGGTCCTGCATGGGCAGTGTGACCCTCCCTGACACTCAGCACTGCACCTAAGACCTCACTGTTGTGTCATGAGGAAGAGCAGTTTATAGACCAAAGTGCTGCTTCTCTGTAACTTTCTTCTCAGGTCTGTTTAATCAATTAAATTTCCTCCAACCTTGTTCTCCCCTAAAATCAGTCACACCATACCCTAGTTATTTTTTCCCCAGCCAACAGACCCACACCCTTTTGAGAGAGTTTCTATGTTGTTATTTTGGGACAATAGCTCCCCCTATGCCCACCACCCAAATTTTTTTTTTTTTTTTTTTTAATTCTGCAGTCTAACAAAATTAGATTTGAAAGACTTTTCTGTCATGGTTAAGCAGCTGCACAAAGTGTCTTATGTCAGTGTAAATGTGCCTCACTGACAGCCTCTCTCTTGGATTCTATAGTGCAATGCACTTTGCTCAAGAAACAGAACAGTTCACAAACACTGTTCGCCTTAAAGAACGGAGAAACGTGTATTACAGACAGGAGTGAATATCTCAGTAAACGTTAGATATACGAGACCTGAAGTAAAGGGTAGCAGAAGGTGTCTTGTTGAATTTTGTTTATCTTAAATACAAGGAACAACTTATCTGCATAATAGTAAATTTCACAGGAAAGTTATTTCATGGAGAGGAAACCAATAACCTTTGTTATTTCATGGACTAGGAAACCAATTATAAAAATAATTTAGTTTGTTGTCAAGAAACATTTTCTAGCTCAGTAAATGCCTATGAAATACTTTCCTGTCATCACAGTCTGCCAGCATTAAAGTTTGATGAAATGAGAGTGTGTGTTTGAAGGCTGTTTCTTTTCCCTCTTAGATAATGAGCAAATTAAGCAGCTGCTTCTGGAGGGCGTGCCTGTGGACTGTGTGCATAGCTTTATCTGGAACCAGGATATTTGTAGGAGTGTCACAGAGAATAAAATCTCGGATCAGGTAACTAATGTGCCAGGATTACTGGTAAGCTTATTAATGACAGGCAGAATCATTGTATTAGAGAACCCTATAAAGAGATTTTATGTTCTGCCAAGTGCTATGTATGTATATATTCTTTTGTTGTTGTTGCTTTGTTTTGTTTTTCGAGACAGGGTTTCTCTGTGTAGCCTTGGCTGTCCTAGACCTCATCATAGACCAGGCTGGCTGCGAACTCACAGAGATCTGCCTGCCTCTGCCTCCCTGAGTGCTGGGATCACAGGAATGAGCCACCATGTCCAGCTTACTTAAATATTCTTTACTATTGCTACTTTGAGTTAAAAAAAAAATGATTTCTAGAAAAAGACCTTTTTTCTGAAGTGAAAAATCTCGTGGTTTAAATATATAGTTTTTAATCTTATTCCCCTTAAATATTTTGTCTTTAAATTTACAATGATTGAGCCTCCACCAGAGTCAGGCATTGTGTGAGAAACTGATAGATGATGAGGGCCTTAGGAATGCCTGGGAACACTAAGGCTGGCTTTCAGTTTGAAGGAGCTGGTGTTTGAACTTACTCTCAGATGGGAGCTAGACTTCTTGGGGGCAAGGTCAACAGTGCAGTTGGGAGAGGATGTCAGAAAGTAAGAGCAACACTTACAGTAGCCCAGGCCTGAATCTGTTCTTAATCCCCAGGTTGGGCAGGAGCTGGAAGTTAGTGGTGGGACAAGGAAGAGGCTGAAGGGACACACAGACTGGAGTGTAGAGGACCAACAGTATGGGTGGCACTGAAGGGGTTAAGACTGGTTAATGCCATGACTGGATTTCACTCTAGCAGTATGTGGAGGAATGTTAGACTGAGGTGCATGGGGAGAGAGGACTACAGGTCAGATAGCCGTAAAAGAAACACATGTATATAAGATAGCTGAATGTAAAGAAATACATCACACAGGTCATGGTGAGGCTCTGAATTGTGCAGTAGCTGGAGTAAAGGGGCTAGGGTTTGGAACACATTTCTAGAGGGTAAAATCAATGAGGCTTGGTGGTTCTGGAAGGTGAGAAAAGGTATCCGTAGATTAGCTCCTGACATTCTCGTTAAAAGGGAGCCAGAGTCATGTTGACTTGTTCACTGTTGTATTCTCAGGTTCTAGGAAAACACTTAGCACATAGGAGGAACTCAGGAAATACTTGAGTGGGTGAATACTGAGCTCTGGGGTTTGTGGTGTCATTTGTTCAGGTGGGGATTTGGAAGAAGATCATGGGAAAGATGAGCATTTGAGAGGCAGTGTGCTTCTCAAGAGTGTCTAAAGAGACAGGTCTTAAATGCCAGGTGGGAAGCTTGGGGCTAGAGGGAAAACATTGTGGCATGGACAGGTAGTCATAGAAACTTAGTAACAGTAAAAAGGCCAACATAAGAGTGTTGTTCAGGTTGCAGTTAGACCAAATATGGAGGAGGGTCTTGGTACCAGACAGCTGCAGAACAAAGCACTAGCTGCCATCTCGGAACTCAGCACAGATGCCTTTTCCCTCCCTGAACAGCTCCAAGTAAAGTCTAAAAGAGCGTTGCTCACTTCATACAGCATCCCTGTCCACTTCACTCGGTTTGTGCTGCCTTCTGTTTTAATCATTCAGACCTGCAGAGAGGTTTCCTCAAGAACGGAGCATTTCCTCTAATGGCTCATCTTTGAGAAGTTGTCATTAATTTTTGTACTGTCTTAATCATAACACAGCATAATCAAATTAAAAGGAGTAGAGTATAAAAGTGTAGAATTACTGAGATTAGCAGATGAACATATGTAAGTTAACTTTGAGTTTTCTGGTATACCCCAGCCCAGACAGCAAAATTAAGATAACTTGGCATTTTCCTACCAAAGCCTGTGTGTAGAGGAAAACCTTTATAGAAAGGACATTTTTACTTAAACTGACTTGTATTTGTTTATTCAGAGCCTTTAACATTGCCTTTTAAACGAACATTTACCTTTTAAATTTGCTCCTAGGGAGACCCAGAAAAATCTCCTAGAAGACTGTGGCTGTTTGTATTGACTTGTGTTCTTCTCCTTTAGGATTTAAACCGGATGAGAAGTGAATTGCTGGTGCCTGGGTCACAGCTTGTTTTAGGGCCTCGTGAATCCAAGATACCTATACTTTTGATTCAACAGCCAGGAAAAGTGACTGGAGAAGACCGATTGGGCTGGGGAAGTGGCTGGGATATCCTCCTTCCCAAGGGTTGGGGCATGGCTTTTTGGATTCCATTTGTAAGTTGCCTTTTGATTTCAGTTGCACTATTTAAAACACAATTATAATAGATAGTAGATGCTAAACATTCTGGGTGTTATGCACAGTTTTAAAACTGAATGCTGTATTTCTGTCCTTAGAGGTGAAATAGTGGGTATAGAAATACAGAATATTTCATACATGTAGTTTCCAAAGCCAAGTTCATATGCATAACACCTGTTGAGGGCCAACAGGATGGTTCAGCAGGTTAAGCTGCTTGCCACCAGGCCAGACAACCTGAGTTTGATTTTTAGTACCCATATGGTGGAGGGAAAGAACTGGCTGTCTCAAGTTATCCTCTGACCTTCGCACATGTGCTATGGCATGTGTGCTCATACACATATGCAAAATAAATGAAATTTAATAATAAAAAAGACAGTAGTGTAGCTCCTGTTCTTCCTGAGACAGTCTTTGTTGTTGTTTTGCTCAGTCTCCCAGGCTGGGATTACAGGTGTAAAACGCAGTGCCTGGCTCAGAGGGTACATTTTTGTCTTCCTGCAGCAGCAGTTGACATAGTAACTGCGCAGCTGCCCTGTGATACTTCTGTACCTGCCTCTGTGTTGATCATCTGTCTGTCTACCCTTGTCCCCCATTTTCTCCCCAGGCACCGTCCCACACCCTAGCAACAAACGGTATTTGAAGTAGAATAATTTTTTTAAAAATTGGTAACAATAATGTTGAATTTTCAACTTGAATAAATGTGTTAGCTTTTACAGAAGTGTAAATAAAGCAGGCTGTTGTGGTTTTAAATGCTAACTATAAGCATATACTGCTCCTATTTTTTTAACTGTGGCCAAATTTTTTATTAAAATGTGTTAAGCATCTTCTGATTAGTTTACGCATGATTTTGATAGCAATGGTAAGAGACATGTCAGTGTAGGCGTCTAGGTTCATGCAGAAAATTAAGTTTTTAGGAAGTATACCTCATGCAAGGGTCAGTCATTTAAGAAGGGATTTTTTTTTTACGTTGTCCCACAAAATTTTTTTTTTATTAGAAAATGTTTTATTTTTTCTTCAGTACTGAGGATTGAACTGAGGGTCTTAGTAGACTATGAAGCACTCTGTCACCGAGCTATGTCCCTAGACAATTACAGATTGTTTCATTCACATAGAAAAGACAAGATCCTCGTGCTGTGGGCGGAGCACTCATGCTTGCCATCCACTTAGGAAACAAAGCATGCAGACTCCCTGGAGGTTTCGTGTCCTCACACCTCTCACCTCTCCTCCAGTAATACCTTGTTACCCCCATGCATATTCCCAAGCCCTGTATCTCTGTAAAGTACGTGCCTTTTGTCTATCTGCCTTACTGCAGATGTGCTTCTGTAACCTATTGTATTTACTCTTGTTTACTGGTTCAACCTGTTGTATTTACTGGGTATTGAGTTTTATCCCATGTTGCTTGAAGTTCCATTCATTCATTTTTACTACTGCAGGTTGTTTGGTTATAGGATCCTCTTAACATGTATTTAACAGTGTTGTATTATATAAATATTTACTATTTTTATATCTTTTAGTTAAGCAGCGGTTATTCCCAAACAACTGTATAACCAAATCACCACACAGAGACAGGATTTACTTGATTAGCCTAGAGCACAATGCTGGGCAATAGTTACTCCATCCTAAACCTCCAAGCTGGCATAGTTTCCGACATTTCAGATTCAACCATTATACTTGCTTTTGTCATAGCTTAGGTCCAGTCCCATCTCTCCATGTGGTTTCAAGACCTCTCCTCTGGATTTTCCTCTTCTCCTTTTACCCCGCTTCCTTCCTCTTCCTCCCATGCCAGTCCAGGGTGTCCCACCCTCTCCCCTCCATTGCTCAGCAATGTGGCTGGTTGTTTTAATTGACAATTTAGAGAACAAATGGTGGTATGTTTATACAAACTTGAGACAGGTGATGCTAATGCAATGTCCGGATTGAAACCAGATAGTAGGGGAGAGAAATCAGCATTTGAATGGACAAGGGTAAGGTGTATATATTCCAAAAGAACATTATACCAACTTTTCTCCCATCAAGTCCAATAAAAGGCTCCTTTTCTTTCAATACAATAATAATTATAAAATTGTGAAAACTATTAGGTAAAATCTATGTGTGCAGTGTCCACTCAGTGTGTTTTTAGCAACTTAGGAGAAAGTGTCTGATCATCCTATCTATCTTGACAAGTTTAAAGTTCTATACCTAAATTAACCTTTATCCTTATTGGTATTACCTGTATGAAAGCATTTTCTTAACTTCTAAACAATTTAAGCTTAATTGTGGCACTATAACCATTTGGTCTTCAGCCCCATCAGAGACTTGAGAAGGAATAAAATTAGTTACTAGAGTAAATAGGAAGTGCATGTTAGCAGCTTCCAAAAAAAAAAAAAAATTGGCAGGGATAGTTTGCTGCCTGAACAGTCATCCATAACTCTCTATAATGTTGGAGCATCATCTTCAACCTTCTGGCTCAGAATATTTGACAGACATAAATGTGAAGCAGGAACTATTTAGGACTTGCTTACCCTGTCTTGGCAGAGTTCGGCAGTCGACTTGAACTGCATTTAAGCTTGCCCATTTTTGGCAGAATTTGTCTGTTGTGAAGTGAGGGTATTTTCTTTACCTGAGTGGCTCATTTGCCACATTTGAAGCCATCTCCATATGGAGGTTCCTTCGATGCTCATCATCTTCTTTGAGGTAGGCGGGGTGCTGCCAGGAGATGACCTGTCTCATTGTCAAAGAATCTTAAAAATAATAAAGACATTTTTAAATGCCATATTCTATAGGTCTTCATGTTTTTGAAGACTACCTATTTTTATGTAATCGATCTGTTTACAAAATTATATCTGTCTGTTAAACCTAGGATGCATACTCCTGTGATAAATTAGACTAATGTCTGACATGACAATGACTTGATTAACTAGCAATTAACTTGCATTACCTAATACCCTAACCAGTTTTTAATAGCTGTTTAAAAGTATTGGAAGTGTTGGAAGTAACTAATGCTTATACCAATGTATCAAAAATAGACTTATTTTTGCATCAATATGCAAAAATCCCATACCAGAGTGAAAATCAACCTTTGAGAATAACAAAACCCTGCGAATGCTCCAGTGGCACAGTCGGTTAGTGCACGGTACTTATAGAACAAATAAAACCCTAAGTTGAGTAGATTCAATAATCTACCTTTTCTCTTATTATTCCTATAAGATATCCTTATATTCCCCTTTCTTTCTTTTCAACCCCTTTTCTCCTTACCTAAGAAAGAAAGATAGAGAAAAGAAAAAGGAAAAGAGAGAAATCCCTGAGTCTAACCTCGTTTCTCTCTGATTAAGATCATTAATAATTTATAAACATCTCCCAATGACAATAAAAATTCGTAGCCACAGAAAACAACCAAAAACCTATCCAACCCCCCTTAAGGAAAATTGGACATCGTTCTCCTCGATTTCTTCTAGCCGACATTTTGGACACACAGAAATCCTGATAGGGGTCCCAAAGGAAATTGGGAAAAATCGTTAATTAAGCAAGCATTAACATTTGTAGTCTAGTCTTTGAATGTTGAGAAATTTCAGGCTTAATAAAAGTCCTGTTTGGAACAGTCTAAAATATTGGACCAATTGAGATTAGTAGCTTTCTTCAAAGCTCTCTTGGGAGCAGGCTTTGATGAGAAACAGCAATTGAAGCAGTTGAGGCAGGAACAAGCAGAATGCTGGAACATGCAAGATGCTGGAACAGATGTGTCAATGTGTCAGCATACTGAAAGATGAATTCTGTCAGGTTTGATCCAGCATCTCTGGTGTCCAGTCCTTTTGTTCTGCAAACATACAATTTCTCACAAGCATTATACAGTTCTAAAATTATGCCAATTAAAAGAATGGCATAATAAATTTTGAGGATATTGTAGCCAAGGATTTGTATTGTTGAAGTTCTCTAGCTGCAGCCATATTTTATGTCTCAGTCAGTTTCAGAGTTGTTTCCATGTAAAGTGCTCAGCAATATAAGTTACCATTATTATTGAGCATACAGTCATTATCATTTTGAAATCAAAACAAGGTTGGATAGATCAAAATATCTTTTTTGGGCTCTTGGGCGCCTGTTGTATTAGGTCGATCTCCCGAGAGAAGGCCTCCCAAGTAGAGAGACAAATTGAGCAATAGAAAAGCCGTGTTTTAAGTAAATTTTATATAAACTTTTTAATTTATAATTTAAGCATACCCTAGGCATCTTGTACCTGTTTAGAGGGTTAGGCCTAGGTTTTTATATATGTTGTAGCTGTTTGTCCCATCCCCTTTTTTATATAGAATGGGTAGTTATGTCTTTATAGCCAAACTTTATATAAACTCCCTTTTACTTTTAGCATTTAAGCATACCCTTGGCATCTTGTACCTGGATTTTTACACTGGTTGTGGCTATTCTTTGGCTTGCCCCTTTTTTATGGGCATTTGTTTTGGCTATCTTTGGCTTGCCCCCTTTATGATATGGGATGGACAGTACTACCTTTTAAACATGAATTATAATTTTTGAGTTTTTAGGACCTAACTAGGCTGGCATGTACTTTGCCACCTGTAAGCCTCCTGTGTCTTTTTTGCATCAGGCATGACCAAAATTTGTCTCCCGTGAAAATGTCTCACATTCGAAAGGATAAGCCAGCTTCCAGAGCAGTATGATGTTATCTCTCTTTACATAAACCTGAAATTGATGTGAATCCAACCTTTAGATCAGTAAGGACATAACGTCTGTTATTAAGAAAAAAGAATTTACATGGTAACCTTAAGGAAAATTTTGTTATTTTTGAATCTTAGACTATCTCTGCAAGTGGCCAAACAGCAAGAGTTGCCATCTTGGCTTTTATCATGTAAATAAAGCTGATCCAGAACTCAGAGATTTGCCTGTTTATTTTTACTTTGTGTTGGGAATAAAGGCACATGCCTTCACCAACTTGCTCAAATATTTTTTTGTCAAATTAATATCATAACTCAAAGCTTTTAAATGAAAATCAAGCAAAGAGACAAGAAAATTTTAAGTTTGGGGTCAGTTGTGCCAATTTACACTGTAACAAGGAAAGCCCAGTTGGTTATTGTTTTGGAATTTAGTTGTTGTTACCTGTGAAATTGGCGGACCCTTACCAGAAAGAGCTGACAAGTATCTTGCAGCCAGAGAGCTTTGAATTTTAGCCGTTATTAATCCAGTTTTTATTAAGAAGAGTGCCCTTTCTATTTTCTGTAACTTAGTATTCCAACCCTTGGCTTTTCCCCCATTTTCTCCTTGAACTTTCTTGGAGAAGGCATGGAGAAGGGACATCACCATTAAACATGTTGCAACCAGATCCATGACTGTGACAACCGAAACACAGCCAAAAGGGATTAAAACACCATCTGCCATGGCATTTTTTATTTTAGATGCAGTTTTAGGCCAAACTCTGTCTAGAGGTTTGTCTGCCTCCAGTTCCTCTTTCCCACGATGGCTGCTGAGCTGAGCTGAGCTTAGCTTGCCATAGTATAAAGAAGCCACGCTCCTATACCCTTCTGTTAAGTCTGCAGCTTGTCTTTTGCTCCTGGGCTGGTTTAAGAGTCTCTCTTAAAGAGACAGTAATTGACCTGGGAGTTTTTAGGTTTTAAATTTGGGTTGTATCACTGTAAGCTTATTCCCCTCACCAAATTATGATAAAGTATGATTTAAAGGGTGTGGATACTTAGATTAGTTGGGCACCATTTGTTGTTAGTTGATTAATATCTACTATTGATATATCTTTTAGTTAATGGTGGTTTAATTGACAAGTACAGAGAACAAATGGTGGCATGTTTACACAAACTTGAGACAGGTGATGCTTAAGCTTCACAATGCAATGTCCAGATTGAAACCAGATAGTGGGGGAGAGAAATCAGCATTTGAATGAACGAGGGTAAATTGTATACATTCCAAAAGAACATTATACCAACATACCAGTTTTTTGTTTGTTTTTTGCTATGGGCTTTTAGGTTGTTTCTCATTTCCCCTATACAATTTTGGTTCAGGTTAGTAAATTGACAGGGCCTCTTGACATTTCTTTTAGATCTACCGAGGTGCAAGAGTTGGGGGGTTAAAAGAGGCTACAGTGCATTCTCAGTACAGACGGTCACCGACCATCCCAGGCGATTTCCCGGACTGCCAAGCTGGGGTTCTGTTTGCTGAGGATCAAGCTAGGGATCTTCTAGAAAAGTATAAAAGGTAAGGAACTCTCCTTCTGGTCTCCAGGGACGGGAAGCATCGGCTTGAATTGCCTAACGGCTTGGGCATCACTTCAGTAACGCTGTGTGCAGTGTCGCACTTCCTTCTGAGTTCTCCGCTACCAAAAAGTGGCTTTTAGTACAGAGGTTATTTTTTGCCCTTTAGAGGCCCATCTGCTAAAGCCTTTTCTTAATTATTTTCTGATTTCAGTGATGGATAGCTGAAGTGCAGACATGCATTTCAGATACTTGCTAATAGATCTCATTACCACCTGCGTCTCCACTCCTGCAGAAATTGCACTTAAAAAAAAAAAAACTGGTTGTAGAATAGTGTTTTTTTTTTTTTTTAAAGTTTAACAAAATCATGGAGGTAGGTAACACTTTGAACTGGTGCCATTCTGCCATCCAAAGCATTATGCACTGTTCTTAGTATTTTAGCAATTACTTTCTAAACACTTTCTCTTATCTGTCCTTTATTGGAAATAAGTGGATAAAGGCCTTTACTTCTGTTATATAAAGAAGTGCAGGTGAACCATTAAATTTAGGCTCCTAGAAGCACAGAAACTGTCTCTTGCATATAGTGTCTGTAGGTTTAGGCATAGCTGGTATATACTAGGGCCTCTAACAGTTGTTAGTTGAGTGAGTGGATTATTGAATGTTGCAGTGGTTTTGCTCTAAGTTGGAAACCCTGTTCATTACCACAAGCACTAACAGGTGGGCCTGACAGGCTTTCTAGTCATCTTAGTGATGGACTGGTGAGTGCCTTAGTGGATAAGTTGTGACCTGATTGGGGACAGCGTCCAAGCAATCATGTGCTGTGTATCTGTGTACTTCTCATATGTGTGCTAGTGAGCCCTATAACTGAGAATGTTTATTTTTCACTACTTCGACTTTTTCATGTATATTCTCCATAGGTACAAATTTTCCTAAATAAAATAGTGGTATTATCTATACTATTTTGAAACCTTTTCATTTAATCATATATTGTGTTGGTTTCCCAGTAGCAATAAATAATGATTGTAACCAAATGTTGGCAAACTTTTTTTGGTAGAGGGCCAAATGATAGGCAGTTTTGGCTCTGTAGACCCTTTGGTCTCCATAGCGAGGTCTTAGCTCTGCCACTAACTGGAAGCAGCTGCAGGGGACACAAACAAGCCAGTGTGGCGGAGGTCCAGCCAGAGCTTGTTATGCTCACTCACATTTGGAATTCACAGAACTTTCAGTGTCATAAAACAGGATCATTTTTCTTTTTCTTTTTTTTGGCTTTTCAAGACAGGGTTCCTCTGTGTAACAGAGCCCTGGCAACCATGGATTGGCTTTGATCCAGCTGGCCTTGAACTCACAGAGATCTGCCTGCCTCTGCTTCCAGTGTGCTGGGATTAAAGGCATGTGCCACCTTGCCCGGCCCTCATTTGGCTTTTTCATTGAGTAGAAATATGAAAATCATTCTTAGCTCATGGGTCATATAAAGACAGATAACAGGTCATATTTGGTTCATTTGGCTCAGCGGCCAGCTCTGGCATAGGGCTTTGAGTGATTCTGTAAGATCGCAGCATGGATGTGCTGTTTTATCAGTGGCCTTTTAGGTTACCTCTTTTCTTATCCTATGCTTTGGGGATCTTCTTTCTATATGCATCTCTATATATTTGTCTGAATCATTCATTCAAAGCATACTTACTTCAAGGCTCCAACAAGCACAGGGTAGACTAAGTCTGTCCCTGACTTTATGGAGACTATTCCTTTCTTTTCTTCTTAAAATAACAATAAATTTACTTTTTACTTTATTTGTTGATAATTTCATACATCTATATAGTATACTGTGATTGTATTTACTGCCCCATTGTCCTCTCTTACACTCTCCTCATTCCTACTTCCCAACTCCTCCTCCTTCTGTTTTCCTTTCTTTTTTTGGACTCGGTGAATTTAAAGTGGGTTGCTTGTATGAGTATGGGTATGGGCTACTTACTGGACAACTTAACAGTGGCTGTTCCACTGAAGAAAATGACTGCTCCTCGGGCAACTACTAACTACTCAGAGAGCCTGATGAGCCCCTGTATAGCCATGCTGGAGTTTTGGTTGGCTTGTTTCATTTTTCAACACAGGGTTTTTCTGTGGTGCTGGTTGTCCCAGGACTCACTTTGCAGATCAGACTGGCCTCTGTCTCCCAAGTGCTGGGATTAAAGGTGTATGCCACCACTGCCTGGCTTAAAAAGCGTGTATCATAGCCTCCCTCCACCCTGGGACTTTGGCAACTTCTAAGTCTGTACATTATTTGCCATCCACTGCAAAAAGAAGCTTCTTGGATCACGGCTGACAGAGGCACGGTCTATAAGGATAGGCATAAATATTTAGAAGGCAGTTTGACCACAGAATTTAGCAGAACATCAGTAGTTTGATTCTCCTCAAGGTACTGAGTTCATAATGAAGCTTCTGTCTCACCTCTGACCTGGACTGTCTCGGCCACCTCGTAAACTACATCACTGTTCCTGTGTGTCCTTCCAGGTACACTGTACACATGATTTTGCAGGCACACAGATGTTCTTTTTGCTCTCTCCTGATTTTGTTTTTGTCAGGTCAGAAGTGAGGGAGAAGCTTCACTGTGACCTTGATTAGAGCCTTGTGAACCCTGAGGGACAGCACTGCTCAGCCCCAGGGCTCCCATGCACATGGATCTCTGGATCAGTACTGAAGTACTGCACTTGGTTTTCAGAGGCCATGCACATCTGTGTTATCTTTTAAAAAAACCAAAGATCCAGGTATGGTGGTCACCTTTAAACCCAGCACGGGGGAGGGGTGTGTGTGTGTGTGTGTGTGTTATTTAGAGATGTGTTATAATGGTTATGGCTGTTTCAATTAAACTGTTTTAAAATTACACTGTTTAAACTGTTTAAAATTTATTTCTTTTTTCATTAGACGCCCTCCTGCCAAGAGGCCCAACTATGTTAAGCTTGGCACACTGGCACCTTTCTGCTGCCCCTGGGAACAGCTGACTCAGGACTGGGAGGCCAGGATTCAGGCCCAGGGTTCAGTGCCTGATGCTCAGGGCAGTGACCCAGGACTCGGCCTGCCTGCTGTCCCTGAGGAGATCTGGCAGCCATTTGATGAGGCAGGCGTAGCTGAAAACCAACCCATGAAACCACAAGTCTCAGGCTGTCAAGTGCAGGCTCGGACTGAGGTGGTTCTGGAGCAGGGTGCCAGTGAGAATCACATGGCTGCCACTGGTAGCCGGCTCTGTGTTGTTCGGTGAGTCTGGGCAGCCGCCTCATACAGTTTGATGGTTTTCTGTATTGATCATGCCCAAGGATGTGAAAGCCACCATTGTTTCTCTATGTTAGTTGGTGACTCTCTAAAAAGGAGAGCCGTTTCTTTGATGTGTCATAGAAGGTCTAGGGAAACAGTTTAATATTTGATTTGAGACACAGTACTAACTGATGAGATGATTGGAAATATTCTCCTAAGTCAGGTGTACCTGATTGGTGACATGCCTCTGTTCTGCCTTAGCCTCTCAGGTTCTTGGGAACCGTGTGGCTGTGGGGTGGGCCAGCAGCCATTGTTGTAGCGCTGTGGTGGTAATGCTGTGGCCTCCATCCGCAGTGAGCATTGCCCCTCATGCTGCTGTGGCTCAGCGTCTCACCCTCTCCAGTGTGCTCTCCCTTCAAATGGTGTTCCCTTCCCCCTTGCTTATCTTAGGGTTTTTATATCACCCTTTTGCTTAATTATAACCCTAAGTTCTATCTTATTTTTCTACATGCCTTATTTTTTTCTCTGCCCTAATATACTATAATTTTTATTCTTTCAGTTTTAGAATGGCAGGCACACAAAAAGAAGTTTATGAGTACTAAATATATTGTATGCTTTTAATAGTTTTAATTATAATTTTCTATGCCTCTTACTTTGCTTAGGAGCAGGAAATTACTGAAGCAGCTCTCTTCCTGGTGTGGGCCCAGTTCCAAGGCCAGGAGGGCTCCCTGCAGAGGCCAGCAAGAATTGACCAGAAAGGCCTGCTTGTCCATTCTGGGTGATTTCCCCAGAGCTCTGGTGTGGGTCAGCCTGACTTTGCTCAGGAAAGGCAGTCCTGAGCCACGCACTATGATCTGTGTCCCATCAGAGGAGGACCTGCTCCAGCTCAGTCAGGATCAAGGTTTCCACGGACCCAGGGAGTCCAGACACAGTGACCCGTTCAAGAGGCTGATTCTGAAAGAGAAAGAAAGGAAGAAAATGAAGAGGCATAAGCGAGCAGCCAAGGGCCTGGTGGCAGGGCCATCATCAGCTGGGCAGGAAACCCTGACTCGGGGGCTGTGGTCAGGTCCCCTCCCAGGCCTGACTTTACACTGCTCCAGAGTTCTCCTGGGCTTTGTCACACAGGGAGATTTCTCTATGGCTGTTGGTTGCGGGGAAGCCCTAGGGTTTGTCAGTGTGACTGGCTTGCTGCAAATGTTGTCCAGCCAGTCAGCAGCCACAAGGGGGCTGGTACTGCTGCGGCTGCCCACCTCCCTGCAGTACCGGTTTGCAAGAATTGCTATTGAGGTGTGAACATGGGTTCACAGCCTGGTTGGACAGAGATTATAACTGTTTTTGTCAAATCCCACAGAGATCCTGGCTGTCTCTGTTGTCTGATTTAAAATACAGTGTGAAACTGCTTGGAAACAAGAATTAAAATTATATAATTATGCGGTTGAAGCTCTCTTAACTTTACTCTGATAATCTGAGTGTTGCCCATCTTTTCCTGTCTTGGTTGTTTAACGTGTTGGTTGAACACTTTGTATTAAAATATCTCCCACTCCCCTTGGTTGTTAGGAACAAAAGCTCTAAGGTCTCTTTGAAAAAATTTTAGTTATATAGTATGTAATAATAACTATTCATTGTTTATTAAAGAAGAAACTTTAGACAACTGGGCTATAGCTTAGTGGTCAAGCTCTTGCATGTGTGAGGCCCTGGATTTGAGCCTAGCATCAGAGAGCTAAAGAGGCAGCTAAAGAGGATGCTGCAGATGCCTGCCTCTTACACCCAAGACCCAGGCTGTGTGGGCTGCATCAGTTCTGTCCTTGCGAACTGAACATTTTGTGCCATAAAGAAATCACAAGTTGCTGTCTATTTTCAGGTGGCCTGGATATGTGACAAAATGTGTTAGGCTCTATGGTATTGCTTTGTTGTTACTTAATTTTTTAGCAACTTCATGGAAATACCAGTTTTGATGAGATTGTCAACATTGCCTGGCAGATGCGGCACTATTCTTTAGCCAGAACTTTCTGGATAGTCTGTGGGCTGTAGTGTGGATGCCTGCCACCCTCATGATGTCATAGGTGACATCAACAGTTGTGCAGCAGAATGCCTAGCTAGGTAAGAAACAAGAGAAAATATTTCAATATACCCATCTGCTTAAACAAACAAAACTTTTTTTTGTTTGTTTTATGCAAATAATTTCTGAAGGCCATGAAGGTTCACTTTTCAAAATATGTCCTATTAAATGTGATTAAAAACAAAAAAAGCAAAAACCAAGGTCAGGTTTACTTAAGATACTTTAGGCTAAACAAAAACATTTCTTTTTTATGGTTGTTTTGTTTTGTTTTGTTTTTTGGGGGGGATTTTTGAGGCAGGGTTTTTCTGTGTAACAGCCCTAGCTGGTCTGGAGCTCTTCTAGACCAGGCTGGCCTTGAACTCACAGAGATCTGCTTGCCTCTGCCTTCTTAGTGGTGGAAACATTTCTTTTTGTAATTAAAGGATTTTTGGAAACTTCCATGTGGTAGTGGGCATTGGGAGTCTCCAAGAAGTAGATAAGCTTGAATAACACTTTTCTTTCTCTTTGGTCTTACCCGTTTTGGAGGAACAGTTGGTAGAATCGGTAAAGACACGCCTGGTTGGTATGGCTGAGACACAGAACAGCTTCTTCAGCAAAGTTGATGGGGACAGCAGGCTACCGCAGTACCGTCCCAGTGTTCGAGAAAGGAGGGGGGAAAAAGCTCTTCAGTAAGAATGCTCATTCGGGCTCTTCTGCTGCGAGATCCTTGACACGGAAGGGCTAGAAAAACGTCGAAGCGTGAGCCACTGAGATGGCTGGTGTTTCTCTTTGCACCAGCTGCTTTTAGTGTTTAACTCAAATAAGCTGGAAAAAAAAATCGCTTGTAAGTGGTGTCTGTAAACAGAAAAATATCACCTGATGTTCAGTAGTAATTGGACCGCTAAACATTCGCTTTCCAGGCTGCATGCCACTTTGTTGCTTAGTGGTTTCCATGGCAAGGCTGAGGGTGCTGTGTGGTACCCAACTGCGTTCTGTGCTGCGCTCTGCCTGCTACCCTCCTGGGGAGTTTTCATTCAGTGCACTTTTACAGTTGCTCTGTTTTGTGGGTGGTAGGTCAAAGACTCAAGTGTAGACCAGCACTTCTCAAATGCATTTCTGGGGTACTGGTCATGGGAAAAAGTTCTCTTGACCAAGTAAATCTAGGAATAGCTGTTGTACTTGAGTGCAGATTCTCAGTGCATATTTGCATAGTAGAGACTGCAGGAAAGAATCCGGTCTTTCAGGATCTTCCACCCCTGCCCATACACGAATCTTCTGGAATATTCTTTGAAAAAGTATTGGTCTGCAAAGGAGATCCAAACCCATCGGAAAAGGACCATTAGGGCGGCTGTCCTATGGCAGCGGAATTGGTCACTAGAGTCACGCAGCTACAGAGAAAGTGACACGGCTTCAGTTCTTTCCTTGTTGCTCTTAAATTTATTTTTATTATTTTTCTTTTTTAATTTATTTATATCCTGTACAGCCCAATCATAACCCCCTCCCTCCTCTCCTCTTGGTCTTACCCTCCCTCCACCTCCTTCCTCCCCTTCTCAGAAAAGGGAAGACCCCTACCCACCCACCCCAGCACATCAAGTCACATCAGGACTAAGCACTCTTTTCCCCTGGGGCCTGTCAAGGCAGCACTGCCAGGGGGAGTGATCAAAAAGCAGGCAACAGAGCCCATGTCCTCTTACTAAGGAGCCCACACGAAGCCAGAGCTGCCCATTGGCTACCCCTGTGTAGAGGGCCTAGGTCCAGTCCATGCATGGTCCTTAGTTGGTGCTCCAGTCTTCAGCCCCTCTGTGGCCTGGTTAGTTTGCTCTGTTGGTCTTGTAGAGCTCCTGGCACCTCCAGTTCCTTCTATCCTTCCCCTACTTTCCCTCAAGACTCCCTAATGTTTGGCTGTGAGTCTCCATTTCAGTCCGCTGCTGGGTGGAGCCTCTCAAAAGTCACCTGTCTGTGCACATAGCAGAATATCACTAATGGTGTCGGGTTGGCTCTCTCCCATGGGGTGCATCTCAGGTTGGGCACAGCATTGTCTGGACATTCCCTCAATCTCTGCTCCATCTTGATCCTTGTACATCATGTAGGCAGGGAAAATTTTGGGTCAAAATTTTTGTGAGGGGGTTGGTGTTCCCCTCCTCCCACTAGAAGTCCTGTCTGGTTAGAGGATGGATGCCTGCTACTGGGAGATCTTCCCAGAAGCCTACCCTGGCTTAGGTTGTCACAGAGATGCTCCCACCCACAGATTCTCTTCTCTCTGGGCCCTCTGTCTTCCTGCCCCCATTCTCCTGTGGTCTCCACCCTCATTCTCTCTGCGTTCCCTCTCCTACCTTATTCCCTCTCTTCAACCATTTCTGCTGTCTAATCTGTTTCCCCTTCTCAGTGATAATTAAGCAACTTCCCTTGGTTCCCCCTTGTTAATTATCTTTTTTGGGTCTGTAGATTGTATGTTGTACAATTTAGGCTGTACTATATGGCTAAAATCCACTTTAAAATCCATGGTGAGTATATACCGGGTGTTTTTCTGGGTCTGGGTTACCTCACTCAGGATGATCTTTTCTAGTTCCATCCATGTGTCCTGCAGATTTTATTGTTTCCTTGTTTTTAATAGCTGAGTCATATTCCGTTGTGTAAATGTCCCACAGTGATATCAAGGTCCACAAAGTCAAGTGATGTCCCAAAGGTTGAACACTCAGGTCAGTGACATGAGTCATGGCAGACCTAATTCTGGGTGATTTTGCTTTGTGTTTTTTGGGGAGAGTGTATGTCATTGTAAAGTTGTGGCTATCCTAGAACCAGACTGGCCTTGAACTCAGAAAATTCAACTGCCTCTGTCTCCTCAGTGCTGGGAGTAGATGGCTGCATCACCACTCCTAGCTTCTTCAATCTTTAAAGAAGCTTCCCATATTCTTTAAAATATTATATGGTGTGGTGGTTAGTGTTAATTTCAAGATCTGGTCCCCTTGGAGACACACCTGCAGGCACACCTGTAAGGATTGCCTAAGTTAGGTAACCCTCCAGGCCTACCTGGGGGCTTATGTCTTCATCAGATTAACTGAGGCAGGAAGACCAGCCACTGCAATGGCACAGCATACCCCCTCATGGGATCCTGGCCTGCATAGAGGAGGAAGTGATCCGAGCCGCAGCCTTCAGTCATCATTCTTCTTTTTCCTGACGGTGTATGGGATGTGATCAGATGCTTCAAGCTCCTCTTGCACTGAACCCCTGAGCTGTAAGCCAGAATAAACACTTTCTCCTTTGTGTTGCTTTAGTCAGAGCAACAGCAGCAACAGGAAAAACAGGCTATGAATGTCAGGCGGCTGTTTTCATCGGGAAACTTAGAGTATGAAGAAACGACAATAACAAGTATTTTTTGGTGGTTTGAGAAATGACTTTCTATGTAGTCCTGGCTGACCTAGTACTTACTGTTTAGCCCTGGCTAGTCTCAACTTTGCAACTATTTTCTTACCTTATTCATGAGCCACTGTGTCTAGAAGAATTACTGTGTGTGTGTGTGTGTGTGTGTGTGTGTGTGTGTGTCTGTCTGTCTGTCCCTCCCAGCTTAAACTCCTGACTCAGCATCCCAAGTATTTTGGTTTCTTGTACTGCTGCATCTGGTTAACAACAACATAATTTAAACCACCCTGATTTCTACCCTGATTTCAGTAGTTTTCATCAGAGTGAAAAAAAAAAAAGCTTTCTGGAGCTATCCATTTAGACATTAAGATATAGATAAGTGGGCATCTTTTAAGGAAAAGGAATATAGGGTGGATAATTGGTTAAATAAAAAAACTGATGCCCACATGGTAGTAGAAAAATAAATGTTGTCTTTTGACTTTTATGCACACACACACACACACACACTGTCAGCTGCAGGTGTCAGAATAGCAACTCAGTTACACAGCTCTGGCAGGTCTCCCTAGAACCACAGGGGGCTGTTTCATCCCCGGCTTGTCTTGGCTGCATGGGGATCACTGGAGAGCCCAAGCCTCGCTCAGGATGCCATCTCTGGCTGGGCTGAAGCATGAGCCTCTGTTAACAGTTCTCTGGGTCCTTATAACATGTGTCTCCAGCTGGGGCCTAAGAGGATCCTGTGACTTTAGAGACTCGTGAATGAGTCATGCAGCCACAGGTGTCTCATAAATGCTGTCTGCTGAGCAGGCTTTGCCCACACTAAGAACTCTACCTTTCTGTGACATCAGGTCACTCGAGCCGTTGACATCTAGGCAGAAACTTAGTAGGAGCAAGTGGACCAGAGTGGGGTGTCTACCTGGACAAGACCTAATCTTAAAAACAAAACCAACCAAACAAAAAATATCTAGCCTAGCTCATTACTAGGGTGACCCCACGAACCCAGAGTACCAAGGGCTTTGTTCCGGTGGTTTGCTCTCCCAGCGAGAATGTCCCAAGGTCAGATGTCCCCCGTTTTGGCTGCATACTCAATCATCCGGCAGACTGAAAGCCTGCTGCCCTCTTGGGTGTCAATAGCTGTAGTCAGGGCTATGGTCTGGACTTAGGGATGCCTGTGAGGGCCCAGGCTAAGAACCACTGTTTTGACTTTAAAAATGAGGTTCTGCCATAATTCCCCAGAGGTGTTCCTGTCAGTGAAGGGGCAAGCAGCAGGGCCACAAACAGACACAGGCTGTCATCTGCATCCCCGCCTGAGGTCCTGCTGGGCCAATCAAGGGCCAAACCCATCTCAAAAGTATTCCCAGCTTCTCTCTGCCCCCTTTCAGAAGTTTACATTTAACCAGAAGGGAGGCCACCAGCTCCCTTCCCCATCTGTGTGCACTCTTCTTGTTACAGTCCAGTCTCATCATGGTCCCATGGGCCTTGCTCTAGTTTTCTGGACAATCTGCGCTTTCTGCTCCCTCCCCAGCCACCTGAGACCTTGACCCCTTAATGACTTTGTGCAGATCTGCTCTGCCTTCACAGAATATCCCCATTACACTCCATCTCACCCTTGTGCCACTCCATTTAAAATAGCGCATGCCTACACTCCCAGCACTAGGAGGTTGAGGTCAGAGGGTGAAGAGGTCAAGATTTGCCCCAGATACTTAGTGAGATTCTGTCTCAAAACGCAAAATCAAATTCAAAGCCATTCTTCTACCTACATCACCCTCTAGTCCATGACGATTTTATTCCCTGGTAACATTGCAAGGTGTGGTAGTTAATGATTACATGGTGTGCTTGTCTACCCTTACACATAAGCCTCAGGAAGGTGAGCTCATGTCTCTGCTTAACGTTTCATCCCAGATTTTGTCACAGTTCTTAACTTATCACTTCTGTCTAGTACATTTTTTGTTGAGTTGAAGCATTAATTGATCAGACGGTACTGAAGTGTAGCAATGTGAAGGCCAGGTTGTAATGAACAAATAGGCCACTAGGTGGTGCCAAGACCTCATGAGTGAGCATAGGCTGAGGTTTTAAAAAAATGCAATTAAAATACAATTGGGGCTGGAGAGATGGCTCAGTGATTGGAAGCACTAGCTGCTCTTCCAGGGGATCCAGGTTCAATTCCTAGTACCACACGGCAATTCACAACTGTCTGTAATGCCAATTCCAAGGGATCTGACACCTTCACACTAATGCACATAAAATTAGAATAAATTAAAAACTACAATTCTGTTGTGTAATATCTTTGTTACTAAGGACATTTATGAGGCATTAAATTAATCAGTACTCTGCCTTTTAGAGAGCAGACTAATTTGATCAGAGTCCTAATTGGCAAGGTTTTGTTGTTCATCTGGTATGTGTTTATGGGTGTGTGTTTGTGTGTGTAGTGTGTGCAGTGAAGTGCACTCTGGAAGGAGCCCCAAACTGGCATGTACACTCTAAAGTCAGCTTTGCCAAATGCAGAACTGTACCCCTCAGTTGTTCAGCAAATTCTCAGACCCAGGGCCCTGGGCAATTTGTGACTGCTTCCCATTGTATACACACGGTAGTCATTAGAGACAAGGGTCAGGAAACGACAAACTGGAGTTCCCCTGCTGGCCTTGGACTTGGGTCATTCATTCTTGCCCAGCTAGCCTGCAGCCTCCGTTCACTCATTTTCTTCTAACTCAGTGGCTTCCCTCCGGGCCCTTGTCTCTGTTTCTCAGTAAGATGGGGCGGGAGGAGGTATTACAGAACAGTCTCATTTGTTCTGTGTTCCTGGGACCAGCAGCCTCAGCAATGCGACATTAGACTCTCAGGTGTCAGTTCCAGCCCTGGAGGAGACTCAGCATCCAAATCACTGAGTAATTCCCACCGGCAGGAATGTTCTGGGTGTTCAGAACCCCAGGTGTCCAAACATTGCTATCACACCACCCAGCTATCATCAGAGCTCCTGGGCACTTGCCAAAGGCACACATTTCTGAGCACCAGCCCCCAGAGAGTCCAGCTGCGCCAGGCCTGTGGGTGGCCTGCAGCCTGTGGTTTCATTAGTTCCGGGGGTGATTTTGTGGGGTGGCGTCAGAATCGCGAGGCTGGACTATCTTCTGCGTGTTTTCTACTTCTGGGATTCTAACATTAAACCATTGACTATTTCGAGGGTTGTTCTTTTCACACTCTTTGGATGCTAGAAATCAAGACAGGATTTGTGTTTGCTCTGACCACTGTTGTGTGCTTTCACACAGCCCTCAGTGGGCCTTGGTTTCTCACTGCAGACTGCTGAAGAGTCTGGTCTTTCCCCAGCATCTTGCAGTATCCCGAATTCCTGAGCCGTATTGCTCCCATGGCTCCCACACTGGGGACCTAAGCTCTGGTGTACTAGGATGGCCAGGACGCTCAGGGCTGAGCTGCAAGGGTTAGACTTTGGTGTTGCTACTGAGCAAAATGTCTGCTGTGTCCATGTCAAATCTAGAGTCATGGTAGTCGTCTGTACTGTACTGCCTGTGTGGATGCTAAGAAGGACGACTCTTGGCTGAGGTCTGTGGAGGTGCAGGTCCTCACGAGGGGGAAATCCAGTGGGCGAGGCAGCACTGGCCAGAGGTGCAGATCACCCGGGGCACGCAGGAAAACTGAAGACCTCCCAGGGCATCCTGCCAGGTCATCAGCTAAGAGGTAGCAGGAGGCTTCAAATCAGAACAAAGATCTCCTTAGAAGGCATTCCTGGCGTGGGGGTCCTCAGACCTCACCTCCCAAGCTTTCCCGAGCCCACTCCTGGGTGTTGTCTTGGGCCCTGTTCTTGAGATGGGGAAGGCAGGGGTAAGGTACTCCTTACCCCAGAAGAACTTGGTTCCCCGTAGGCTAGTCACTCATTCACCTGCTCTTTCTCCCACTCGGGGAGCTGTGCAGCAACACCTAAACCTGGCCCTGGGCATGGGGCCAACCAGGCTTGGGCCTGCAGTTTTATTTTTTCAGGGCCAGCTCCATTCAGCTCTGTTCTACCCAGAGGCTGTGCAGGAGGAGGTAGCTGATCTGAGGTACGATGTTGTAAGCCAGGTGGAAGTATCCACCACACCGTAGTGACCATAGAAGATAGCTTGAATATGGCCTTTAGCAAGAGTCCCCACACCCAGCCTGTGACCTCTTATGTAGCCTCATCTTCTCTCACTCAGTGGAAAAGTGTGGTTCTGTCAGCCTGGTATGTGGGCTAGGTCTGTAGGGCTCCCAGTGACCTCATTCAGTCACTAGCCTGAAAAGCGGAACGCTGAGAGTGTGATACCCCTTAGGACTTTCTGTGCCATGTTCCATCTAGTACAACCAGACTCTAAACAAGACTCCTGTTTTCCTTTTATAGACGAGGAGACCGACAAGGAGAGAGGTTCTCGGGCTAGCCGGCTGTGAAGGAGCACAACTCAGGCTGACCGAAGTCACACACCCACTGTGAGCTTGTCTCACCCGCCAGCCTTTCTACATCAGAGCCATGTTGGCGGCTCTCTGGTACCCAGCGCTCAGAAGAACATTAGAGCCAGACGTGGCCTTTCTCCTAAGGCGCTCAAGCTTTGGTGCCCTGTGAAGAGAGTTCAGGAGCTTGGCACTCAGGCTGTCAGTGAGATCTGGCCTCTTTCATCCTGATGTTTTTCTGGAAAGATGGCCACGGAGCCCTGATAGATTTATTTGCTTTGCTTTCACTTTGCCCTGATATGCTGCTGATATTTATGGCTCCAGCACCACCCACCATTCATCTTGCCCTTGTTAGGCATGTGTATATGAAATGTGTCCTAGTTGGCCCACTCATGTTAAAAACTCAGCCGAAAGCAAGATAATAACACACAGCCACCCCCTATCCCGGAGGAAGTAGGTGGCTGCATGGCAGTCTGGGCACTCTGCAGCCACAGCCTCTGCCCATGCGCTGCCCAGTGTGGGTCCTCCATGCTCGCTGGAGGCTTCTGATCTTGCCCATAAATCACTGGCCTGGCTCCCAGGCCTCCACAGACATTGTTACTCAGTTTCAGTGGGGATTAGGGGTAATCTCCTGCTCATGTGATAGAACCAGTTATTCTTTCCATCTGTCCCCAGTCCTCCCTGGGCAGAATTCTGGTTTCCAGGTGGCCCTGGTGACCCTCCCCAGATAGCTGGGGAGCATACGGAGGGCACAGACCTTGGAATGACAGGGCGTTTTGTTGGTTCCCTCGTCTCACTGGCCGTGGAAGAAGCTGTAGAGTGGACAGCATGCGTTCAAGTTGCTCAGCCACACAACATAGCTTCTGTGTGTGAGCTGCGGTTAGAACCAGACACAATGGGCACTCCTCTGGACCAGGGTTTAGAAAAGACACTACCCTCCCACCTCCGAGTAAAGATTTCACACCCGTAGTGGAAGGGAGTTGTGCTAGATTTAGGCCTGTGCCTTTCTTTTTCCTTTTGGATCTTTCCAACGTTTTCCCAGCAGATCTGCACTCAGGGACCTCCTTGGGATGCTGTCAAGATCTAGCAAGATGGTCAGGTCCTGCCATTTCCTGAGCGAAGGACCTTGGAGGAAGTCTCTTAAGCTCTCTGGTCCTCACTGTTCCTGTCAGCACAGCGGAGGTGGTACTAATGTTCCCCATCCTCCCACAGCGAGGCTGAGATGGAATAACAAAAACCTAAGTGCCTTGTGTTTATATCTGCTGAGTGCTTGCATGTGCCTGCCAGAGAGCTTTAGCTTATTTTATATGGATTATTTATTTTAATCCTCGTAGCCATTCTGTAAGCTGTATAATCTCTTATTTTGTGGAAAGGCTGCAAAAAAGATGTTTCACTGAGAAAGCTCTCAGAAACAAGATAATTGTCCAGGACAACGCAGCAAGAGGGTGGCATCCAACATCTGTCTGTCTTCATCCCGGCCAGCATGCTCTTTGGTAAAGGCTTGTCACATCCTATCAGTTCCCTTTATCTCCCTCAAATGTAACCTCTCATTAGCAATCTCTTGGCAAATGGAGACTTAGGACACAAAGGCTGGAATGGATTCTGAGATGTTATCGATGAAAGAGGTGGGGTTGAACATGGCCGTTTGGGCACCCTTAAGTACTGGTATGAAGGCTTGAGAACGTCCAGGGTTGGCCAAGGAGAATATGAAGTTCTCACATATGACCACAGGGTGGCAGTGTGGACCAACGGTAACACCCCTAGCGGTTCAGGCAGGGCAGCAACTCCAGAAATGAAGAGGCTGCTGTAGGCCAGGCACATGCTCAGGCTCGGGGTGCAAGGTGGGCAGGGCATCTGTCTGTTTAGATCCAACTGGTGCAGACCAAGGCCCACACTCGGAGAACCAGGAACTGTGTGATTGTTGCTGCCCCCAAAAAATCATCAAATGATGAGGAAGAAAGTAGGACATTGTGCTAGAGCCGTAAAAATAAATCAAAATTTGAATTTGCTTTGCTAAGGTCAAAGGACACTCCTCTGTTTTCATAGATCCACCAACCTTTCCTAGCTGCTCTCTCAAAGGTACCTGTCCCCAGAGCAAAGAGGACCTTTAGGGATGACGCAGGGCCCCACTGTCAAAAGCCTGTCCCATCATTCACAGCCAGTGCTGCTCATCTGTCGCCTGACTCGGTCAGCCTGGGAAAGGTTCTTTCTTCTTCACAATGCTGCCAGTCTGTGATTTTCTGCCAGCGTTGCTGCTTTCCTCCACAACTGCCTCTCCTGACTGTCACCTCCACGTTACACAGAATGTGTCCATTCACACAAGTGCCTCACTGGACTGAAATGTTACTGAGGGTGGAGTTGCTGTACTCAGCTCCTGCAACCTGTCAAGCAGGTAGGGCGCCTGCTCAGTGTGACTGAGCTACTGGAGAGAGCGTGGACACGCGCTGTTTTCACCCCACTCAGGCCCAGCTGCAGCCCTGTGCTTACTTTATAGATGTGGGCATGACAGATTCTTAGCTGCTGCCATGGCGAACAGACCTGAAGGCCTCCGTTCCTTAATGTATCCATGGGAGCTGGACAGCCTTCCACATCCTCCACCCAGACCGAGGCTGCTCTCAGGCTGGCTCTGGCTGCTGTGACAGAGTCCCACAGGCTGGTAGGTGGCTTAACAGACACGTATTTTTCACTGGAGGCTGGGAGGTTGAAGATCAAGGTGCTGTCAGACTTGGCGCCTGGTGAGAGCCCTCTTTTTCCTTTCATGCACCCCCAAATGTAAGCTATATTGTGTTCTATTTTGAAGAAAATGAGGAAAGTACACTTGCTGCAGCGTGTGCTAGAACATTCCACTCTCTCTTGCCTTTTCTCTCCCTCATAGGCTTCTCATCCTTCGACCTCATCTGAACCTGTTGCCACTCAAAGGCCTCATTTCTCAGTGCTACCACACAGAGTGTCAGGCTTCAACCTGTGTGGTGTGTGTGTGTGTGTGTGTGTGTGTGGTGTGTGTGTGGTGTGTGTGTGTGTGTGTGTGTGTGTGCGTGTGTGTGCGTGTGTGTGTGCGTGTGTGTGTGTGTGTGTGTGTGTGCTGTGTGTGTGTGTGTGTGTGTGTGTGGTGTGTGTGTGGTGTATGTGTGTGTGGTGTGTGTGTGTGGTGTGTGTGTGTGCGTGTGTGTGTGTGTGTGTGTGGTGTGTGTGTGCTGCGTAAGCTCACAAACATGGAGTCAATAACAACTCCAACCTCCACAGGGCTCTCAGTCAAGCTGCACGGCTCCAGAGGTAACTTGTTTACAATTAAGTTACCCAAGCTAGCCATGTTGCCGCAGCCTCCATCTCCTCTTCCTCCTCTTTTTGTGCAGTGGAGGGAGCCTGCACACCCTACTACACAATCTCACAGCCTGCATGAGTACGCCTACGTACTCTGGCACAAATATAAACAAGCGTCCTACACAGAAGCACCTGCAGTTAAAAAAAGACACAAGTGAAGTAACCGTACTAGAAAGCAAAAAGCCTGTGTGGCCTGACGACTTCCTCCCACTTCCGCCTAGCAAAGTGTGTGCTTAGGTCTGGGGAGAAAATCCGAGCAGCAGTCAAGGTGCTGGACAAAGGGGGATGGCCCTGAGCTCGCCGGTTCTAAGGAAGATAGCATTCTGGGGACTCCCAGGGAGCAGTGGGACATCACCTATGCATGGTTTAGTTCCCTTGCTTCCAAAGAGCTTGCACAGGGCAGTGCTCGGGCCCCAAGTCGGTCTCTGCTTCAGAGGTTGAACATGGCTCCAGGGAACTCGCTTTATTATGCTCTGGCATTGTGGTAGGTCTTTGTGGGATTTAAACTATTTGAATAAATTGTAAGATGAAATGTACCTTAAAGGAAAAAATAAGAAAAAAAAAAAAAAAAAGCTGTCTGGATTTGAAGCCTTTGGGAAGCCTGGGAAGCTTTAGTAAGGATTTGGGACTCAAAAGCATCCTTCTTCCGGGACTCTGCTCAGGAGGTCATGGGTCGCCTTGGAGTTCTTCATTCTCCTCCAGCAATCCCACCCACTTTGGTGAACAGCCATGTGGCAGCATGTGGCAGAGCATGGAGCCGCCTCTGTCTGCTTCTCCGTTGCACGGTGTTGGGGACGCCTTCGGCCGTTCTTGAGGTGGACTTCCACCTCTCCCAGGAAGCCCTCCTGATCTTCCCCAGCTGGAATTCCCCTCTGTGCTCCCAGCTGGCCCTGACCTCCCCCCCTCCCCGAGAATGTAAAGTGTGGAGGTCTGAGTCACCACTGGCTCCCCAGCATACTGCTGGTGCAAATAAGTCTATTCAGCACAGGGATGAATGGGCAGGGGAGCTGAGGCTGTGGCATTGAAGACCCTATGCAGCTTCTCTTCTTTTCTTGTCCCAGCCCCACTTCAGCTGGCCCATCGCTCATCCTCCCAGTAAACTTGTGCTTATGCCTGGGTGGGTGGAGGGAGAATCTTGTGACGTCAGCTCCAATCAGATGCGGCAGGTATGTAAGATTTAGTTGCTGTTCCACCCAGTGTACCCATCTCCAGGTGATGATGTGATGTCACAACAACAGGTCCAATCACTGGGCTCTAAGCAAGTCCCCGTGATCTTCATGGTACTCATGTACATGCACAGCCTGTTCTACACAGATTCACGAGTGGCCTGTGTGGTGACAAGACTATAGTGGAAGTAATTGTGGTGTGTAGAAGGCTATTCAAAGAGCACTGCAGCTGGACTCAACAGCACATGCCTGCAATTCCAGAGGTAGACTCAGAGGTCAGCGAGGATTGGGAGTTCAAGGCTAGTTGGGATCTATAGCTTAAGGCCAGTCGGGACTGCAAAATAAGACACAAGTAAGTAATAGGCAAGTCAATAAATAAGTAATCCATATCAAACAAAAGCAAACAATGGAAAATACGCTGGCCCTTGGCATCTATGGTTGCGGAAGCCAGTTGTCATGTATGAACACACTTTTGTGGAGAACGCCACATGGTCAGGGACAGAGCCCTACAACCAGCAAAGCACCAACTTGCTAGTCATCCACTGAGCCACCTTGAAAGGAGACCCTGCAGCCCACACTCTGTGTGTGAGTGTGCGCGGAAGCCAGAGGACAGTCTTGGGTGCCCAGTGTTAGGCGCCATGCAGTTTGTGTTTTGAGAAAAGGTCTCTTTCTTTTTCTCTCTCATATGCAGGTTTTATATGTGCATATATGTGTGTATGCGTGTATATATATATATATATATATATATATATAGAGAGAGAGAGAGAGAGAGAGTAATACAAGTTGTGAAACTAGAAATTGGACCACAAAAGGGAAAATAGGTTTTAAAAGAACAGAGGAAGAAAAACAGACAGAGTGACAGAAGACATGTGGCGTGGAAGAGACAAAAAGCTACAGGCCACTAAGGAATGCTGGGAAGCCCAGATAGTTATCCAATACTAAGGGGCCAGCTCCGAAACCATGCACATACGAGGAGATGTATTACGCGACATGACTGCTCCAAGGTATGGTTGAGGGGAAGATTTTATTGTAGATCTGAGGGAGACCCCTGCCAGAGGCATCTGGAAGAGCCCGGAGCCAGGAGAGGAAGTAACAGACTAAACGAGGCTAGTAGATTGGACCTGAACCATGGAGGGGTGTGGGGAGAGAGAGGAGGACCAAGAGAGGGACTGAGAAAGCCCATGGCCCAAATGGCAGGGTTAATGAGAATGAGAAGCTGGGGGAGGGAATCCTGCCAGCTGGACAAGTTTAGGGTAGGAGCGCTGTGAGCTGCCAGGATGCCAGCACAGACTCTATAACAAGTATTCACAAGGGTGAGAGAGCCCAGAAGCCAGCACGAGTTTTGTTATGCTATCTAGGCAACAGAGATGGCCTTTTGTCCTTTCTGTCAGATAAGGAAGTGGCTCCTTTGGTAGAGGGAGGTAGGGCAGCAGGATTTGGGAGAGTGGAGTTTCCTTTGGACCTGGCATTCCAGCCTTTTTTGTTGATGCTAAGGGTCAACACAGTATCTTCTGTAACTACTTCCTAGCTGAATTAGCAATGGGCCCTCAAATGGTCTGGATGCAGGCCCTCACGCTTGGAAGGCAGTCTACTGAGTGAGCTGGCCGTCTCCCCGGCCCTCCTGCCTAGACTCTGCAACCTTTGTTGAGTTTATTCCTATAACTCCACCAGGCACTCTGAGCCAGAACTGCCCAGTCAAACTGGCCTTCACTTTCTGACCCACAGACATGATACAAGCGAAGTATTGTTTTGGTTCAAGTTTCTCCAGTTTGGGGTTATTTGTTATGCAGCCTGAGTTAACTCGTACAGTCAGGGACTCAGCGACAGCAGCGCAGCTGCCTGCCCTGAGAGCATTTGTGGTGTGAGTGTATTAAAATCGCTTGTTGTCTGTGCTTCATGCTGCTGCCAGCTCCTTTCCCTTGGCAGGGCTGGTACTCCCTGGTGTCACCAGCACATGCTGGCCCCTGTCTCAGCACTGGGCCCTGTTGGCACAGCAACTCTTACGTACAGCACTCTTCTTGGTTCCCAGCTGGTTTGGGTCAGGACCATATGACTGCAGATGATTTTCTTCCTGAGACCTTTCAGAGGCTTCCTCATGGCTATGATTTTTTTGGGGGTGGAGGGAGGGAAGGATTGAGGGAGATAGGCTTCTCTGCTTGGGATCTGAAAGGGGGAGCTGAAAGTGTTGAAGAAAATGTCAATTATTTTCACTTAAATTTTAATTTAATTTTGTGTGTATGGTTGTTTTCCTGCATGTGTGTGTACCACACGCATGCCTGTTACCTTTGGAGGCCAGAAGAGGGGGATAGGATCCCCTAGGAGTAGAGTTGTAGACAGTTGTGAGCTGTAAGATGTCATGGGGGTGATGCGATTTAACCCAGGTCCTCGGGAAGAGCAATCAGCGCTCTAACAACTGAGCCATCTCATCATGTGCCCGCTCCATTACACCTGCTTACAACCAGGGCAGAGGCTGTACCTTTTCCATTAATTAACTTAATTAACTATCCATGCCCCGACCCATCTATCTGACCATTCATTCATCCATTCATTCAGTAGTGCACCTATAAGCCCCACCTTCTAGGCATGGTGCTATGCTCTGGGAGGTCGCATCAGTGGCACTCCCTCTCTCTGGAGGCTGACACTCTAGTTGGGGAAGCCAACAGTAAACGGAAGTACAATATTCTGAAATTTTTGGTCAGAAGTACTGAGAGGAACAAGGGAAAACAAGGGTCAGGTGGTGACTGACATTTTAGCACTACCTCGAGGGCTTGCTAACCAGTTGACAGAGGTGAAGGCTGAGCCCTTGTGATGGCCAGGGACAGAAAGTCCATTCAAGTAGGAAGCATGAGGAGACAGCAGGAAGCTGCAAATGGAGCTGCTGGAGCAGCACAAGGAGTGGCAGAGTAGTGGGGCTATGGCCACTGGGCAGGGGCTCCGGCCTTTACCTAGGTGAAGTGGGGAACTGTGACAGGGTGTTTGAGGACTTGTTACAGAGCATGCTTTCCCTGGGTTTCCTTCCTCCTGTGGCTGCCTGGCACACAGACAGGAGTCTAGCTACACCTGCCCACACAGGGCCTCAGCCCTTCATTTCCTAAGGGGGCTGAAGGTGTATTTATATTTTAGTCCTGCCTTCGGTTGCAGGTAACATAAACCTTGGTGTGATTCTGCTTATGGTGTCCCTGGCATCCCTTCTCCACAGGACCACTTGGAGCCACCCACTGTGGCTCTGCTGGCTCGCCTTGTGGGGAGCATTGGTGTGGGGTTCTGTGCCCACGCACACTGCTGTGGGAGCTGGATCACCCAGCTTTCCCCAGTGAGCAGTGCTCTGAGCTGGCCCTCTCCCACCTATCTGCCAACTCCATCTGCCAAGGCCTTCCAGGCTCACTCTCATGATCCTTTGGCTCAGCATGAACTCCACCCATCTTATCAGATACAGAAAGGCCTGGATTCTGGCAGGGGCTGTCAGCATCGGAGGCTGAGGCCCCAGCCAGATGGCCAAATTTTCTAGACATTCACATCTGGTCTAGCTGCTTTCTGAGGTCCCACCCCCTCTCGGCTCTCCGGTCACAGTTCCTGTGCCTGTTGCAGTTTGCTGCCCTCCCCGTGTCTCTGAGACACTACTGTCCTCCTAGGCTCTCTGCTTCTGCCATCCTTGCAAGATCCTGCCCTTTTGGATCTTCAATCTAACATCACTGTCACAAATAGGTGCCGATTCTGAAAACAGCCTAAGGCACCCGCTTCTGATTTTTTAGACACGTTAAGAACGATGACTCTGTGCTTATGATTTTCCAGTTGCACGTATATGTCTCAGTGACATGGGTTACTCAAGCCCCTTTGAAAAGTGGTTTTCAGGCTGGACTAATAATGTCCTGCTAGACTGACATGGAATCCATTATTTTCTTCTCCACCCTGCAGAACGCAAGAGAGATAATTCCTCAAGCACTCCACCTCTCCCCAGGCCCTGTGTGACTCAGAGGCCCCACGCTGGAGGACAGACAGGCCTTCCCTCCTTCCCACCTCTCCTCTGTGACCAGCTCTTTCTTTCCAGCGATGATGATATTGCAGTGATGGGCAGGACTTGGTCCTGGGATGGCGGCGTTATTAAAAACAGATTTAGTAATGCTCTAAGCAGTTAGCCTGCCTGGCCAGCGACAGTTCGTCATAAAGCTGACCGGGGCCACTGGGATCAGCTAATCTCTGCTTTCAGGCATAACCGCACCTACGTCATTCCAGAGAGATGGGATTATTTTTTATTTGTTATTTCTTAAAAACTTTCAGAGGGCTGGAGCTCAGAGTTCAACCTCCTTCAGAGATCACCTCTAGGGTTAAAATGTTTCCATGGCTAAACCCTGTGTGTGTGTGCACACACGTGCGAGCATGTGTATGTGTGTGTGTGTGTGTGCATATGTGTGTGAAAGAGAGAGAGAGTGAGTAAAGTACATGTGTTAGGGTTTCCATGGTGCCCTCTGTCTGCTCCAACATGTCCCCAGCTGACCTGTTCAGGCCGAGCCGACAGCAGTGGGAGGGTGCACCAGCAGTAGCTGTGCGGGCCCCATAGCGCCATGCCACCTTGATCATGCCTTGCTCTGTGATCTCGGTGGGCTGTTGCCTCACTGGGCCTTAGTTTCCTTGGCTGTGAAGGGGAATAAGAGCTCTGATGTTGCAGTTTTGTGGAACCTGAGTGGCTGTTTGCCGTGTGGCTTGTCCATTGTAGGAGCTCTAGCTACACCAGCGAGTGCTGGGGATAGAGAAAGACAAGAGAGTGGGAGGCACTGGTAACATTATGGTTTGAGAGTCTCTTGAGAAAAGACTGTGTGGTCTCGGAGAGCATTCATAGAACCAGTCTTTAGGGCGGTCTTTTAGCACACTGTGTGAGGCCCCTGGGGACCTCAAGGCCACCTAGACTGGAAAGGTGCTAGTATTATAGCCATTTGCATCCAGGATATTCAACTGCTAGGTTGGTGATTCCTGGACTCTGGCTGTGGAAGACATGGGCACATGTCCCTGTCTTCTGTGGGATGCAATATTTGTTGCTTGACTTGATGAGGACCCTGGGCTTTTGGTTTCCATGGCAACAGAAGAAAGAGGAACCACACAACCAGGAATTACACTTAAGGAAAAATAATAAGGCAAGATTTGATGATGGGAGGACCTAGTGACTTTGTAGCTATGTGCGCACAGAATTCAGAGATGCACTTATGTAACAAGTATTTACAAGCACACCATGATTTCCTGGGCTTCACAGATAACTACATTTTTTTAAGTCAAATGTGCAGGAGACCCTGTGTGAATGCTCACTCTTTAGCAATGTTCTCAGTATTGTATCTATTGTGATGACAAAAGATCTTACTTTTGTAACTGCTTTGGTGTGCCATAAATGTCACCATATTGATTGAATTTAATCTGTATATTCTGTAGTGTTTTTCTGCCCCACTGGCTGGCCATTCCCCATCTTTCTCCCTCCCCTGGATCCCTTTACATTCTGACATACAACAATATCGAAACTAGGCCAATTAATTATCCTACAATAAGCTTGCAAGGAAGAGGATTTACAGAGAAATGAGGAGAAAGGCATGGCGAATGCTGACATAGTCCCAAAGCAGGGCCGTTGGTGCCAGCCAACCAGCCATATTGTTAGCACAAAGCAAAACTTCTTGAAGGAAACTAAAAGCAAATGCACACGTGACAACATTCCTTTCAGCCAAGAGCAAGGTCCTGATTTCTTCTGTTCTGCGAAGGCTGACAGAAGTACAGAAGCTGCTGAGGCTGCATCTGCAGCCAGCAGAAGTTGGCTCACCACACCTAAAGAAAGGAGCTGTCTCCACAGCATAAGGCCAGGAGAGTCAGATAGTCCAGGAGAAGCAGGGGCCAACTCCAAAAGAGAGCTAGGCTAAGCAATCATCAAAATAGCTTCTTCCTGGAGGAAGAGGTCATCGGGACTTTCAGAGCTGCAGAAGAGAAGCCAAGGCTTGGTTTCAAAGCGCCATGACTCGCCTGGGGGCCTGTGCAGCGAGGGACTTTAAGGGAAGGCCAGTGCTCTTTGCTATTCCAAAAATGCCGGGGCCCTAACCGGTCACACTCAGCCTCCACTTGTGCGCTATAAGCTGAGCAGCAAAGCTTGCCTGACAGCACATCTGTTTACAGCATGGCTCTCTGAATGTTTTAAGTCCGCCGCTGAAAACAACTGCTCAGAAAAAAAGGGTTCCTTTAAAAATGTTACCACTCATTGGCAGAGCCTCTGGTCACCAAGAGCTCTGATGGAGACACACAAGATTAATGATGCTTTCATTCCTCTAACACAGCATCCATTTTTTATTTCTTTTTTTCCCTACAATTTATTCATTTTATATCCTGATTGTAGCCCCTTCCCTCCTCTTCACCCGCTCCCACCCCCCTCCCTCCACAGCATCCGTTAAAAGCCTATGGACTGAGGAGTTAAGTTTGAACTTTCAAGTCTTATTATTTAAAAATGCATTCCATGAGCCTGGAGCTAGATCTGGGCAAAGGAAAAATGTTCAGGAAAGGCTATACCATTCTAGATGTTAGCGATGCTTGTGGGGCTATAGGGTCATGAGGACCTGAGACCCACAGTGCCTGCATAAAAGCGGGGCACAGTTGTACACACCTGTAACCCTAGCATTGTGAGGGGGGAGACAGGCAGAGACCCTGGGGTTCACTGGCCAGTCAGTCTATGTGATGATGAACCCCAGCACTAGTGAAAGATATTGTCTCAAAAATAACAGAACAGCAGAGTAAGACACCTGCTATCCGCCTACAGCCTCCACAGGCAAACAGCCTCCACAGGCAAACATCCTCGCACACACATACACATGCCACACAAATAAAAGAAAACAAGACAGAAAGAAGAACATTTTGACTCATGGAAAAAGGTCACAACATCAGTCTTGACAGGTGCTTGCAGGTGCTTGGAAGCAGTTGCTAGCAGCCCTTGAGGGTGACTTTGAAGGAAAGGAGCTAGCTGGTGGTGGCGGGAGCCGCAACGGAGGTGGAGAGAAAGCTCAGCAGCAGAGAGCACTTTCCCAGCACATAAGGCCCTGGGTTTAATGCCTTAAAACACTTCAAGAAAAGCTGAAAAAGGACCAGTGAATGGAAAGAACCAAGATTCGAAGTGGAGTCTGAAGCTGCAGCTGAATTGCTGTCATCTCCTGCTAAAACCCTGTTGGAGGAGAACTTGTTGTGGACAAAGAAAGGGGGTGTTTTCTGGAGACAGACTCTATTCTTGGTGAAGATGATGGGATTGTTGTTGAAATGGCTACAGCCTTATACCAGGAGCATCACCTTAAGGGGCAAATCAGCTTCAAGAAATGAGAGATTGACTTTAAACTGAAAGAAGTTCTGCTGTGCACATTGCTTCCAAATGCACTCATACTGCAGACACGTCCCTCACGAAAGGAGGAGGGTGGGCACAGCGTACTTCACTGGTTCACTTACAGCCACCCGCCACTCTGACTAGCTGGCGCCCATTCACACGGATGCAAGACCTTCTGTCATTGGAAAGACTACAGCTCATTGCAGGTTCAGGATGCTGTTAGCATTTTTTAGGAACAAAGTATTATTAACATTTTCTTTTTATTTATGTGTCTGTGTGAGTGTATTCTCTCTCTCTCTCTCTCTCTCTCTCTCTCTCTCTCTGTGTGTGTGTGTGTGTGTGTGTGTGTGTGTGTGTGTGTGTGTCCCTAAAGGCCAGAGGATATTTTCGGAGTCCTCAGAACTGGAGTCACAGGTGGTTAAAAGCGGCCTGACACAGGGGCCGGGAGCTGGCCTCTGGTGGCCTGGGAAACAGAACATTAGAACCACTCACTTTACTGCAGTATTTATGCTGTGGCTACAGTCTGGAATGGAGCCTGCAGCACACCAGGCACAAGGACACATCAGTGACTGTAACAGCCAAGAAGATTGTTGTCTTAAGAGGCTGATCGTATGGCAGTCAGGGGTAGGTAGGCCAAGGACAGCACACAGAATAGGTCCACAGACCGTACAACTGCAGGCACTGTGGCTGAGCGTGGCTTTCTGCGGATAAGCATGAATTAGAGTGACTGCTGGGAAACCACAGACCCAGCGGGAAGACTGTGGGATTAGGCTTAGAAAGGGGGTGAGTCCAAGAGAGGACAAAGGGCTTCCTGAGGGCTGGCTTATGGCTGAACTGCGATGGGACAAGCAGCGCCAGAAGGCATGTGCCCTGCCTCCACTGCTGGTGGCCATTGACACACGTGAAACTGCCCCCACTCTGACGCCAGTGTTTCGGGAATGCAGTGTTAACTACCTCGGGTGGGGATGGAGGGAAGTTGTGTTTTCAGGGAGTAGAGGTCTCTGTCTCCCAGCAAGCCTGTTTGATAGTGGGGCCCAGACCTGCACCTGGGCATAAGTGCCAAGTGCTGAAGGACACAACAGCTCTTGTACTAATTTGCTACACCTACTGTGACAAATTACAGCACTTAAAAACAGATATTTCTCATTTTGTGGTTTGGAGCCTAGAATCTTGAAATCAGGGCAACACTGGGGTTCCCCTTGCTGAGGGGTGAGAGTGTAACCTGTGCCTTGCCTCTCTCTGAGAGATTTCTTCCTTGTTGGTGGTACTGCTTTGTCTGCACATGGCCCTAGTGCATGTATGTTTATGTCCAAACATCCTCTCTAATATAAGTGCAGCAGACATGCTGGGTGAGGGCTCCCCCTATCTAGGTCACATACTGAGGCAGTGTGGGCTGTGGAGGGCGTCCATGTGTCTCTCTGGGGGCTGCAGTTCAGCTCAGAGCAGTCCCTGTTGGTGAAGCTGGTTGGCTTTTTTGTTACTTTGCTTCATTTCTCTTCTACACAGGACAGGATTGCTTTCATACTGATGATTTTTGAAAGATATTTATGCAATTGACAATTTTTAAATTATGAAAATTAAATGTTTACCTTGCTGTTTCAATCATTCATTAAAAAAAAATGGTTAACAGGTTTGGGTTTGCTCTCAGCAATTTTCTGTTGATAAGTTGTAGCTCTAGTGTTCAGAGTATCCCTGGCCAAGGGGTAAATGTTTTTTTCCATTATTAACTTTATTCTTGTGGTACAAAAAACCATCAAGGAAAGTGATGGCGTGCTCACAGCTTTTGATGGAGACATGTGCAGCATGTGGGCTGTGGGAAGTGCCAAGTACCAATTTGCAAGAAAGACCTGTCACCCTTGGCCACCCAGAAATGGCTCGTTCATCACTTGGGCCTTCTGTCCAAACATGCTTGACATCCCAGTGGTTATAACACATGCCAGCGTGTGTTATATCTGATGTCTGGGGCACTGCTCCATCCTTTGCGTAGCTTTTCCTCCCTGGCCTGGGTGGGCCAGGGGTGAACTCTGATGTCACATGCCCGTCTTGCTGCAAAGGGAAAGGGCATGTTGGTGGCAGGCACTGGTCACAGGCTCCCTCACTCCTTTCACCTTTAGGTTATCTCTCTGCAATATCTTATCAGAAGCTCTGGCATAATTAGCTGTTGTTTATATGTGGGACCAGGAGGAAGTCAGCAAAGGCATATAAGCAGCAGCCGATCTGCCTCTCAGTAGTCCTAGAAAGAAGGACATGTGAGATTGAACCAAATAATTCCCCAAGTAAACTTGCATGTAACAAAAGGTGGAGGTATAGAAACATGGAAGAAAACAAAAAACAAAAAACTCCAGAAAGCCAAATATTTGGCTTTCTGTGTTCTCAGAAGAGGGGCTTCCTAGGCCAGGGCCAAGGAGACTGTGGAAAGGGTAAACAGGAAGTGCCAGGAAGTTATTTTTGTTTGGTGCTGTCTTTGCTTTACCTCAATTCAGGGGAAAATGAGTCTAGATTCCACAAAACTCCGGACTGAACAGCAAATACAGCTGGAGGCAGTACCAAAGCTGTCACTCCTCAGCCACGGTTTGGATGAAGCTCTCTGTGGAGACCTTGGAAGGCCAGGGCTGAGCGGGAAACGGGTGGTTCACTGTAGACAAGGCTGTGCCCCTGCAGACAGGCTGCTGCTGTCCTTTACAGACCTCGTATGCTGTCATTCCCTGGGGAGCAGCAGTGAGCTGCCACTGTGAGCTCACCATACCCGGGTGGAAGGTGACTGTGGAATGCCCAGCTCCCTACAGGTGGTGGGGAGCAAGTGGGTGGGAGTGAGGGCAAGAGGAGAGAGATGTCATCTGGTCTTGAAGGCAGAGTTTTAGAGTTCCCAGCTTGGTGTAGGAATTCCTAGCTGGCAGTGGGTGGTGTTGGTGGTGGTGGTGGTGGTGGTGGTGGTGTTCGCACTGCCTGGAGGGCTCTTCTTATTCTCATTAATTCATTTCTCTGGTTTGCCTTGACCCACCTGCTCAGTTGTCCACTCTCTGGTGGACAGAGAGGAGGGTCGTTGAAGGGCTCCTTTGTTGTTGCACTCTGGCTTCTACCTGTTTTTGTGACCAGGAGAATGATTTTTTTTTCTCACTTTGAAGAGTGTTCTCTTTCGACTTCATTTCCTCAGCACCCCTTTCTGGGCCTGCTTTTTCACTTAGCCATGCCTAACCCATCATTAGATGAATACTAGATATGACCTTGTGGTTTGAGTCTGAAATGTCCCCCATAGGCCTGCATTTTGAACATCCAGTTCCCAGCTTGTGGCAGTATTTGGAAAGCTGCAGAGTTTCTAAGAAGCAGGACTTGGCTGGAAGAAGCAGGTTTCTGGGGACAGACTTCTACATCCTTGTTCTGGCCCACCCTCTGCCTCCTTGTCTACTGTCATGTGGATGGTACCACTGTCACGGGGGGAGGGAAGGCACCCCTGCACTCTGCCTTCGACTATACTCGACTGAAACTTCTGACATTATGAACTAAATCAGCTTTTCCACTTGTGTTGTTTCTGCCATAGGTTTGGTGAACCAACCAGAAAGGTGACTAATGAGGGTTTTGTTTTTGCTTTTAGTGTGTGTGAATGTTCATACTGTGAATGCTGTGCGGGCCAGAGGTGAATTTGGGGAGGCAGGACATCACACATCTGGAGCTCATTGGCTGGCAGATTGAACTTAGGTCCTCACGTTTGTGTGACAAGCATTTTATTGACTGGGTGTCTCTCAGCCAGTAGAGCCCTGAGACAACATCCTTGTTCATGCTGCACCCTTAGACACGAAGCAGATGCCACCATTTTCTTCTCAAGTCTAATCCAAACTCTTAAATGTATACCAGATCCAGCCATGAGAGGCCTCTGGAATGGCTCTCCCCTTGCTACCAGCACATGCACAGCTTACCTTGAGCTACTATTCAGCCTGCTTGCCCGGTGAGGTTTTCTCCTGTGTCCTGGTGCTTCAGAAACCTGTTGATCGGTATATTCATTTTCTAGGTCACTGAAACAAGTTGTCCTTCTGGGGAAATAAATCCTAAATAAGGGGCTAGGAGAGAGTGAAAAGAAAATCCCCTAAAAGGGAGAGTTACCCTTGATTTCCTCTGGATTCTGTGGCTCCAGGCATTCTTTGTTATGATTTCAAGACTCCCATTTCTGCCTTCATTCTCAAGTGATTAATGGGCTTTCCCCTCTTCTACCATTTTAAGGGATACCTGCCACCCAAGAAATCCAGGTTGATTTTCCCTCCCAAGGACCCTAGTTATTAGGGCCAGGGAGATTGCTCAGTGGCTAACGGACATACATGAGAACCAAATTCAGATTCCCAGATCCACTGTAAATGCTGGGTTCTAATTTAGTAATTTATTACTTGGAAGGCAGAAATGGGAATTTCTGCAGCAAGGTGAGTAGAGTAGTCTGTCTCAATGACTAAGAGTGATCAAGGAAGACTCCAGACATCAACCAGGGGCGTCCACATGCATGTGTGGCTCTGAGCACACATGTGTGCTTACATATGTGTGAACTCAAACACAAACACATTATGAAAGGAGGGAGAAAGGAAGAGTCTTTGATAATTTTTTCAAAGAACCTTTCCCAAATAAGAGCTGTACCCATGAACTTTAAGCTTGTGGAGAGACCATCCATTTTGTTCCACTAACCTACGACCTATTCATCTGAACATCACCTAACCTATAGTGACCTTTTTCTCCATATAGCTCCTAAGTTACTTGTTCAAGTGCCCCAAGAAACACACTTCTGACATGTCATTGGGGCAATAGTGATAAGAATATTGTAAGAGTTACTTGTCAGGTTCAAATCCAAGCTCTGCTACTTGACATCTGAACAATACTGATCAAGTCATTCAAGCCCTGTGCAGGGCTGGGACAGAGTATGGCAAGTACGAGACTAGACCTAGGACTACCTTCCTCTTAACATTCTGTAAGCAGAGGACTGGCCTTCAAACAACCCTAAAAAAGATTTTTATGGCTTCCGTAAATGTTATGCTCTAGATGTCACTCTTGTCTTACCCTAATGTTGTTACTTGACCAGGTTTTCTAATATGGAAATGTAAAGAAGACCCTCCCTGCTGGATAAATTATAAGGATAAAAAAACCACTCAAATAGAAGATGAGGAATAGTGCCTGGCATGTACTATGGCACATACCAGTGAATAATACCTGTTATTTCCATGACTAGATGGTAAGCTCCCAAGACGTTGGTCTTCATGTCTTGTTCATTTTATGCTTGTAAGAACCATTAGCTGTCAAGATTGGAAGGCACGAAGATGTCCTCTGGTAGATGAATGAATAAACTGTGGTATATCTAGAGGGTGGCAACTTACTCAGTTCTAAGCAGAAATAAATTACCAAAAGGACATGGAAGGAAGATGAATACCAAGAAATGAACAAAGTATCAGGGCACGAAGGGCTACATCTTGTAGAAGAAAAACTGCATGAGTTTCCAGAAACAGCAAAACTTCCATGACAGTAAAAAGGCCAGAGGTTAAATGGGAAGGGAAGAGCTGGAAGAGCACAGAAACATTAGAGCATCTTTGATATGATACTGTCATGGTAGATGAATGTCCTAAGACCTTTAATCAAGCCACAGAATACAGTTCCAGTCATGGTTTCCTTGCTTTGAAGAGACATCATGACTATAAACAGCTTGCAGAGGAAAGGCTTTATTTTGCTATACTTCCATATCATAGTCCATCATTGAAGGAAGTCAAGGCAGGAACTGAAGCAGAGGCCATGGGAGAGTGCTGCTTCCTGGTTTGCTCTTCCTGGCTTGCTCAGCCTGCTCTCTCTCTCTCATACTCTTCTATCTCTTCCCTCCTTCCCTTCCTTCCTTCCTTCCTTCCTTCCTTCCTTCCTTCCTTCCTTCCTCTTTCTTTCTTTCTTTCTTTCTTTCTTTTTCTTTCTTTCTTTCTTTCTTTCTTTCTTTCTTTCTTTCTTTCTTTCTTTCTTTCTTTCTTCCTTTTGAGACAGGGTTTCCTTGTGTAAACAGCCCCAGCTCTCCTGAACTCACTTTGTAGACTAGACTGGCCCCAAACTCACAGAGATTCATCTGCCTCTGCCTCCGAAGTGCTGGGATTAAAGGTGTGAGCCACCATACCCAGTCCCAGGCTGCTTTCTTATAGCACCCAGGACCAGTCACTTTAATCACTAATCAAGAAAATGCTCCACAGGCTTGTCTACAGGCCAATTTTTTTTTTCTTTTTTGAGACAGGGTTTCTCTGTGTAGTCTTGGCTGTCCTGGGCTCAATTTGTAGACCAGGCTGGCCTAGTACTCACATCATTCCTCCTGCCTCTGCCTCCCTGCGTGCTGGGATTAGAGGTATGCCCAGTGAACCCAGCTACAGATCAATCTTATGAAGGCATTTTTTTTTCATCTGTGGTTCTCACCTCATGAATAACTCTAGCTTGTAGCAAGTTGACAAATAATGAATCAGAAAAAATACCTTAATGGAGATGAGGGACGAGGCATGATAAAGATTCATCAGTAGTTAGTACCATATTTAGATGGTACTAAATATGCCCCTATGAGGAAGAATGTTGATAAAGGAGAGGTTGTGCAGCAATGGGGACTGGGAGTATGTTGGAAATCTCTGCACTTTCTGCTCAGTGTTCAAGAAGCAATATCAAAAGTGCTCTAAAAAATTCATCAAACCAAATACACACTGAAAATAGTCAGCAATCAATTTTGATCTAGTGACTTCATGAGTATTTGCCAACTTGAGACACTTGGTATTTGGGTGAGTAGTCTATAATCAGGCAGCACCCTAAGCTCTGAGTCTCTGGATTAGGCACTCTCAAAGCTCATGATTTCTTTGCAGGTGCATTGTGTTCAGAAGGCTTTGGTGAGGTGTTCTGGACAGAGTGAGCAAGGCCCAAACTTCAGAAAATGTCTGAGGTTTGTTTTAAAATTAGAATCATGAAAGGAAAGGTTCTGGAAGTGCACAGCAGCTCAAATGTGCGAAGTGGCTTTGGTCCACACAAGCTGCTCCAATGGGAACAGGCCAGCTCTGTGTCCATCTGTGCACTTGCCAGGTCCTTTGGAAGGAGATCTTTTCCCGGAACATGGAGATTATCTTGCATCTTGCCAGGACTCTGTGAACTCTCTAGCAATGGCTTGCTCAACTGGTGCATCTTGAAAAACCATTTATTTGCTATGGGGTTGATATTCCTCCTTTATGCTGTGGTTGGGATTCAGTAACTCTCTCAACAAGGACCCAGACTGAAAGTGTTTTCCTAGTTGGGCCATAGCTCCTGTAACTGATTTGTTTTCCTGGCACAGGACAGCGTGTTGTGTAGTACCCTCAGGCTGGTAAGAAAGGGGGCAGATGCAAGAATTTCTGGGTGGGAAGGCTCCTCCCTGTATTTACAATTGCTAAAGCACTATTTAAAGCACTGAGTTCAATAGCCCCAGAATGGTCTGTATTTAATACTGTGTATGTGTGGACTATTATTATTTTTTATTTTTTGTTTCTAGATGACCATAATAAGAGCCAGGCTATTGATGAATATAACGATTAGAAGCAGTCTCAGAATTCCTCACACATTCATATTGGACTCAATTTTTAGCTCTTAGTAGTACGAAATGTGTGGTGTTTAGCAATCTTACTAAAAGACCATCAAGCCATGAAAGACAGAGTGTGTTTCAATAAATAAGAGAAATCAAGTTCAAAAGCCTTCATATTATAGGATCCCAGACATATGACATTCTGAAAAAGCAAAACTTTGACAGTAAAAAGGACTGAGTTGGGCAGAAAGAGGGATGGACAGGTGCCAGATACATGCATTAGGTTTACAGTTGCTTATTCAGAGTAAAGAAAACTGGATGGGTGCTGAGAAGGTTAATTTTACTAAGTGTTGTGTTTATGTCCTTCACATCACTATTAAATTGGCATCCTAAAGGCAGCCTTCACAGCGGCTGAGCATGTCCAGCCACTATTCCTGGATGTGCTATGTGCCTGGAAAACAAAGAGCACACAGAGGGTTCTTGGCTTTAGGAACTTAGCTTGCTATTTCCATTAATTTGAGTCATGTCCACCATCACACTTGCTTTCTTTAGAGCCAATTAGACCCTAAATGGGACTTAGGCATTGTCCTATTACTCTTGAGTACCATTGAACTTGTACTCGTCTACAAAATCTGCCTCCTTTCTTTTTTCCACTACAGAACAGAAACTCCAAGACTGCATGTAGGACATGTGAATGTGTGTATGTTGGTGGTCTCTCTCTCTCTCTCTCTCTCTCTCTCTCTCTCTGTCTCTCTCTGTGTGTGTATTTGTGAATACATTCTGAATCTCTTGAAAAAAAATTTTTTTTTGAGACAGGGTTTCTCTGTATAGCCTTGCCTGTCCTGGACCCATTCTTTGGACCAGGCTGTCGCCAAACTCACAGAGACCTGCCTGTGTCTGCCTTCCCTAGTGCTGGGATGACAGGCGAGGGCCATTGCACCCTCCATTTTTTTTTCTTTTTTTCTTTTTCTTTCTTTTTTTTTTTTTTTGAGACAGGTTTTCTCTGTGTAGCCATGGCTGTTCTGGAACTTGCTCTATAGGCCAGGCTAACCTTGACCTCAAAGAGATAAGTCTGCCTCTGCTTCCTGAGTATCGGAATTAAAGGCATATACCACCACATCGCCCAATCTTTTTATTGTATTATTTTTCAAAGGATTTGATAATAAAAAGTGTAATAGTGTAGGGAAAGCAAAGCAATTAGATGGTAGAGACCTCTGCATTAGTCACCTGCCTGAGAGATAATTCTTAAAGTTATTATCAGCATGGTGTGAGATTGGAGAAATTCTTCCAGCATGTTTAGTAGTGTCCAAAGAGCCAAAGTTGGACTCTGAGAATAAACTCAACAAATCCATTTATATCTTATATAAGCAAACTTATCTTAATGTAAATATCAAGTATCTGGTTTGTCATAAACATGAAGTATCAAAAAAAATTTTTTTTTCTCTTTTAGCTATCCAGTGGCCAAGAAACAAAGAAAAGAAAGTCATATATCAAGGGCAAAAAGAGTCTGGACTAGGGCTTGGCAAACTACCAACATGGATTGGTTACTATTTAGTTTTGTTGATAACTGCTGATGCACATCCATTCTTATTTGTTTACATATTGTCCATGGCTCTATTTGTGCTATGATGGAATATCTGAGTGTTAGGGGACAGATACCATATGGACAACACAATCCCCCAAATAATTCTTTAAGGTTTTACTGAATAAGTTTGCCAATCATTGCTCTAGAAAAATAGTCAGATGAGCTGAATGTTAGCCAAGGGTTCCCAGCTTACAATGCCAGAAGGAATGGATTGTCTTTGGTTGTTAGGTACTGAATACTAAAGAGGAGAAAAAAAACAACAACATATAAGATAAGCCAGCAGACTAAAACTTCTGTTCACCTTGGTTTGGGTACCACAATTAGTAAAATTAGGTCTAAAATATATTACATGTGTAACCTTTATTTCAAAAGCATTTCTATATCCCATGAGTGAATTTAATTTCTCAAAACCTCTAAAGCAAATATTGCAGCATACTGCAAATACTGCAGCATACTGTTGTTAAGTGTGTATATGTGCGAAATTCTACAGTGCTTTGGTCAAAACTGGGCACTGTAGCTATGAATGTGGTCCTAGGTCAAGTAAAACTCTTTTCCCAGTTTTTGAAACCAATGTCAAGATTTACTAGAAATCCATAGTTCAAAGCAATGGACACATAACTTATCTGAGCTTCCCAGAGCCAACGTATGTACCCATTCAGCAAAACATCATTAATTATATGACTGTTGCGTCTAGATTAATGGACACTTTTCACAGTGGCAGGAATTGTGAACAGAAGCCAGACATGGGCTTTGGGCTATTCCAGTTTGGTGAGGAGTTTACATTATAATAAAGAAAAAATTAAAGACTAGACATAGTTAAGGTTAGTATATCATTAGCTCCAAGTTTAGCACATGTGTCTTCAGTGACACTGGGATAGAATGGCTTGAGTGACCTGAGGTTTTAAAATGTCACTAAGGATGGGCCTCATTATTTGGTTACAATAAATGTGTCCCCTTTTCTCACTGTTTAAATGCTAGGTATGGCAAAAGGAAAACCATTATTACAGATTCTGTCTGCAAATTCATGTGAGTGGGCCCATGGTGAGCGGGCGCAGCGAAGTCACACGAGGCCTCCTATGTTCACATTTGACCGCTTGGCTGTATTCTAGGGCCAGAGTCAAGTAACTGAAACCCACTGTTCAAATCATCTCTAATTTTTCTAGAAAAATTGGCAAGGCCTCAGAGGACTTAGGGGGAGAAATTGCATGTAGTATGAATACCCTAAGAAACTAAATGCCACTTTGAGAATTTTATTGAAAGTTAATCTCACCTGATAAAGTGTAACAATTTAAGGTGTATGACATAAAGTTTTTCTCCAGTTTAAATGTAAATATAATAGGATCATAAGGTTGGAGAAAATGAGTTTTATTAAAAAAACATTGGCGTAACTTTTAACACTTTATAAATTTGTGTGTCATACTTACACAGAGGCCATGATAATATATGTATTGTTTGAGTTTTGGTATATATGCCACAGAGGTGAGCATAGTCATATCTTTTAAATGCTCCCAGTTTTTAGGCTTAAAAAAATGCCAGTAGCAGGTCTTTAAGTTTTTATCATACGCCATCACAGAACGCCACTTGTAAACTCTGTTTTTTAATGATGCCCTTTATTTTGAAAGGAAGATTTTAACAGGGTTGGTTTTCTGAGACGATGACTCGCCATCCTAACAGGGACAAGGAGTGAATTCCTTACAAGAGGCTTGTAGAAGACACCTGAGAACAAAGAGCATCAAACCTTTTTTTAAAGGCTAAAGCTGTAGCACTAGAGGGTGCTTTTGAAGCCAACGCGCAGACCCTGTGAGCCACATGCAGAAGAAACCCAGGCCTTCTATGGCCAAATTTCAAGCGCGCATTTTTGTGTGACACTCCTGCTCAAGCAGCCAGGCTCTCATTAAGATCCAGCCAGTCAGATGCTCGCTAGGGAGAGGCTCAGGGTGTGAGGAGCACTGAGTGACATTCCATGAAAGCATTAGACTGTGAGAGGTTAGGAAGGCCTGACTCTCCACAGGCGGAGAGGACTGAACTGAATGTGTGCATATGTCAGCATGAAATAGCTGCTGACACACTGAACGCGTGTCTTTAAAAGGTGGTATCGGGTAACAGGCCAACAGCCATCCCTCTCGGCATTTTAGGCTTCTTTCTTCTCTCCGCTTTGGCTCTTTGTTGAGTCACTTCCACCAGGCAAGGTTCCATAGGATAAGCCATTTGAATCTGGTTGTATTTTGTCCAACATTTGTTTCCCTGTGGAGATAATAATCATAAAAGACCTTCTGAGCTCTTAAAGATAAAAACATCCTAATAATTTCTCTTCAGCTCTGGCCACATTTTATGCCTTTAACTAATACTATGTGGTTACCCTCTCAATGAAGATAAAACATCAAGGAAGAAAAGGCCCACAAAAATCTCGCAGTGCTTGTCATGTGGTCACACACTTGTCCACATGATGTCTGCCCACCCTGTACTGGGCATAGAACAGGTTAGAGCAATCAGGAGAGCCACACAACGCAGTCCCTCATCTCTAAACCTTTCACCACAGTGTTTTCCCCCTCCCCCTCCCCCTCCATGTAACAGCACAGGAAACCAGGGAACAGAAGCTTCAGGAGCCACTACAGATCCTACACAAGAGGTTTAGTCAAGTGGGAAATAGTTTAAAAAATAAATATAAAAGCCCTCAGTGCTCTGCCTGCATGGCAGAAGAGGTCACTAGGTCTCATTATAGATGGCTATGAGCCACCACGTGGTTTTGAACTCAGGACCTTTCGAAGAGCAGCCAGAGCTCTTAACCTCTGAGCCATCTCTCCAGCCCTCATTTTTATTTCTTAAAGCTCCTCCCCCAAATCAATTTTAAACAAGCCATAATGAGTGCTGTTGCTACTAATGTCAGCTCTGTCACTGAGAACTCCCGATCAGGTAGCTCACATGGCACAGAAGAGAGGAGCAGATTCACTTTCTTGGCCTTCATTTCCCAGTCTTACAGGAACTGAATGATTTTTGTTTTAAAGGCATGATGCTAACAGGTGGTGGACAAGACTACCTCTACTACTGTATGGACACCTGTAGGTGAGCCCTCCCCCTGCCTGGGAGTGGGTGGGTGGGGCTAGGACGGGCGGACAGGAAGGACAGGCTGACTGTGTACTGTACATGCCCGAGGGGAGTTGCTTCGCAGTGAAGCTGAGCATGGGAAAGATGATACCCAAGGTCCCAGTCTGCATGAGTGAAGGAGGTGAGGAGGGAAAGGAGTGTTTACATTCTGGTGATTGTTGTGATGTCACTGTTGGGATCACAGTGAACAAGCTTCCTCAGGCCATCTCAGGAGCAATGTTCCTCAGTATTTGGACCACCAGTTGGTCTGCAGCTGTCATGGATTTGCCATCCCCAGGTATCCATGTCCTTTGACACTTTAAGAAAACCCAATGAAGATACCCTCCAAGTGGCCCACATCAAGGCAGCCTTGTCACTTCCTCAACAATCTCATTGTTCTGTACAAAACTGACTCTATAGATCATCAACATTCTACCTCCCTGGGCTTCATAAATACACTTCTTAAGGTAAAAATCATGTTTTTATGTTTTCATACAAAAATAATGCCAACAATGATTAATTTATAAGAATTTTTTTTGTTTTTGTTTTTGTTTTTGGTGTTTCGCGACAGGGTTTCTTTCTCTGTGTAGATTTGGCTGTCCTAGACTAGGCTGGCCTTGAACTTGCACAGATCCACCTCCCTCTGCCTCTCTGAGTGCTGGGATTACAGGCGTGTACCACCTTGCCCGGCTAGGATAAAATATTAAAAAAAATTATATTTATTTGTCAGTGTGTGTATGCATGCGTGGAGATAGGAACACTTGTGGGAAGTTGGTTATCTCCGTGTGAGTGTCAGGAAACACATTCATGTCATCAGGCTTGATGTCAAGCCCTTTTACCTGCTGAACCACCACAGGCCTAAGGAGAATCTATTATAAATTAGAGAAAAAATATACATATCTTTTTTTTTTTCTTACCAGGAATATTCCCAAAACCAATAAAAGGCTGTTGTAGATGTTCCTTTTCTCTATTTCTTGTCACTAAAAATACTCCAAGGAATGACAGAAAGCACCTGTAAGAAACATGTTAATAAAGATCACAGGAATACTGAAACAGCTTGTGACAATATTAACTGAGCTCTAACTTCCCCACAATGACATAAATTCCATCAGTTTTGTCTCCCAGTTTTTTTTGTTTTGTTTTGTTTTTGTTTTTTTCATTTTATGGTAGACTGCTTCAAACTAGTCTTAATTCTTACAGCCAGTAATAGTTATACCCAGAACCAAGGCTTGGGCAGTTTCCAATAAATCTCTGCCCCAGGTTTTCACCATCTGGAGGCTAATTCAGGCTCTAAACCCTTTGGGTAGACACTAGGTCTCGTTTTCTATCTATGCATGCCCAGACTCATTACTGGCATGCAATAAGAGTGCAAAGCAAGTTATTCTTTAATTTTCTAAAAATTCTCATTGTCCTTGGCCATAAGAATAGTCATAGTTTCCAGACCCCAGAAGTTTGGCTGTGCCCAACTGTCTTATGAAATTGAATTTTCAAGATAGATGGTTTCCTATGTTGAAAATAGACTAGGCTCAAGTTTGCATAACAATGGTCATGCTGAATAGCAGATCAAGAAGCAGCTAAGCATTAATGGGGTGTGCTTGGAGCCAATGGAAGTGGATATTCATTGGCAGCAAATCACAAAGGTTTGGCTCTCTGCTTGCTTGCAATGTAAGCAGTGACATCCACCACATCTTTAAAGGGGCTGAACTGGTGCTTTAAGACAGGAAGTCTTAACCTGAAGCTATCAAATCTAAAACTAAGGATCTACCACAGTCTTGACCTTTTATTTTTGGGTGATCCAAAAGGCATCCATGTTTGTCAAATTGAGATCTACCCTAAGAGTTCCCAAAGGAAAGGTGTGCCTGATGTAGTACTAAAAGGCTATGGAACAACCACAGAAACCAGTGGATTTATCGTGATTTTGTCTGCAACTAAAAAATCCCCAATGTTGGAGAACTCTCAAAGGGCACATAAGCCACAAAGCCAAGGGCAGAGCCTTGTGCAGAGTATTAAGTTGAAAAATGTTTCTTATAGTATGTTCCCATTTTCTATAATTCAGGTACAATGCCAAAAATCCTATACAAAATTAATAGAACTTCACAGACCTTACCTCTGAGACATTTACTCACCCAAAAAGATATATAAATACAGTGAGAAAAGCAGCACCAAGGAATTCCTGGTAAAATATGATGCCTATATAAGAACAGGAAACAAAGTCAATTTTAGGGTAGGGTCATTTACAATACCAACATATCATTTTTAAAAAATTGTGTTAATGCATTTTTTTCTATGTGTGATTTCCCTTAAAATGTATCTTTAGTATTTTAATTTGAAGACTCAGTATGCTATTCTTTTTTTCTGTTTATCTCCTTTAAAATATATTTTTATTAATTATAATTTATTCACTTTGTATTCCAGCTGTAACCCCTCCTTCATTCCCTCCCAATTCTGCCCTCCCTCTTCTCCTCCCATGCCCCTCTCCCAGTCCACTGATAGGGGAGGTCCTCCTCCCCTTCCCTCTGACCCTAGCCTATCAGGTCTCATCAGGACTTTCGGCATTGTCTTCTCTGTGGCCTAGCCATCAGGCAGAGGTGATCAAAGAGGCAGCCACTGAGTTCAAGTCAGAGACAGTCTCTGTTCACATTACCAGGGAACCCACTTGGACACTGAGCTGCCATGGGCTACATCTGTGCAGGGGTTCTAGGTTATCTCCATGCATGGTCCTTGGTTGGAGTATCAGCCTTAGAAAAGACCCCCTGGGTCCAGATTTCTTGGTTCTGTTGCTCTCCTTGTGGAGCTCCTGTCCCCTCCAGGTCTTTCTGTCTCCCCCTTCATAAGATTCCCTGCACTCTGCCCAAAGTTTGGCTTATGAGTCTCAGCATCTGCTTTGATACCCTGCTGGGTAGAGTCTTTCAGAAGCCCTCTGTGGTAGGCTCCGGTCTTTCTGTATGCTATTCTTACATTTTAAGTTACTCAAAAATTTTACACGGGCTTGCAGGCTTAATATAATTAGAAATATTATAAAACTAACATGGTTTTTGTAAGGAGAAATTTCATTTTTGTCTACATATGCATGTATTCGTGTATGCATGTGTAGTCATATGTCTGCACATACACTTGTGCTGTGTAGAGGCCAGGGCATAACCTCAGGGGCTTTTCTCATGAGCTGTTCACCACCTTGCTTTTAGAGGTAGGGTCTCTCATTGGCCTGCGGCTTATCAATTTGGCCAGGCTGGCTAGCTAGGGAGCCTCTGGGATCATAGTACAGCTTGCATGGAAAGCACTGTACTGCCTGGGCTGTCTTCCCAGCATTGGAAACAGAAATTTCTTATCCAGTCCAGGTTTTCTCTGTGGAACATGCAAGAGAACAAAACTCCAGTGTCCACTTTCTGCCTATGGTTTCATCAGGAGTCAGTAAACCCACCCTGAGAGTCTGGGTGGAACCTGAGGCCACTGGCATGAGTACCTGCTGCAGCCGTGCTAGCCCTTTGGCCATGTCCTGTGTTCTGTAATTCTGGCTAGATGCCCATATGGGCACTAGAAAAATCTCTGGCAACTTGGTGTTGCCCTACCTCCATTTTTCTCCATGAAGCTCCCTTCCATTTCCTTCTGGTTTTCTCCTGTAGGCTACAGGGAAATGCATATATCATTTGTTCCAATGAGCTTCTCTTTAAAAATGTTTTTATTAACTTCATACTATTTTTCTATAATGGCTATACTATATTTTTATTTATGTCATTTAGCAATGGTACAGGTGTTAGCATTCTAGTGTTTTATATCCTTGCTTCTTGGTTTTTGTTTGTCTGTTTGGCCTAGGGTTGGAGAAACTGCTCAGCAGTTAAGAGCATTAGCTGCTCTTCTAGGGGTCCTGAGTTCAATCCCTAGCACCCGCATGGTGTCTCATAACCATCCATAACTGTAGTCTCATGGGATCTAATGCCTTCTTCTGGTATGCAGATATACATTCAGACAAAACACCCACATACATAAGACACACGAGCAAACAACTCTTTGGTTTGGTGGTGCCACATTCTTTTAACCCCACTACTCAGGAGGCAGAGGCAGGCAGATTCTGTGAGTTTGAGGCCAGCCTGGTCTTCACAGTGATTTCTAGGACAGCCAACATTATGTAGAGAGACACTGTCCCCAAAACAAAACAAAACAACCCCCCAAATAGTCATCATTCTAATGGGCATGAACTGGAATCTCATTTTATTTTCTTGTAATTACTGACGTTGAACATTTTCATTTGCTTTTTGGAAATTTTATATTTTCTTTGCAGAGACACTTAGGTTCTTTGCCTGCCTGAAAATCAGGTCACTTGTGGTTTTGCTGCTGACTTGTAGAATCAGAGTAGAATTTTTTTTAAAGGTCCTTGATAAATACCATGACATTCAGTTCTAGGAGAGCAGTACTACTTCCCCAAGCCCATAAGGGTGCCTATGATTGTGCAGCCTTGTCCATGCTACTGTAATAAAACCACTAATTAACTCATTAGCAAGGAAATGGTGTCTCATTTCAACTTTAAGCTGTATCTTTTGTTGTGGGGAGGACAGGGCCATTGAAAAGCTTTACTGCCATTCCATAGGCAACCAGAAAATGAACTGCTATCATTCCCAGAAAGTCCCAGCAATAAATCATCAGTTTCTCAGTCTACTGAGCATTATATCTAACCCTATTAGCTGAAAAGCCTTCTGCTCAGGGAGCTACATTATTTTACATTTTACTGTATATTGATTATTATGCTGTAAGTCATGCCTGTAACTCTTTTTTTTTTCTGTAACTCTTTTTGCTTTGTTTTAATTTCCTGATGATTCTAGGAGGTACCAACATACAGTCTTTTCTCACCGTCACCAGAAAGCACCAGACACTAAGAAAGACAGATACCTTGGGATATAATCTTTTCTTTAAGCATTTCTTTGATGTTCAATTTGTTTTTTTGATTTTGTTTGTTTTTTTTTTTTTGAAACAGAGGTTGTATGAATTAATTCAAGCACTTGTCTGCTGGGCTGGACCTGGTGCTTCACATCTGTGATCCCAGCACTCAGGATGCAGAGGCAGGAAGATCATGAGTTAGGGGCCAGCCTAAGCTACTTAGCAAGTTCTAGGACAGTGTTGGACTATATAACAGTAGCCTGATGAGAAAATGACAAATACATCAAAAAGCCACTGAGCCAGGACCTATCATTATCAAGTTTATAAATGATTTCCTTGAATCTATTTTATTTTGATCTGGACCAATTTTTAAATTTGTACTTTTTAAGAGTCTTATCTCTGCAATGTAAAAAGTATTCATTAAAATACAAGAGAGGAAATAGCAAATGTAGAAGTCTGTCAGGCCTTCCCTGCAATGGTAAATTTAGATAAGGGACCCCATTTTCTCATTAAAGTGATGAGGAGTACAGAAGGATGAGTTTCAAAAAATTGGGGGTGTTTGCTTAGAGGCAAGACTCAAGAGGATTTTTCAGCCACTTTGATTAGCAGGAGCTACAAGCAGAAGACTCAAGAAAATAGAACAAAGGCAAGTATCGTGAACTCATAAGAAAACTAATTTGAGCTCCAATGCCAGGAAGCCCTTTATGGTCATTAGAACTCTCCAGCTAATAAGAGCCATCCCCAAAAAGACCTGAGCTGCCTCAGGAGGCAGAGAGCACTGGAGAACATTCACACAAAGGGGAGCACCATGGAGGAAGTTAGAGGCTGGTTGGAGGCTGGGGACATGGGCTCCCCAGAGCTTCCTTGCCATTCTTTCTGATTCCTGGGAGAATCCTGTACCTGTGGTGGGGTGGATTCACCGGCCGCAGAAGGCCAGCGCTCACCTGCGAGGATGGCACTAGTCGTAATGAAGACGTGGTTGACTGGCACCACTGTGGTCATCGTGTAGAGCTTTGTGGCTTGGTTCAGGAACCTAGAGAAGATGGCATTTATTGAAGCTCTGGTTTGGCAGTGTTCAGCAATGCGCTGACAATAACTTCAAGAGCTGTGTGCTCTGCAGCTATGACTACAAAGGGAAAGGAAGTGCAGTGAGAGGGCACTTCCAATCAGCAGTCACAGCTCAGACGCATCTGATGTACGAGATCAGATGTCAGGCTTTATGGTCTGTTTAAACCAACAACAATAACAATGAAAAGCAATTAATCATATTCTGAGGCCACAGAAGTTTGAGTTGGAAATGATTCAAGCTGCTGGACCAGTATCCCACCGGGTTGATTCGTTAGGATAGACCCTAGAATCTGTTAAATATCATATCTGGGAACATATAGCTATCCACTGACATGCCACGTGCCAAGAAAGGAGATGGAAAGGCAAAGGAATGTTTAGCGTTTCAAGAGCGATGCTGGGTGCTCCAGCTGCAGAGCATGTGTGCGAGCTGAGCTTCCTGCTGCGGCCGCCACCAGGAGCTCCAGTTCTCACGCTGGCTTTGCTGCTCTGGCGGTGGCAACGAAGTGCCGCCGTGCATGTGCATCCCTGGAGGTTTCAAAAGCGCTGCTGTAGGTAGGGCAAGTGACAGGGACTTGTCCAGCAAGGAGCAACAGATGTCTAAAATAACTAAAAAAAAAAAAAAAAAAAAAAAGCAACAACAACAAAAAAAGGTTTGTGGATAAAGCTAACATGTGTGTGTGTGTGTGTGCTAGTGTGTATGTGTGTGTGCATGTGTGTGAACACATTTGTCTAAATAAATCTTCTCAGGTAATTTTACTGGGAACTAAGGTTGAAGAGTATGCTTTTACTTTGTGATGGTGGGAGGGAGTTAAATAAGGCTGACAGGATGCAGTCTTCCTTCAATTGTGTCTGCCTTTAAATTCATGAAACATGGTGTAAGGATAATGAACTAATATCCCAAAAGGCACTGTCACAGTGCCAATTAATTTAGAAGACAGAAGTGTCGAAATAACAACATTCAAGTATGATAAACACACTCAGGCTTAGAAGGTGACAGATGAAGGCCTGGATTTCTCCTGTCACCCTCCTGCCATAGCCCTAGGACCTACTTAGAAAATATACAACTTAGACTTTGCTGCCGTCTATAGGACAAGCCCCCCACATTAGCAGCTTGAGCTCTGGCTTTCTTCTTGGAACAGGGGTGTTACTTTGCATAGCATTTTAGGGTGAACTCTGTCTAACTCAAAAGAACCTATCAGGCATAGAGCAGTTCACTTGCAACATGAAAGTGGGAGAGTGATTAAAGTAGATGGAGGTGGGACAGGGATTAAAACTGTCCCAGTCACCAGTATTAGTACTCAAGAGAAACATGAAACAATCATCCTGAAATCCTATGGGTATGAAGAAAAATCTGGCCAAAGACACAAAGTTATGGGGAAAGGGTTTTCCTCTGGGCCAAATGTCTGGTTTTGTCCATCCCTAGGCAATTAATGAGCATGAGCTAAGAGACGGAGGTGAAGGGTTCACGCATTTCTATATTTAGAATGAAACCCTGGACGTGGACCTGCCCCTTTGATTTATTGCTAATGACAACCTGTGTACGGGGTATTAATTACAAGCAGAAGAACATCAGGGAAGCATCAAGCACACTTAGCTGGACCAAGGCCGAACTTTAGAATTACAAGACACAAAGGCAGTGCTTAGTACAAACTAATTACTGACGGGAAGAAGAAAGCAAAGCATGCTGGCTGTGCAGAAGCTGGAGGTCCTTTAGCCTGAGAGACCCATTGCACTTCACCTTAATTATCATCTAAGCCAGTGCACAGAGAAGCACAGGAATCCTGAAAGGTCATCGAGTTTGTAGACACTGACTTACTTGACTTGGAAAATACAAGAGGCTATCATAATGACAAGCATGATATAGAAGATGGTGTCAGTCAGCTGCATTTTACCCGTCACAGAAAGGGTGATCATGCCTGAGACAGCTCTTACTGAAATCACAGTCAACGAGGCTGGAAGAAAAAACACAAATGAAATATTTGAGACAGATGTACAGATACATATCTTAAGTTTACTTGCTGGAGTGACAAATGTGCCGATTACTTTCAGAACAATGTTTGTGAGGGCACACACACACACACACACACACACACACTCACTCACTCACTCACATAGCTCTGCTCTGCTGCTCACACATCGCTGGCTTCATTCACCATGAGACGGGGTGCCCTCTACTGAAGTAAGGTGCTCACTTTCCAGCCCTGACTGTGGGAAGACTGTCATCACTAATGGATGTGAAAGGCAAGAGCCATGAAGGGAATCAATGGGTCTGAGTGCTAATGCAGCCTTACAGGGAAAATGACAAACACGTGAAAGTTCAGAGCTAAAACAGGCGAGAAGCCAGGAAATAAAGAGCTGCTCATTGAATAGCTGGAGCTTACTGAGGGTTGTGCTAAGATTTTGTTAGTGATGCTAAATCCTTCCTTGTCCATTCTGACAGACACAATAAAGAGGACCAGAACCAGAACTGGTTTCTCAGACTGAACCATAACTATGATGTCTACATGAGCAGTATCTACTGATTTCATGTGCTGAGGAGGGACTCTGGTGAACACACTTTTCATAGGTTCCAGAGAACAAGTAAGAAAAAGAGATTAGTAAGTGCACTGTCAGAGAAGTGTATTTTCTTCTCACACTCCTGTAGGATTCCAGTGCTTTCTATCTGTCTTAGATCCCTTGAAATTAGGTTGCAAACAATTCCATCATTTAGGGTGAAACCCCTAGAACATCCTCACATGGGAGCTCAGATGGCTCAGCAGGTGAAGTGGCTGCTGTGTGAACACAGGAGCTGAGTTTAGATCCCCAGAACTGCGTGCATGTGAGATGGGGTAGGGAAGACAGGGGGTCCTGGGGGTTCCTGGCCAGCCAGCCTCGCTGAAACAGCAAGCTTCAGGCTCAGTGAGATGGTCTCAGAGAGGCAGAGAAACAACTGAGAAAGACTGTTCAAAGTCCGCCTCAGGCCACTGGACATGAACACCGAAGCAAGGCAAACGCATGACACACACAGACACACCACACATAAAACATTCACAGATAATTTAACTGCAAGGGAAAGGTGATGTGAAAGAAAAGTACTCCTGTATTACTACTGCTCTACATGGCCATAAGACATCAGAATGTTTTCCTTTTTAGTTTTTAAAAAGGTCATATAAGAGACATAAAGAATGTGTTTAAAATAGGTAGACAGCCTCCATAACTTAATTTTTCAAATTCTGAAGATACACTATAAATTGAAAAGTATTAGGGCACACTTCCAAACTAGGCATTTTCTTTCAACTAAAAGTTACAGTTATCAGAGGAGATAGGAGATAAATTCTAAATGAATCTCCAATCTCAGCAGAGAGGTCTCCCAGCCTCGACCACACCATCTTGCAGTGTCTTTGCCTGGTCTGTTTACAGACGTCAGATATCATATCAGACTGATTAAGACAACTTTCTCATCTTAGCTCATCTACCAATTCTAAGCTCTATAGAGATTTGTAGGTTACTCAGTGGTTAAATGTGTTGAGCTTTTCAGAGACCCCAACATCCTCCTAAAACTCACTGATTGAAACTGGAGCACAATGGGGTTATGGGCCCATGGTCTGTATAGCTTGTTCTTTCAGTGAGCTAATTTTTTTCAATAGTTTTTATTAATTTTATTAATTAATTATTCACTTTGTATCCCCCCATAAGCCCCTCTCTCCTCCCCTGCCAATCCCACCTTCCCTCCCCCTTCTCCACGCCTGCCCCTCCCCAAGTCCACTGATAGGGGAGATGCCCCTCTCCTTCCTTCTGATCCTAGTCTATCAGATCTCATCAGGAGTGGCTGCATTGTCTTCCTCTGTGGCCTGGTGAGGCTGCTCCCTCAAAGAGCTAATTAATGGAGAAGGAATTGAATACATTGTTCCATTAGACTCAGAACCTCAGGGTTACAGATGGCCTTAGAGGTCAGCTAATTTAACCATCAAATAATTTCAAATTAAACTCGAGTAAAACAAACAAACAAACTAGAAATCTTTAGAAAGCTGCTAAACAAACTACCAACTTCTATAATTGATCATAGCTGGAAGCATGAACAACTGCTATTTTTGTAACTATGCAAGTTACTTCCTGGCTGGTATCAAGTACTACAAAGTACTTTTTTTTGCTACATTTTTTTAGGCTGAGGGAGAGTGGTTGATAAGAATTGTTGAAATTCAAAACTGTCACACAGTGTCAGTATAATGTACATCAGAGACCTACCCAAGCAAAAAGAGAAGGCTGGAGAACACTAAGATACTATCAGCTGTCACCTATGACACTGGAGTATAATAAAATCTAAATTAAAATATCTATAAAAGCTACATGTTCATTTAAAAATTAGAAAATGCAGAAATTAACTATCATCGTAACACTAACCCTCAAGTCATTTCTTAACATTTGGGCACATCATTATTTTACCCATTTCAAGGAAGAATGTGTTACAACATGTGACTCATACAGTTTACACACTTAGGAGTGTATTTTTCATCACCATTAAGTATTTTCTGTGACATGAAGCATCAAGCCTTGCATTGTCTGTCAAGAATGCCTTTGTGTAAGGTATATAATTTATTTTGACCATTTCCTATTTTTGGATACTTAGACTGAATCATTTCTTCTCTTACATTAAAATGAGGCTGCAGTGAATTTTCTTGAACATACTCTGCCCATCATCCTGCCTGTTTCTGTGGGAATCACTGAAGGGCAACCACTGTGTCGACAGCCACTGTGTGAGGCTTTGAACCAGCCTTGCACACAGCCTTCTGGAGAGTGGTGCCATGCCGTCACACTGCGGCAGTTGTCAGGGTGCTCACTTTCATTGTTTTCTATTTTCTTAGCCGCCGGTCATAAGCACACATTCCTGCAATTGTTGTCCCACATTTCCCCAGAAGCTTGGTCATTGCTGTTCTTGATGTCTGGCTCTCAGTTTAAAGTTAGTTCTAGGATTCTGGGTTCCCCAGCACTCTGATCCTTGAGTGGACTGTGTATAGAGGCTTCAGGTTTTGTTTTGTTTTTTAAAGAAGGAGGTCACAGATTGTCATTAATAAGATAGTACAACAAAACTCAAAACCACACCCAAGTAATAAAAACCCACCATATTTATCCTGAGATTTCACAGACGTTCAAAAATTGCTAAGAAAATAAAATTTCAATGCTCTCAGCACACACAAATGGTAAATGTTTGAGGTGATTGGTTTGAGGTGATTGGTATGCTGACTCTCCTGATGTGCTCCCAACAGTGCTTAAAAATTATACTACCCCTTTACCCCATAAATTAATATAGGTCTACACTATCACTTTAATTAAAGTCTCTAAAAATAGGAATATTTGAGGGGTATTATGGAAACCTAGTACAGTAGAAGCTTCTTAAATATATCCATCTATAGAGACAATCTAAATGACATCAGCAAATAATGGGAAGACACAGTCCCAGTGGCCATTCTTTGTCATCAAACAAAGCTTCTAGTCCTGGGATTGGGTTACAGTTAATTGAGTTGTTAGCCATGGGAATCCTCATGTAAACCAGGCTATCACTAAGACTATATGTTGCTCTCCACAAGTGATGTTAAGGGCTCATTGCTGAAGACAATACCCACATAGCACACTGAACATGGAGAAGCTGAGCTGGTGCCTGTATAGAGCCTTTACCCCTATATCCTAGAGTCTTTGATGTAGGACGCTACTATTCAGACTACCAAAAGAAACACAAATACCAAGGCAGCCATCTACAATGGCGTCCTGCCAGCAAGACATGATAGGGCAATGATGATACAAAGCTTGTGGGAGTAGCCAACCAATATTTGATCTGACTTAAGGCCCACTCCATGAGATGGAATTCATACCCAACACTGCTTGGGTGACTATGAATCTAAGAATAGCTAGCCCAGGGACCTAGAGCCAAATACTACTGGTCTAAAATAAAAGTAGCAATGAATTAAATGACTCCTGATGACATTCTACTCTGCTCATAGGTCAGGGCCTTGCTCAGCCATCATTAGAGAAGTTTCCTCCAGTAACAGCTGGAAACAAATACAAAGACCCACAGCCAGATGTTACACAGAGAGTGATAGACCTTGGAAAACTCAGCCCTAAACAGGATGTCTCCATCAAACCCCTCTTCTCAGGGATCAGGGTGCCCTGTGGAAGAAGAGGCAGAAAGCGTGTGAGAGCCAGAGGGGATGGAGGGCACCAAGGTTCTCTAAACCAACATGATGAAAACACATATGAACCAGGTCCTTTGCTTTGCATAATGGCTTCTGGTTTAGTGTTTTTATGGGATTCCTGAGTATGCCCACGAGTGAGTCTTTCTCATGCCTTTGCTCAGGCTCTTTTTCTTCTGGTTGTTTTGCCTAATGTGTTTGTTTCTGATGTGTTAGCTTTTGTGTTATTTTATTGTATCTTATTTTATTTTATTATCCTTTAGAAGCCAGTTTGTTTTCTAATGAGAGATAGAAAGAGAGTGGATCCAGATGGGAAGAGAGGTGGAAGAAACTGGGAGAGGTTGAGGGAGAGAAACCATAATTAGGATATGTTATATGAAAAAGTCCATTTCCAATTAAAAAACATGTCAAAAATTTGACTCTGTGTGTGTGTGTAAAGAAATGACATCATCAAGTACAGGCAAAGCCAGCTACTCATTGGAGACTCTCTTGTTTCCCCTTCCCTTTTCTTCCCTCCCCTCCCTCTCTCCTTTTCTTCTTCTTTCCTCCTTCTTTTTCTCAAAATTTTCTTTTCTTTTTTTTTTTTTGAGATAGGATCTCAATGTAATACAGGCTGGCCTCAAGTTCAAGCTGAGTCTGGCCTTGAACTCCTGATTTTCCTGCTTCCATATCTGAAATACTGAGATTATAGATATTTTGATATATTACAAAATCAATATTATTAGAGCAACAATGAAGACAAAACTACCCGGACACTTCCAACCCATCTTATTCACCTCAAACTTTGCCTCATGTGTGCCTTTTTATTTTTTTTAATTTTAGTTTTCTGTGTATGGATATTTTTCCTGCATGTATGACTGTGTATAACATGCATGCCTGATGCTTGGTAAGACCAGAAGAATCTCCTGAAAATGGAGTTACAGATGTTGTGGACCACCATGGGACTCAACCCAGGTCCTTTGGAAGAGCAGCTAGTGCTCTTAAACACGGTGTCGTCTCTCCAGCCCTTCATGTGCACTTCAGATCATGTACACAGAAGTACATTATATGCTACTTTCTTCATTTTATATAACAGTATAAAGTTTTCAAATCCAGCATGATTTCTATAACTAATTTTATTTTATTTTTTTGTAAAAGTCACTAGTGATCACTGTAAAATGTCCAGACATTGAGATGTGCACAGGCTATCTCTACTTTATTTATTTTTAAATTTTATATTAGTTTATTTACTTTACATCCTGTGGGTGCCTCCTCCCGCTCCTCCTCCCAGTCCCCCATTACCCCTCATTCCTCTCCCGTCTTCCTTTTTTGGGGGAAAGGGAGAGCCCCTTCCCCCTCATTCCCTACTTTAATAAGAAAACTTTTAGTATTTTGCCACCCAGTTCTTTAGCAGAAATGGATATTAAACTTAATGTGCCTTTTGACATATATTGAGACAACTATACAATATTTTCTTCTCATAAGTCCCAGGGACTGAACTCAGGTCCTCAGATTCAGCAGCAAATACCTTTACCTTTTGAACCATTTCCCTGGCTCCAATAATGAGTTTCTCTCAGAATCATCTTTTCTTAGTTAACTTAGATGTTTACTGAACACTCACTGGGCTTTCTTCTAGGTAAAGATAGTACAAATAAAATACACATTTTGTATCTTCACGGGATTACTCTGGCAAGGAAGCTAAGATCACAGCAATGTATTAAACGTATAAGTAGAATGCAAGTGAAAATGCCACAGAGGAAATCACCCAGTTTCATCAGGCTTCATGGTCCTGAGGCTCAGCTTTCTCTGGGTCCTACTGTTAATATTTCATTTAGGGTTTTTGTATCAATATTAGGCAGAGAAATTAGTTTATAGTATTCACTATTTGTGATATATATATATATATATATATATTCAGATTTGGAGGTCTGTATTATCTGGTCATTTTATTTTATTTTACTTTAATTTTATTTTTCTCATTAGTTACATTTTGTTAATTCTGTATCCCAGCTGTATCTCTCATCCCCTCCCCAATCCCACCCTCCCTCCCTCATCTCCTCCCCGCCCCTTTCCAAGTCCACTGATAGGGGAGGACCTCCTCCCCTTTCATATGACTCCCTTTTGTCGGGTATTTTCAGGACTGGCTGCAAAGTCCTCCTCTGTGGCCTAACAGTACTGCTCCTCCCTTGGGGGTGGGGAGGTCAAAGAGCCAGTCATTGAGTTCCTGTTAGAAATAGTCCTTGTTCCCCTTACTATGGGAAACCAATTGATTACTGAGCTATCACGGGTCACATCCGAGCAGAGGTTCTAGGTTTTATCCTTTCATGGTCTTTGGTTGAGTGTCCATCTCAGAAAAGACCCTGTGCCCAGATATGTTTTGTCCTTGTGGAGCTCCTATCCTTTCCACATCAAACTCCCCTTCTTTCATATGATTCCCTGCACTCTGCCGAAGGCTTGGTTATGAGTCTTAGTATCTACTTTGGAGCACTGCTAGGTAGAGTCTTTCAGATGCCTTCTGCTGTAGACTCCTGTCATACGTTCAATGCATATCCCATTTGTCTTTCTAAATGAGGATAGATCATCATACCCCATGTCCGCTTTCTTGATTATCTTCTTTAGGTGTATAGATTTCATTATGTTTATCCTATCTTTTAGGTCTATATAAGCGAGTATATTCCATGTTTGTCTTTCTCCTTCTGGGATACTTCACTCAGAATGATCTTTTCTAGATCCCACCATTTGCCTGCAAATTTCATGATTTCCTCCTTTTTGATTGCTGAGTAGTATTCCACTGTGTAAAAATACCACAATTTCTGTATCCATTCCTCCGTTGATGGACATCTGGGTTGTTTCCAGGTTCTGGCTATTACAAATAAAGCTGCTATAAACATGGTTGAGCAAATGTCCTTATTGTGTACTTGAGCAAATTTTGGGTATATGCCTAGCAGTGGTATAGTTGGGTCTTGAGGAAGCGCTATTCCTAATTGTCTGAGAAAGCGCCAGATTGACTTCCAAAGTGGTTGTATATCTGGTCATTTTAAAAGTGAAAGATTTCTTCCTGTGTCTGCATGGTCCCAGCATCAGAACAATGTCCCCTTAAAGGTTGAAGACATTGCCTTGGCACTGTCTAGACCAACTTCCTTTTAGGGCCTGGCTTTGGAGTAACTCTTTCCTCTCGTCCACCGTTATTTTCCTTTAACAATAAGTTATTAATTTTTATATAGGAAAAAACTAAGCAATTTGTTTATATTTTACTAAATATATATTTGTATGTCTATCTGTATTTCCACCCATCTATCTCTCCTATGTATTTTTGAATGTTTGTGATTTTTTTTTTCTGATGAAGAATTTATTTTATTCATTGTCTTTGAAGATCTGCTTCCTAGGTTTTCTTTCTCAGTCTGCTGTTTTTATGTTTTCTATTTCATTAAATTTTGCCATTATTTTAATCAACTACTATTTTCCACCGTCCTTGTATTTATTCTCTTTTTTTTTTTTTACTACTTCTTGAGCTCAGTGTGATTTTGGTTTACACCTAGAACAGTAATTTTCTGTGATCACAGTATTAATCGACCATTTGCAGGCTTTAATATTAAGCATTTTCACAATGATCTTGAATCTATGTGCTGCAACTAAACATGGTTTTGCATTGTGAGGCTGCATCTGGACACTATTAATGCTTACAGAGGCAGGCTTTTATAAATATCTAGTTTTGTAATTATTTTCTGTTTTTATTTCACTGTGAATGTGATTTGTTGTATTCAACTTTCTGGAATTTATTAAGGACCTTCTGGTTGGCCAATTATGAAATCTAAATTTGTAAATGACACATACCATAGGAAAGGAGGGACACACTGTTTTTGGGAGATAAAGATTCATTATTAGATGGTCCAGTTCAACAATAAGTGTCCAAATACTGTAAATACATTTGTATGCCTCTTTGTGTTCCACAGAGAGATGTCTCTTACCTCTTAGTGCACATCTCCGAGATTTTCTCATCCCATACTAGACACGATGCACCTCTGAACTAGACTCTTTTTACTTATTTTTAAATTTTTATTTGAGATAGGGTCTCACTATGTATTCCTGGATGTTCTAAAACTCGCCATGTACACCAAGCCAGCTTCGAATTCACAGAGATCCACCTGCCTCTACCTCCTGAGTGTTAGGATTTAAGGTGTACACCACCACGACCAGCAAGACTAGATCTCTTCTTAGCAGAATACTCTTGCTTGTCAGAAGTATTTAATAGTTATTGCCTGGTTTTTAACTTCGGAAATCACGACAGCTGCCTTCTTCTGCTTCAGGCATATGTTACACAGCTCTAGGTAAAGGACAGACGTATACAGACTCAGGACATTTCCTACCTAGCAAGGCTGACTAGAGATGGGGCTGGTCCTGAGGGAGGCCCCAGCACTAGCACTGTGTGCTAATCATGGCAGGTGTAGGAATCTGAGGAGGAGGGAACATTGAACAGACCCATTCTAGAAGACAGCAGGTGTGTGCATGTCTGTTTCAATAACTCACACACAGCTGCACCCACACAAATTGACTAAATCCAATTCAGAACCATTTTGAAGTTTAAACTGAGAGTTTCTCTGAAGCCCAACTTGAAAATCTTTCTTTTTAAAAAGTGGTTTCATCGAGGTATTGAATTAGAGGCTGAAACTCATAGCCAAACTCTGAGCAGAATGCATGGAATTTTATGAAAGAAGGGGGAGATAGAAAGGCTGGAGGGGACAGGAGCTACAAAAGGAGAGCAACAGAACCATAAAAACTGAGCCCTCGGGGGGGCCTGCAGAGACTGATACCCTAACCAAGGACAATGCATGAGGAGGACCTAAAACCCCTGCTCAGATGTAGCCCATAGACTCAGTTTCCAAGTGGGTTTCCCTAGTGAGGGGAGCAGGTGCTGTCTCTGACATGAACTCAGTGGCTGGCTCTTTGACCATCCCCCTCCCCTGACAGGGGACCAGCCTTGCCAGGCCACAGAGAAGACAATGCAGCCAGTCTTGATGAGACCTGATAGGCTAGGGTCAGAGGAAAGGGGAGGAGGACCCCCCTATCAGTGGATTAGGGGAGGGGCATAGGAGGAGAAGAGGGAGGGAGGATGGGATTGGAAGAGGGAGAGGGCAACAGCTGGGAATAAATTGTAATAAATAATAATAATTTAAAAAACTCCAAAAATAGTGGTTTCACTTACATTTATGTTCACAGTTGTTATGTATGATCTTAATTCTGCTATATTCCTATTTCTATTTTACTTTCAGTATTTTTCTATATACATATATACTATATACATATATACATATATACTATATGATACACATTTTCTCTTTTCTTGTTTGCTTTTATTCTCCCTATCTTGTAACTTGAAAAGAAACAAATACAAAATTTTTCCATATGTTTTTTTGATGCAAGACACTGGCAGATGGTGTTTGTACAGGGTACATTTGTTTCTAAAAGCAGCTGCCATAAATACAAATCCTCCTGCCCAAAGGACTAAGAGATGAGGTGGGAAGATGAAAAGCCAGAAGCTTGTTAGTGCGGTGAGGTGCAGCTTATCCCAATGGCATCAGGACAGCCATTAAGTTTGGTCCATCTAATGGCAAAGAAGTGTTAAAGGAAGAGTTTTAAATACATTATTAAAAGAAAATTACTCAGAATGTGCAGTGAGCTCTCCTAATGTTGGTCTGTAAATATATGAGACAGATCTAGAGAGATGGGGGAAGAAAGAAGGAAGAAGGGATATGTTAAAATACAGGTGCTTATCTAAGCACCAGGTTTCAAACCTTTCCAGGAGCCACTGGGACAAAAGTAAACAAAGAATGAAAAAAATATAGTGTTTAAGAAAATCATGCTATTCATGTTTATGTTCCATATTAACCATATTTAAGTTAAAAATGTAACAGGATGGATCTTTTTACCAAACTGAGCTCATTACTTTTTTCCTTTTAATATTTTCAGTTATTCTTTTTATTTTCTTAATTTAGACTTCCTTTTAAGGGTCAGAGTTATAAAACAGAAACAGTACAAGCACCTATCCACGAATTTCTCTTCCAACCTCCCTTCTGACTTAGCACAGTCCCTTAGACTCAGAACACAGCAGGCGCTTACCAAGGAGTGCCACGAGGGTGAGCAGGATCACTATGTGCTTCATTCCTTTTCTTTTATGAAAATACAGAAGGATGCAGAAAACTAGGATTTCTAAAATCTAAAAATGAAAAAGATTAAAAAAAAAAGAGTAAGTTTCTTTCCATTGGCTACAGGATGCCACAAATACCTGTTTGGGCTTGCCATGCCCCTCGTGAGCCTTGGGGCAGCTGAGGTTCCCAGTTGACTATAAATGTAGGGCAGGACCATGATCCTCAGTCACCCAAAGACCATGGATACCACCTGCCCAGCAGTGACACCAAGCCCTGCTCTCCAGTCTCATTTACCCAGCTGTTTCCTGTCCCTGTGTGCGCTGAGTAGACACACAGCCCTGCTAAGACAGGCAATCCCTTAACTCTTGATTTCTACCTTTGGCCAGGTCCTTCCATAGCCATGCCCCACTGCAGAGGCTCCCAGCTTCTCCATCCTTTATCCTTGGTCAGACTCCTCCTTCCCTTCCCTGCTTCCATCACTTCCTCTAGCTCTTTGTTCTTTCCAGATAGCTCTGTGCTCTGCCCAGAATGTTCTTCATCAATCTTCACACAATGACTCCTTCTAGTCATTCAGCTCTGAGCTGAAATGTCATTTCCTTAGAGGTTTCCCTTATGACTTGATCTAAAAGAACCAGCCTGTCATCCTGCCACACCCCTGGTTTTAGGTTGCTGTGGCCTGTATATCATCATCTGGTATGTTTCTTACTCTATGTCTTTTCTGTCTTCCTAACTAGAAATAGAAGAAGCCAACTCAATGAAAACAGGGACTTCATCTGTTCTTTTGTCACTCTGTCTGTGTCCAGCACACAACTAGTCATTCAGTGAGTATATATGGAGTTCATAAATCTATTTCAAATAGCTTGTCTGCCAAGTAGACCAATAAACTGAAAGTCTAAAATTTTGCTGTGCTTAAGAAAATCCTAGTAGCCAGGCATGGTGGTGCATGCCTTTAATCCCAGCACTTGGGAGGCAGAGGCAGGCAGATCTCTGTGAGTTTGAGGACAGCCTGGTTTACAAAGTGAATCCAGGATAGCCAGGGCTACACAGAGAAACCCTGTCTTGAAAAAAAAAAACAAAAAAAAAAACCAAACTAACAGACAAGCAAACAACAACAACCTCTCAGGGTTTTAGGTTTTTTGTTTTTTTTAAGAAACCTGAAACCCAGTTATGGTTACTTTTCAGTACGGATATCTCTGCAGTGAAATCATAACTATGAAGATTTGCTTTTTAGATAGAAGACAAAATAATTAAATTTTTCTTTAACAATCACTGAGTTAGGGATATTGCTATCCAGAATTAAGTTTTACTTCTAGAGCCTTCTCTAAATAATGTAAACATCTGTTTGGGCTCTAGACCCTGCCACTGGGCAGAGAGCTCTCAATTAGGAAGCTGGATGCATAACATGGAAGATTAAACCATCCTTTCAACTTTTCACTGGTAAATAAAGCCAATCATTGTCATTTTTCCGTATAGGACATATTTGCAAGGCTATTAACTAAGCTGCCCTACAAAAGCTGTCCAAGTGCTCCCTATGCCTTTCCTCCAAGAGTTCCCTATGCTTTCCCTGGAGCTGCCTTTGTGACCTTGGTGGTCCCAGTCTCCTTCCATCTTTAATAGGAAGGCCTTCTTGGCCCAATGTCCCTCTGGTAAAGGCATGCAGTTCTCACCTCATGTAGTTGTAACAATGCATTCTTTGCCAGGAGACAGAGGGTCCCTCCCCTCCATGGCACAGAGCATGGAGCACTTGCTTTATGCCTGCTCTAAATTTTGGTAAGGCAGAATATAGATAGTTATTGCCAGTTCTAAACATCATATAGACTCTTTTCCTCCTCATATTCTATCTCTGTGACTTCAAAATAAACAAAACATGAGTTCTCATTAAACAACAGAATGACTATAGTGGCATTGGGTTCTACCTTGTGTGAAGAGGTCACACAACACTCAGGGAAAAGATACTCAATTAATATGAACAATATCTATCCCTTTATACACTTTTCTCTCTGAAATACTCAGACAGCAGTGGCTTAATGGATTCCTGCACTCCATGGAGAAGCCGCATCGCTGACTGGCCCAGTGTGCATTGCTCTTGGGCTTCTTTTATTTAAACTCACAGTCCTTCCTACCACCTTAGGAGACAGGCATGTTATGGGTGGAGAAACTGAGGCCTGTTGTGTATGTGGGGCATGTTCAAGAGTATCTGGAAGTTTGAGCGATGCCACCCTATCCCAAGAGGCCCATGTTCTAAATCCCCAGAACGCTTGTTTCCATTATGACATACCGCATTGGGGCTTTACAGCTGTGGTTAAGGTTATGGATCCGAAACGGGAGGATGATTCAAGAATGTGAGTCTTTGGAAGAAGAAGCCACTATAGTCGGAGAGTCTTAGAATTCAGGGAAGCCTGAGCCAAGGAGGGCAGAAAACCTATAGGAGCTGGGAAGTGACTGATTCCTCTCTGGAGGCTCTGCTAAGGCACATAGCCTGCCAGCACCTAAATCCTAATTCAGGGTCCTGAGTTAGACTTCTGACCTGGAACACAGCATGGCAATACACTTCCATTGTTTAAAGCTGCTCCGTTTGTGGCAGTTTGTTATGGAATTCATAGAAAACTGATTCAGATTTTGGTTCCTGAAGTCTTTTCCAAAGAATCAGCTTCCAGATAAATTTTATGAGTTAGTTTTGGAGTTTTGTTTTATTTCTTTCCTTTCTTCCCCTTTCTTTTCCCCCTTGTCCCCCCATCCCCTCTTTGAGACAGTGCTCTCAACATAACCCTGGCTGGCCTAGAACTTATTATGTAGACCAGGCTAGCCTTGAACTCATAGAGATCCACCTATCGCTGCCTCTGCCTCTGCTGGGATTAAAGGTGTGGGCTACCACTCCTGGAACTTGGAAGTTTTTTAATTAGTTCTTGAATCTAATTAGAATTAAAGGTATTAGTTATCTCATTTTGGTGCTAAAGGAGTCAGTGTCAGTCTAGGAGATGATGTGTCAAAACAGACAAATTTCTCCAGTTTGAGTCTAAGTTTATTTCCCCATTCTCTCTCTCTCTCTGTGTGTGTGTGTGTGTATGCACCCTTGAGTGTGAGTGCCCATGAAAGTCAGAAGGGGATCTCTTGGAGTTGGATTTACAGGTGGTTGTTTAAACACTTAATGTGGATGCTAGGAACTGAAGCCCTTTGCAAGAGCAGTATGTGCTCATAACCACTGAGCCATCTTTTCAGCTCCACCCTTTTTCTTTCTTGAAAGCTCAGTCATTTAAAAGACTCTTTGTCTCACAGAAATAGAATCTGTTAAGAATCTCTGTGATCCCTGGCAGTCAGCAGTTCTGACCCTGAATAGGCAGAGAAATGCTGGAGTGTGCCCTTCACTGAAATGCCTTGCTTGGAGTTCTGACTCTCGGAATTTGTATTTATTGGTTTGATCATGTTATTGGACCTCTCTCTAGACCTCAGTTTCCTCTTCCAGGAGGTGAAGAAGACAATGTGTCTACTCAAAGGACTGCTGCACAGATCAAGTGTAGAATGAGACCAGAGCAGGGCACAGACCCTGCTGCTCTGCCGGAGTGTTCCACTGTGCATGCCCTGCTGCAAGCACAGTTGTTTGCATCTAGACAATAAAGCAAAGAGACCTAATGCACGAGATGCCTAATAAAAACATAGTTTTCTTCCTCCGGCTTCACAGATGGTGGGTTGTATCAGCTTTATCAGAACCACAGACTCAATAATTAGCATTGGGGCACAGAATTATTTCAAATGATAGGTTTAGCTCCTGCTGCTGATGATTTGAGGAAAGAAAATGAGCACTGTGCAGATTATCATGTGAAGGATTTTGTTCAGAATAGAGGTTTCAATTTGAGTAGTTTATTGGAAAGTCTGGGTGGGCAAAACAGCCACCACCAAGCCTGCTAAAGAGCATGCTGTAATTAAGGCTTTGGGCTGTACCTCCCATATGGGCTGCAAAGAACACGTTAACAGGTGTGTTGATCAAGGAGTGGCTCTACAGCAACCGGGTCAAACAGCACATATGGAATGAAGGAAACCAAACCATCCCCTTCCATAAGGACATAGCTTTTAGCCCACTGACATGGGTGACAGATTCCTCAGGGGATTGTTATGTAGTTCCTTTCCAAATTACTCTGACCTTGAGATCCCATTCAGCCTTGACTTCTGGAAGGTTTTGCTGAAGAGAACTATTCCTCTGTGGCAGATGGGCCTGGAAAAGCTGGGCCACCGGGTGAGCAGACAGCTCTCCCTTTCCCCCTGGCCAGCAGATACCAGGCCTCTCAAATCCCTTTCCTGTACAAGGACACCAACCAGGGAACAGGCCCCTGACCTTGGTGTGGCCAGGCTTCTGCTGAGCAGAGAACTAGACAACAATGGGCACCCATGGCCCATGTGAGCATGTGAGCGAGAGATGAGCTGGGTCTCTAGAACTGTACAATTCTTTGGTGGAAAATGCAAAACTGATTAAGATTTTTGAATATTTTTATTCATTTGATATGTGGTTCTAATCAGCCCTAAAAAGCAAGTGGGCTGTATTTATATTTGGTGGACTATAGAAACAGACAAATGACTTGTTCAAAATTAGTCTTTTGGGGGTGGTATTGAGACAGGGTCTTTCTATGTATCCCAGTGTGTCCATGAACATGTGATCCCTCTGCCTTCCTGAGTGCTTTGATTACAGGCACATGTCATCATACCTAGCTCAAAGAAGAGTCTTAATATCATTATCCCCTTTGTAAAAAAAAAAAAAAAAAAGCAAAAAACCAAACAACAATAAAAAACTCAAAGTACTAAATCTACCACAACTGAAAATTGAACATTGAATATTTAGACGTTCAACATATTTAACCCAAAATTCAGCTCACAAGTGATCACTTCTAGAATTCTTAGAGATGCAGTTATAAAATGGATTAGATTCCAAACCAATATAAAACTGATCCATTCTCCTAATGGCTCAAGTGCTGCTCCACTGTAACTTACTAAAGACTTATTGATGCTATCTCACAAATACTTGAAAGTAGTTAAACTTGTCTGTGTGGAATTTATTTTGAAATAGCTTTCATTATTATAATATGCTTTTTTGTAAGCAGAGGGCTCTCCTAGAATGATAAGCTTTTGTCTATAAGAACCCCTCTCTATTGCCCAGGTTACAGTGTCTTCTATGTTACACTGTACTGTATTATGCTATATACTATAGCGAATGGCTGAGTAAACACAGGAACTTAAGCGTTACCTTTGAGGACATTTAGTTGTGAAGGGGGTGGGGATTAGGGGTGAAACTAGGAGGAGTTAGGGGGAATCCAGAGACTATAATCAAAACACACTCTATACATGTATATAGTTCTCAAAGATTAAAAATATTATATAAAAGTTAGATTTATAAAATAACAAAATGTAATTAAATTTAGAATGTTTTTGTCCATCTTTAAAATTTGATAACTAGTTTGCGGGCAGGGTTATGGCTCAGCAGCAGTCATCTACACGCCTAGGGTGTGCTAAGTAAGCCAGTGCCAACCTCCAGTACCACAGAGAAAAGTGAAAGTGAAGATTTAAAAAGGCAGCTTTGTCTGTTGCAGATGTGTTCCCTGGTATTAAAAACAATACAAGATACATCATCATTAAACCATGCAGTTTATTTCAGGAAAGAAGGCTTGATGCATCTTTAATCTCCAGAGGATCCAACTCAGGCTATTAATTTTCTGGTCAGAGGCTATGTCACTCTTTTGTTACTAGATGAAGCATTTGTTTTGCCTGTAGGCAAAGAGTCGTAATGTGTTGGTCAGATTTCAAGCCTGCCCTACCATGAAATATTCAATAAAGTGTGAAGAACAGAAGTAAACCCGAGATTCAAGCTCCTTCTAGCACTAGGGTTGACTGAAGAAAGCTGTGGTAGTTAGAAGACTATGCCGATGGGCAAGCAGGAAAAGAAATGGGGCAGAGTGAGGGCACAGAGTATCAAAGACTCTGGGAGGCTAGCTTGACTTGGGACGCCCAATGCCCAAAACTGAGGTACGAGCAAGGGCTACAGAAGAGTTGGGAAGTGACAGAGCCTGGGTAGAAATTATGCAAACAAGAATGAAAGCCTGGATATTAATACATCACAGGTGTTTCTATAGGAAGGACACTGATGGGTTAATGGATTGACTAATTAACCAATAATCTTTTGTGGAATGACATTGCTGGAATAGAGGACAGGTAAATAGGTAATTAAGTCATAATGTGACCTGTAAAAAGCATAGCAAATGGAGAAATTAGTTTTGTAATATTTCCACGGATGAGGCTGCATCAGAGTTCTGTCCATGAGAGTGAGTTTGCAGGAATCTAGAAGGGGAGAGTTATAGGTTAGAGGAGGTAGGGTATTTTCCTGGTAGAGGAACCACAGGCACAATGACACCTGAGTTATGTTGTTGGTGGGATGATGCCTGTAGCTATGGTACTCATGATGACCAGCAAGAGAGACATGCTTCTTAAGACACTGCTGGCATGGCCTAAGAAATAGACGATTGAAAGCTTGGATTAATGGAATGGCAATGGAAGTATAAAAGAAAAATCAAGATCAAGAGATTTTATAACATGTAAGGATGGAGAGTGGGGAATCAAGATGTGAAAGAAGTCATGTAGCTCAGGTTTCCAATATGGCAGACTGACACAGAAAAGATAAGAGATGAGAGAGTTTGAGGGGAAAATACTGAGTTCAGATTCTGATATATTGGCATTTGAGGTACCAGTGGGTGAGTAGTGAATGAACAGTAAGTGAATGCAGACTGCAGGAGAGTCATGAGAGGCCTGGGAAGGAGCGGTGGATCTGGCCTGCAAGGAGCATGATGCTGTGTGAACGACGGTATCTGTGCTCCATACTTTATCAACTTGACACAGACTACAGTTGCCTGGAAGGGAACCTTAGCTTAAGAATCACCTCTACCAGGCTGGCCTAGCGACAGGTCTGTGGAGGCATTTTCTTAATGACTGATATGGGAGGACTCAGGCCAGTGTGGGCAGTTTTACCCGGACAGGTAATCCTGGGTTGTGTATGAAAGTAAGTTGAGAGAACTGGTAAGCAAACCAGTAAGCCACATTATCCTGTTACTCCATGTTTTCCTCTTCATTTCTTACCTCTAGGTTCCTGCTTTGAGCTCTTGCTTAGCTTCTGTTGAACATATACTGTAAACTGTAAACCAAATAACCTCCTTCTCCCCCCCCCCACTTTGCTTTTGGTCATGGTTTATCACAGCAATAGAAAAACTAGAACAGGATCATTTTAGAAGACCTTGATAGCATAGATTATATCAGTGGACATTGGCAGCAGTTGGCAGAGAAGGAGCTGCTCACAAAGAGCCTGAGATACACTATTCAGAGGACAGATACACTATTCAGAGACACACCAAGAGAGGCAATGAAGAGGTGACACTCAAGGAGATGATAGGAACATGGCACAAAGTTCAAGAATTCTCTCTCTCCCTGTCTATACTCTGTCAGCAATATATGGAGAGAGATACTAATGAGAAAGAAGTGGATGGGAGCTGAAAGAGTGGCTGACTTGGAAGGCTACAGGATGGTTTGTTAATGGTGTATGTAATACAAATGCTTAAAAACAGAAATTAACTTTTTTTATAGGGTAGGAAAAAGGAATAAACAGGGAGACGGCAGAGAATAGTTATAAGTATTTGTGTTCTAGGGGTGAGGATTATGTTGGAGATAGTGAGACAGAGAACTCTTGTCATGTAGACTGCTGTTACATGAGCCTGAGTTATACAGTTATTCATACGAGCAAAGTTCACCTGTAAAACCTGTAAATGTCAACAACATGTTTTAATATTAAGTCTGTAATCTTTTCTTTACATTAGATCAGATACCTTTTGAGGTCACTTCTAATTGTAAGAAGTCTTAGAATTAGTATGAGTCTGTACGCTTTATCCTTCATTATCAAATTTACAAGTTTTTTTTTTGCCAAACTAATTCTTAATGCTTAATGCTTAACTAAATGCTCACTTAGACAATTCCAGTTTTTTCTACTACTTCCCCCTTTTAGAATGTTCTTTTCTCCAGTCTTAGCTGCATTCTGTAATAAGTTACATATCTACTGTTTTGATCTAGTTCTTTCTTTATACTTGCCAGATGCAGCCACTATATCAAATAAAATACCCCAATTAATGTCTTCAAGTGCCTATTACACCAGCTCCTTCCTTCCTTCCTTCCTTCCTTCCTTCCTTCCTTCCTTCCTTCCTTCCTTCCTTCCTTCCTTCCTCACATCCCTTGGGTGTGTACTACTGTTGTTGTTTTGACCTCAATAAGGACTTTCTGTGAAGATGTTACAACAGTCACTTAGTATCTCAAATCCTTCAGTACTGATTATTGTCTGGAGACTCTGCTGTTAACATTGCAGTCTGTCATGGTGAGAAAACCCTGAGCTCAGTGCAAAATGGAGGACTTCCTTTGTCAGGGAGGCATCCTCTTTTCTCCCCAGGGACTGAGACCTCCACAACTTCTACCTGAGGAATGTCATGTAGCCCTTAGGAAATTATAGGTCCAACTCCCTTTCTCCTGATAAAAACCCATTCAGCAAACTCCCAGGATCCCTGGAATGCCTCTCCATGTAAATGAGGCATCTCAGTATTTTAGCCCTTGAGCCAATGGCCTTTGCCATCCATGAATATCCCTATACCCTTCCCAAAGTTCTATACAATCTTTGTTTGCCCTGAATAAAATTGATCTGCCTCTCCAAAGCTGGTCCCAGGAAGTTGTCATTTCCATCCATGCTCTCAGGGCTTCCAAACTCCCTGTCTGTCGTCCTTGCTCCATCTGCCCTTGTGGACCAATAGCAGCCACAATCCCAAAAGGCAGGGAAGGGCACAGATCATATATGCTTATATTTTAGTAAATCACTATGCTGAGAAGAAAGGGTTGTGTAGCTTTAACACTGTAGCTACCAGTGGTCTAGAGATTATACTTGCGAAACAATAAGATATTTAGAACTCTTACCACATAGACCAGGAACTGCCAGCCAACAAAGTAATACTGTACTGTTCTTGCTGAGATAGCCTGGGTGATATTTGGAGCAAAATTCACCAACAGATATGTTCCAGCAAATGACAGTGTCATACCTTTGAATAAGAAAAGAAAAGACAAAGCAAACTGAAAAAAAATTAAAAATTTTCTTTATTCCTCTTTCTAATCTGGACAGGGTCTTGCTGTGTAGTCTTAGCTGGTTTGGAACTCATACGGGCTGCCCTTGAACCCACAGCTCCTCCTCCTGTCTCAGTCTCCCAAATACTGGGATTACAGGTGTGCATTATCAACATGGTTAGCTTAAAGCTTTTCTTGACACAACCATTACCTCAAGTGGTACGTTACTGGTTAAAATGAAGGCAGTTCCTGACCCTCAATCACAACTGGTCTCATTAAAATACAGGCCACCAAACTTTTCCTAAAGAGCATCACATCCTTAAAGGACAATAAAATCCAGGGAGCAGACAGAGCAAGACATAGTTTCAGACTTTCTCTGTCATTCCAGGTGAATCCTCTCTTCTTCATCGAAGTTTCCCCAAAGACAGAGAAAATTAAAACATGCACACATGGAGAGGTAAAGGCACACTCATTAGCCTATTTCCATACCATGAAGTGAGAGAGTCTGGCTAAGTAAGTCTGATCAACTCCACAACAGGTGTCATTTTCTTGCTAGACAGAACAGGTCTAAGAGTTACAGGAAAAAAACCACACAAAAAGAAAAACCAATCAGAAACAGCCAAGGCATCTGGCTTTGGGAAGATAAGGTTGCTTAACTACTCATTTGAAAAGCACCTAAATCCTGACCAGAGTCACATAGCTTCCATGGAGATCAACCAATCTCAATCAAGGTTATGTAGCCACAGTAGGAATTCCTCTTTCTGGCTTTAAAAGGGGCCTTTGAGCTCCCCTTGTGGTTGCTGCCATGTTATAAAGGTGACAACCCAAGCATGCTGGATTTCTGAAAAATAAATGCCCTTTATTGCTTGCATGCTATTTAATTCTGGGGTCATCCTTTCAGTGTACTCCAGAACCTAACATCTGATGCATTGGCCAGGAAGTAGGGCGTTATATAGGCTCACTCATATAGACATATAAGATAAACCTACTAAAATCTGTACACCTAAAGAAACTAATCAAGAGCGAGGACTCTTGCTAAAATGTTCAATTCCTATCCAGAAAGGCAAAGAGGCTGGACATCAGAAGAAGGAGAAAAGAGGGAACAAGTCAGGAACCTGCCACATAGGGCCTCTGAAAAGCTCTGCCCTGCAGACTATCAATGTAGATGCTGAGACTTATGGGCAACCTTTGGGCAGAGTGCAGGGAATCTTATGAAAGAAGTGGGAAACAGTAAGATCTGGAGAGGACAGGAATGCCACAAGGAGAGCACGAGAACCAAAAAATCTGAGCACAGGGGTCTTTCCTGAGACTGATACTCCAACCAAGGACCATGCATGTAGATAACCTAGGACCCCTGCACAGATGTAGCCCATGGCAGTTCAGTGTCCAACTGGGTTCCATAGTAATGGGAACAGGGACTGTCTCTGACATGAACTGATTGGCCTGCTCTTTGAACACCTCCCCTTGAGGGGCAGCCTTACTAGGCCACAGAGGAAGACACTGCAGCCACTCCTGATGAGACCTAATAGACTAGGATCAGAAGGAAAGAAAAGACCTCCTCTATCAGTGGACTTGGGAAGGGGCATGCGTGCAGAAAGAGGAGGAAAGGGGGGATTGGGAGGGGAGGAGGGAGGGAACCACAGGGGGGATACAAGGTGAATAAAGTGTAATTAATAAAGAATTTAAAAAAAAAGAGAAAAAAAGAAGTAGGGCATTTAAGGGGAACCTCTGATTTCTCTGCTGATTGATGAGTTAGGAAGGGTGCCCCATCAGAGAATATCTGTTTATGTTTTGTGTTTCTTTGTGCCTACATTCTTGTTTTTAGTTTCTTTTTGCAAAAGGAGTTGGAATTGGCCCTTGGCGTTGGTTAGCAGACGTTCTAGAAGCCTCCCAACCCTGCCCAAGGCAGCAGAAGACATTCTTGCGAAGGTTCTTCCTTGGCTCTGGTTTTGGGTCCCTCTTTGGGAAAGTATGAAAGCTCTCAGTTGGTTCTGGATTCAGCAATTGGTACCGCAACTCCTTGGTTGACCAAGCCTTTGGCTTTTGCTTATGAGTTCCCCGGGAACATGTCTGTATCTGTTCCTAAATGTCCTTGTCGTTGGTGGGGCTTCTTGAATTGATTTAACCATGGGTGAGACTTCATCTAGCCCCTTGAGTTTAGTTCTAGGCCAACAGAGCTGTAGGTGGTGGTGACCCTGCCCGTTCGGCTCAAGCACAGTTTCCTGGCAGGTGACTCCACATGTGACTAGCTGCGTGACTCTAGCCATGGTTGGGAATGTGCCTCAGGTCCAGGGTGGCAGGCTCATAAGGCGGACATCCACTTCCGCCGCCGCAGCAGTCCTGCAGGATCCGAAAAGTGCCGAGATGCGGTGGGGGGGCTCTCGCTGTTGTGACTAGCGCTGCTTGTGCATCATCAGCATGCCTGGCCTCCAGGAGGGGAAGTTGCGTACTTCCACCGTAATGATGCCTACTTCTCTTCCAGGGGCGCTCAGCAGCGACGGCGGCAGCGGGCATGAACGGGCAGAGTGGAGGAGGTGCCAAGGGGTGGCTGTAGTGTGCAGTGTGCAGAGACCTGGAGTCTCTGTAAATGCCGCAACTGATCAACTCTCCTGACACGCCCCAACTCCTGCCTGGATCCAACAGGTAACAAAGTGCTTTCTCTTGAACTTACAGCTGCAGGAAGTAAGGAAAGCTTTGTCTGTCTGCTTTAAATGTACGCATGGCCAGTACATGTTTATTTCTGACTGATCTGAAATGTATATGGTATTACTATGCTCTGTTTGTCTTGGTTATAGAATACTGGTTATTGGATATGGTGTTTAAAGTTTAATTTCAAACCCTTGTTTAGAACATATATGTGTGTGCACATGCATTTGTAACATCTATAGAAACACAGATGTTTTTAAATGGCAACCATGTGGCCCACATGGTCTACAGCCTGCCATGTGATGTGACTTCGCCATCTTGAAATTGGCACATGGTGTAGGGAAACAATTACAGAACCTCCTGGTTGTAATGAATTCTGTTTATTATCCTATCTCTTTTTAGACTAAGAAAACAACAAGTCTCATTTTAAATTGGTATGGATTTTTTTTTTAAATTTGAATGGTCAAGGTTATATTCTTACCTATACTATGATGCTAAAAATTTAAAGTTATACAATTCAATTCAGATTAACAAGAAACTGTATTGGTGACTCTGAAAATAGATTCTAAAGATTCTAAAGATACATTAAGTTGGGATATATTAATTTTAGAAACATTTAATTGTTTACAATGTTAGAACTGGGTTACAAGAAACTGCTAATGTTCCACAGGTGAATACCATGGGGGACAGCAGAACAAGCAGTGACATCTAATGGCTATGTTTTAAATTGCCCGCCATGACCTGTAACACCACATGGCTGGCCACCATATTGACTCAGGGATAAAGAGGGTGGGGCCATGGTTTCATCACCATCTTAACTAAGGGCAGTGATGTGACTGGCAGACATCTTGGTTGTGGGAGAGTCATGGTCTGCTGCCATTTTTTGTTGAGGGCTGCCAACTGTGTTCAGTACCCTATTTAGAGCCAAGTGCAACTTCTGTCCTGTAAGCTTTTGCTGTTCAGTCTTAATAATGCAATGCAATGGGATCAGCAAGATTTGCCAGTCCCTCTATGAACTGTATCTATGATTGAAAGTTTTGCTTTGATTTTAGTTCAGAAATATATTTAAAGATATGCTAATAACTGATATAGTTGATTACAAGATTGAGCTTTATCTAGTCTCTTGTTTACATTTTCAAGGTTAAGCCTAGGATGGGCAACTACATTGCCTATTTAGATCTACTTGAAATAGATGTGGTCCTAAAACACTTATTTACAGAATATGCCATAACTATAGATTATAAGGTTGACAGGATGTAGTTTAGAGCAGATAACTAAAGGCAGACAAATATTAACTCAGATATATGACCCTCAAGCTTCTCAGAGATCTGCTGACTATGGCATTTAACGTGTGTGTAAGCTTAGTATGACAAACAGAGAGTCCTAAATCCTAGCAGTAGCTCCCTAAGGTCTCTGAAAAGATTTGGGCACAATGACAGATGACTTCAACTCTGGATTGTGGTATCTGACCATTGGGCAAGACTGTGCCAACTGGCCCACTGCTAAGGCTCAGCCTGAACTGTGGACAAAACTGGACATCTGGAGAGTTAGTGTCTCACATTGCTGAAAACAAGGTGAGGTCAGTCTCGTATGTTCTTGTTTTTTTTTTTTTTTTTTTTTACAGAAACAGGCTCTCATCTTCTGTGCCTGATGGCTGGACTGCCTCTACCGTGAAACCGGGAACAACCGTTTCAGTGGTGAACTGACTAGTTACCTCTGTCATTTTGATTGACTCATAGATTTATTTAGGTTACAATTTATCCTTCTCTGATCACATTGATGGCTAAGCAAATGGTAGCTTTGTAGCCCTAAAGAACAGCCTTACTGTTCATCAGTCAATTCTTTAGCTAGTTAAAACTAGTAGGTACTAACTCTCTTATCTAAAAAGGCAAACAAGTTTGCCTTGCTTATAGGCTTCATGTTAAAAGGTAAACAGATTTCAATGTAACTTTTTTACTATTCCTTCATTTAAATGACTGCTTTCAGTAATCAACCACCTGTGCCTGGAAGTAAGTAATTGGATAGAAAAAGTATAAAGTTTATGTAAAGTCTTAGGATATGAAAGTTTAAGTTATAAGGATCTAAAAAAGTTTGTGGGTCTAAGAATGTATTTCAAGGTTAGTAAATGAAAGTTACGAAGGAAAGCCTCTACGTAAGTGTTGAGAGTCTACGAAGTCGTAAGTGCAATGTGTAAAGACTGGAGGGTCTAAGAAGGTGCGCTAAGTATAACGCTGTAATGCTAGAAGAAAATGATTTAAGACGTAGAACATGGAAAATGTTTCGGGTTTCTTCCTTTTACTGAGTAGCAAAGGCATGAGTCTACTGCTGTCTTACAGACACCTGTTAACTAATTTTTCTAAAATATGGATCTCAATACAATGGTGATACTAATACACTTCCTTTTGTAAACTAAAATTCATATGAATTTTAAATTTCATATGAAAAAAAAAAGACATGGATCTGTCACAGCTCAAATAAACTCCAAATAAGTACACTCACCTGATCTTGAAATGGGATTTTTTCCCCCCTCCATCTTGGGATTTCTCATTTTCCTCAAATACTAGATAAATTTTAACTTTTGCCTCTAGTCTATATTTGTCTCAGCAGATTTTCACCTGACTGATAGACTCCATTCAGGGATCACCTGTGTATTTCGAGCTACTGAGATCTGGACTTCCTGAAAGCTGATGTAAACCAGTCCAGCTGATGTGATGGCTACCTGTCTCTTCAACCGGATCACTAATCAGATGCTTCTGATAAGGGACCCATTGCCTAACTCTGACTAGCTTTTCTGCCTTGAGCCCTGATAACATCATCCTAATGTCAGGTATAAGAAATTACAAAAGAGAATTCGTTGCCCATTGTCCCACTTAACAGGCTGAAATGTTAAGTCAAAAGAAACTCTGGCATGGGGGACAAATGGCTACCTATTGACATAATAGGCCCTTTGGTCTATTTCTGCTGGTCATGCTTTGTGCCCCTTGCATGATTATGCCTAGCAATAGAAAAAAAAATTGTTAAAGATCAGGTCTCCATGGTCTGACTAATGGTGTCAAAGTCTCAATACCGGCTCTTGGACCCATCTCAAGGATTTGAGATGGAATCCTCTTTGACAGGGGGATGAGAGAGCTTGGCTAAATAAGCCTGACCAACTCCATGACAGGCTTCATTTTCTTGCTAGACAGAACAAGGCCTAAGAGTTACAGGAAAAACCACTGAAAAAGGGCAACCAATCAAAACAGCCAAGACACCTGGCCTGGGGAAGATAAGGCTGCTCAATTACCAGTTTGAAAAGCACCTAAGTCCTGACCAGAACATAGCCTCCATGGGCACCAATCCCAGTCAAGGCTACACGGACACAGTAGGAATTCCTCTTTCTGGCTTTAAAGGGGGCCTTTAAGCTCCCCTTGTGGTTGCTGCCATATTGTAAGGAAGCCCAAGCTTGATGGGCTTCTGCAGAATAAACGCCTTTTGTTGCTTGCGTGCTACTCTGGGTCATTCTTCAGCATATCCTGGACCCTAACAGAAGTACAAGGTGAACCTATACAGATCTAGATCCTCCAGGTTTAGATGAAAGCACCTGGACCAGAGGATGGGGAAGTCCATCATGATGACTAGCTCTCCACTCACTTATTTCTGGAGCCTATGACCTAGGGTGATCTAGACTTTGAAACTCAGCAATGGCACTTTAGTCACTGTCAGTGACATCAGTCCTTCCGGAAGTAACTGTGTCAAGAGGGACCTCACTTTAGTATTCTAATAATGTACTGGGAACTAGAATTCCAGGGTTAGGTTAGTAGAGACAGACCACATCATAAACCTAATTACTATCTGGTCATGATTTTTAGCATTACTTAGAACCATGGAGAGAAGAGATGTGCATGGGAGGGGCAGCAACAGGAGGGGTGGGAGGGAGGGTAGGCTCTTCTGACAAGTACTAAAAACTGCCTATTTATATATAATTAGAAGCTTGGGAAAAATTTATCTAAGGAGCCCTTTTCAGATACTACACTTGAAAAGATCCCTTCTTTCACTACTGAGCATGACTCTGTTGTGGATATAATTTACAAACAGCCTCCACTCCAGCTGGACCAGCCAGGTCTGTCTGTAAAATCTTACAGTTTGAGGTGCTGATTTTCCACCCGTCTTAATTACACGGTCTAGGTTTTGAACTCATTTTATGAGAACAGTCTTTAATGTTACATAAGCTTGATAACAACCTATTCAGGGTATTGTAAAGCTACCAATAGGTTTCCTTTCATTTATCCTATAATATACTGTGAAGACAAGGTTGTAGACATACTTTTTAAAGCTATTTCTTTTTTAAAGCAATTTAAAATTTTATTTATTTATATTTTATGCACACTGGTGTTTTGCCTATATGTATGTCTAAGAGTGTCAGATCCATTGGAATGGAGTTACACACAGTTGTGAGCTGCCATGTAGGTTCTGGGAATTGAACCTGGGTCCTCTGGAAGAGCAGTCAGTGCTCTCAATGGCTGAACCATCTCTCCAGTTGCTTTAGGGCTATTGTTAATGCCAACTTTTTTTTTTAAACACGATTTGTTTATTTTTTAATATAAAATTCAAATTCAATGAAAAAAGTACAAGGTGAGTCAATTGTAGAGGTGACCTAATTAATTTACGGAAAAGAACCTCAAAATAAACTTTGCCATTTATATATTAAACCTACAACTGGGCTTGTCTGGAAAACGGCCAGGTTATAAAACCAAAGAGGCTCTCTAGCAGGTTGGCGTTTTGCCTCGATGTTCAAATGAACTGCTGGAATAAGTCAAGTGCAAAGCATCTGAAAATTCTAAATCAGGACTTACAAAACGTTTACAAAGCATCATTTAAATGAGGGCTTGAATTCCAGTGTGTCACCTGCGTGCTGGGTTAAACAGCTTTTACCTAGAAGAGTTGCCTTGTTCAACAAACTGTGAGGACGAAAAGTTAAGTGATGGCAGCATTTAAATGGCTTCTAGTTCCAGTTACAGGCTCACTCTGTGACACAGGTAATCTTCCTGCCTCAGCCTTCTATGTATCTGACATTACAGACCTATATTGCCAGGCCTAGCTTACATGTATTTTCTAAATGCCAACTTTTAAAATGAAAAAAAAAAAAAATATATATATATATATATATATATACACACATTATTAAACTGCAGGAAAAGCAAAACAATAAAAAAACACATTTATAAGCTTGGGAAAATATTGGTTAGTCATGTTCTTTCTTTGGAAAACAAAGGATTATTTCAAATTAGGCTCCTAGGAAGAAGAGATTTTTTTTTTTTAAATAAAATGAGTTTTCTGAGTCTGATATGATAAAATAGCATAAATCCACAGGGCATACTTTAAAATGTCTCATGGCTTCCAAGTGTTCTACTTTTGTGGAGCCCAAATTCATATTGACTTTTAAGTTCCTTTACCAAAGTTTCTTCTCACCACATGACCCAGTACCCACCAAGCTCCCGATGTTGTGATGTAATTTGGAGTTGGTGACATGCATATGTGGTACAAAATTCCAGAGGGTCATTTAGGGTCAGCCAAAAGCCAAGTGTCCCCCCTGGCCGCTGATGGCCCGCCAGTGGTCCAAGCACTGAGCTTCTGGGCTTTCTTGTTAGAGATGTGTGTGCACGAGTTTTGTTGGCTTTATGCAAGCATATTATAGAAATTGTTTTGCATTCTACTTCTCGCTCACAGAACATTGTGAAAAAGGGCTCCTTCTTTTTAATCTAAGTATCCCACCATTTGAAGGTAGTTTTATTTATTTGACTTCATTTTTGATGCTATTTCATAGCTGCTTCTACATTTTTTCTATAAAGACACTTTTCTTTTTTTGTTGCATTTCAAAACAAAACTCCGGAAACCTGCTGTTCACCTTCTGCTGCCTTGCGGAAGGAGTCTGAATTGGAGCCCAAGGAAGCAGGCTCCATGGGTGTGCTCCCCTCTGCACCCCTATCAGGCTGGGATCCTCAATTCGATATCCTCACAAAACTCAAATTTCACTGTTATTTCTTAGCCACAAGAGTCCAGGTACATGATTCATCCAGGCGGAACTGTCTCATCTCTACACATGCATAAGCCATCATACCTTTTAGACCTGGGAGGTGTAGTTCTCTTAAGAGGCCAGTTAAAGCAGCTGAATATTCTAGAAATGCAGATAACCTAGAATAGATCCATTTCAGGGTATTCACTACCTGCTGTGAGTCATCTGAGTTCACCCTAAAAATTCATTTAAAATTGTATTTCTAGTCCCAGCTAGTCCTGAAAACTGATGGATGAGCATAAGATTTGGCTATCAGATGTGATAAAACAAACAAACAAACAAACAAACAAAAAACCCCCACTGTGTGTGGATGCTGGATGATCAGCATTCAGAGATGGGCCCAATCTCTTTCTTCATGCCCTACCCACCAGCAATGTTGTTTCTCATTAAACCAAAGTCAGTTCTCTTGACAGGCATATAGGGAGAGGGCAAAGACTAGATAAAGATGGCAAGCTTCCAAGATGTCTGGCTTCTTGCTCAATTTCCTGATCTGAGACAAAAGCTGTTGGTTGAAAACAAAGGTCTTACGGACTTTTTGTCTGGCCTGAAAAGAGCTCTGCTGATGGCTAACCTGGAGGAGTTTATAACAGGTGTTGGCTGGGGAGAAAGACCCTTCAAATACTTAAAACAAAACAAAACAAACAACAATAACAACAAAACAAATACACAAAAAACAAACCCAAGAGACTGGATTTTCTGGCTCCTGAGTCCCTGTCTGCCTTGCAAGAGGGTTTTTCTCTCTGTGCTTGCTGCATGTGGTGTGTGTGTGTGTGTGTGTGTGTGTGTAAATGTGTTTGCCTGTGTGTGTGTGTAAATGTGTTTGCCTGTGTGTATGTGTGTGTGTGTGTGTGTAAATGTGTTTGCCTGTGTGTGTGTGTGTGTGTGTGTGTGTAAATGTGTTTGCCTGTGTGTATGTGTGTGTGTGTGTGTGTAAATGTGTTTGCCTGTGTGTATGTGTGTTGTACCTATGTGTGTACATTTCCTCATCTCAACAATGGCAAAAAAAAAAAAAAAAGAAAATCAGTTCTCTTCAAAGACTGTGCTCTTTCCCATGCAGTTGATATAATATACAAGTAACAATACCTTTTCCTGTAAAATTGTACAATGTATAAAACAGATATACAAGCTAGTCCTTACTTTTTACAGCAGGGAGAGCAATCGGCCTGAAGGGAGGATGGTATCTTTAGGATGCCCAAACTAATATTTTATAAACCAGAATGGCTGACACGAAAGGAGTATTGTGATCAATATTGAAATTGGTGGCACTAAGAATACTACAGATTAATAAAAGGGGCAGGAATATGGTTCAGTGGTAGAGTGTTTGTTGTTCGGATATGAGAGCTGAATTGAAATTCCTAGCACACACACAAAAAGCTGAGAATGGCTATGTACACGCTGTTAACCCATTCTGTGGAGGATGGGGACAGGAGGATATACTGGGTTTGTTGGTAGCCAGCCAAGCTCTAGTTCAGTGTAAATACTGTTTCAGGGAACTAAGAGGGGGCTGGAGAACAAGGTGCTTGATGTCCTCCTCTGGCCTCTGCACTCATGCAATTACATGAATGTGCACAGACACAAGTGCACCATACATACTCACCCAGGCGAACAATCACAACTCTAAATGTTTTATACATTACTAACTTAATGTTTATTTTTAAAAACCTGTGAGGGATGATTACAGTTGTCCTGCCTCACCTGTGGGGATACAACCCAAGGCCTCCCGTGCTTAGACTCTCTGAAAGGACCACCTTCAGATTGTGTTCATTTACTATGATCAAGCTTAACTTAAAAATAGCACAATAAATGATGGCCAATAAGTAACAACAAACAGAACAGGCAAAGCAACATACTTTAACAAGTTACTTAGAGCTTACAAATTTCTTACTTCTGCAATTTTCTACGTAACATTTTTAGACTGTAGCTGACCATGAGTCACTAAATCCATACAGCAAATATATGCATAAGAGCAAACTGCTTACTATTTTCTAATTATACCATTCCAACATATATTATAGCTAAATCCTATAGTATATAACATATATAATACATACAATGTATAATATATAATCATTATTACTACCTACTTCTGACAAATGAGGAAAATGAATCAGAAGCAGGGTAACTATTGCGCCAGGTATTTTCCAGCCAGTGAGCTGGGTCTGACGGCCAGGCAGTCTATGTTCTTGACTGCTAACATTCACACCTCTCTGAATGCTGCTGAGTGGAAAGCACACGCCTTGGTCTACCTGAAGGGAACCCTCGCGCTGCACAGAGCACGTGCTGAGACTAGACAGACAGAGCCTTTTGGAGCCTTGACTAGTTTTGGCTATTTTTAACCCTAAATATCCTTTAGGAGAGCATTTCCCAATGAGTGTTTTCTAGAATAAGTCTAAAGAGATTTATGCTTCAACAAACATTCCTAAGACATCAGATATATTCGTGAAGTTCTCGAGTAGTTCTTTTTCCGGGAGCCTGATCAAAGGCACCAACATGTTGGCATTTACTAGGAAGACAGCCTAGAAGTCAACAAAGCTGTCTTAGTTCCGAAACATATTTGACCACTTATATTGCTCCGAAGTAGTGTTTTGAGGAGTAATTTATATTGGGAAATGCTTGACATTTAACGAGCCTGCTGTGAAAATGCAGCCTTTTTGTCTCAGGAGGTTACTTATCTGCCACAAGTCTCCTGGAGATATTTATGGATGAGAAGAAAGCATGAATGGAATGAAAAGGCCAGAGCCTGGACTCCAGGTGTCCTTGTTCGCTGCCTCCTCAATGTACCACATAGAAAAGGATGTAACAGTTCCTCACTGACAATCCTGTTTGCCAGACTATTATTCTCTTAATTAAAATTCTAAACTTTAGTTTTCTAACTTCTTGACCTGACTCTGGGAGCCTTCAGTTTTAAATTTTTTCAGGTAAACCTAACCCCAAGCAATTCTTTTGGGCACTGTATTATCTCTTGATTGATGAGAATCCAAGGATTACTTCCCTGGAATACTGGAATACTGAACTGGATTCTTAACACTAGGGGAGCAATCTAGTCCGGCTTCCTCAGGCTCAAGTCATAAGTACTCCTGGACTCACCACCAGAAAGGCTCCCAATCTTGAGGCCTCTTTGAAATCAAAATGGACACTGTCCTCTCAACTACAATGATACTTCACTTAGCTGGACTCCTATTCTAGACGCATGAACCCAGCCATGTTGATCTGGGAGTAGGCATAAGAAGGAAAAGAAATGGCGCTGGTCTCACCACCCAGGGAAACCATTTGTAGTACTTAAAGTAATCAAGTTACACATCTCTGGGGAGTGCTGAGGACTTTACTCATTTGTATTTTGATGAGATTATTACTGGGCCTAAATTAATGTGGCTCTCACAGACTATTAGTTTTGATACATTTGATGACTGATGGCGAAGAGGAAAACATTATAGTTTTTGGCTGGATGAAGGAAAGAGGAAAAATCTTTTTTTTTTTAAGGAAAAACAATCATTAAAATAATTTAAAATTATTAATCCACTAGGATTCAGAGCAGGAGCCAAAGCCTGAATTAATAATGGTTGGTGAGTCCATTCAGACAAGGCTTTTGGGGGGTCATTTTCCAAGGCTAGTGGTAAAAAGCTTCATGGCCAGAGCAACATTTGGCAATAAATTAGTTCAGCTTGTTTCCACACAGCCTCAAACTCCATCAGGAAAAACAAGCTTTCATATGTTTGAAGCAAGGAAGAATAATGCAATTCCTCTTCACATTTTGACAATTCAATTTTTGGCATGCACACATGCTGACCTTTAAAGACCACTAGCTACTCTCTCTCCTGTTTGGTTTTAGTTCCTATAAAGGGGAAAAATGCATTCTTAACTTATAACAGCAAGAGACACATTTTCTCAAGGCAAAAGTAATGAAGGCACAAGGAAAGTACCATGTACGTTAACCCATTAGCAAATGAGGTGGTGAAAGGCCTTCCCAGCGTAGAATTACCACATCTCAGATAATGATAATGTCACGCCACTGCTTGTTGAAGGAAAGACTACAGAATGAATGACTTGCCCCACTTTCTCATCTCTAACACTACATTAAAAGAATGTAGTAACAGTAACGGAATAGTGACATCTCCACTCAAAAAGCATTCAGTTAGAAAGGTAAACCAAACCAAAACAAAAACACAGACTAGAGCTGTGGGAAACCACTCAAGTAAGGGCCAACTGAGGTTTCCTCTGATTAGTTTGAGTGTGTGGTAGTGGTTGTAGTAGTTATAAAAGTAACGGCTAACATTTTTGAGTATTATATGACAAGCCTTGTTCGAAGAATTTTAATACATGCACTCATTTAATTCTGTGGGGTAGGTAATAGAATCTGACTTTTAAAGAGGAGGAAATTGAGGCTTACAGAACTTGTTTAAATAACATCACACGTCACATGGCTTTAGAGGCATATCCTCGACCAAAGCCCCTGCTTTGTCAGGTTGCCATAGTCAGAGTGGAGCTCTGTCATTTGCCAATTATACAACTCTGGGAAAGTTCTTTAACCTCTCTGAGATGCAGATTTTGCTTCTAGAAATGGGTTATTCCCACATTTAAACAATATATTCCATGTAAAACACAGCATAGTACCTGGTTAAAAAATGTTTAAGACATGCTAGCTGCTATTACATACCCATCAAAGGGTTACAGAAACTAATGTGAGGCTTCATTTGATTTTGTTGTTTTCTTTTTACATTTATTTATTTAAAATGACAGTTTATTCACTTTGTATCCCTGCTGTAGCTCCTCCCAATCCCGAAGTTCCTCCCTTTTCTCTTTTCATGCCCCTCCCCAAGTCCACTGATAGGGGAGGTCCTCCTCCCCTTCCATCTGACCCTAGCCTATCAGGTCTCCTCAGGACTGGCTGCATTGTCCTCCTGTGGCCTGGCAAGGCTGCTCCCCTCTGGCGGAATTTTGTTGTTTTCTTGATGTGTGGTGCTGGAGGTATTCCCATCCTTTGTGTAACATTTTTAGCATTATCTTCCGGAAAGCTCTTGGAAATGGTAGTGATCATAGTAATTGTGTCAATTATAGTAAGAGATATTTGTATTTCTAAAAATACGACTACCCTGGCCACAAAGAACACAGCAAAGCTGAATCCATGGGAGGAAGACTGAGTTTTTGCTCTTAGGAATATTCAGCTGATCTTAGATTTTAAGACACAATGAAGTCATCTGAACATGCTAGTGTTTCTATTTTTCCATTCTTCACAGTTAGGACTTTCACTTACGTTCTCCCTAGCTCTTTAGGAAACAGCTTCAATACCTGTACTGCAGGAAGAACTTACTTTACTTTTCTAATTCTTATTTTTTTAAGTTAAAATTTTATTTACTTTATCCTTTAAACATCTTGGCTCCATGTTTATCTGTGCTCTACAAAAGGGTATCAGATACCCTGGTTTTGGAGCTATGGAAGGCTATTGTGGGTGCTGGCACTTGAAACAAGGTCCTCCACAGAAGTGACAAGAGCTCTTCACTGCTGAGCCACCTGTTCACACTTTTGTGGTGGTTAGTTAGTTCCTGAACCGTGCCCTTCTCCATAGCACACATCTAGTCTATGCCAGTCCCATTAGAGCACCTCAAATGTCACTACTGTCACTCTTCCCAGCCAGAGCTAGGAATGCTTTCAAGTCAGGTGATTTTCCCATCAGGAAACATTTAGTAATGTCCAACAACAGCTCTTGTTCTAATTGTGAGTGTGTGAGAGGCATCTAGTAAGTAAAAGGATTACAGTCCTACAAGTGAAGATTTATTCATCACATAGGTCAGTAGGCCTGACTTCAGAAACAGTGTTTAAAATGCCCTCACCAGTATGTTACATATTATTATTTTTTATTTAAAAACATATTTATTTTCATATTTTATCATGGAATATAAATAATTTGCAGTCAGGGTGCAACATTTTAACTGTCAACTTGACAGTAGGTTGAATCACCCAGAAAGAGAGTTTCAGTGAGGGACTGTATAGATCAGGTTAGCCTGTGGGCAAGTCTGTGGAGGACTGTTTTACTTATACTTACTGGGAAAACTCAGCCTAGAAGCGGCCAATGACACTCTTTGGGTTTGTGTCCCGAGTTGTGTGACAATGGAGAGTGAGTGGGGCGGCACCCAGGCATGCATTCTCACTCTATGCTTTTAACTGTGGATGCGAACAGCTGCTTCAAGTCCCTGCTGCTATGACCTCCCTGCAGTGATGAGCTGTAACATGGATTTGTGAGCCAAGGAAACTGTCTCTCCCTTAAAGCTGTGTTTGTTGGAATACATAGCTTAATCACAGCAACAGAAAGAAAACTAGAACAAGGATTCAATTATAATTATCTCCTTATTGCTAGTAGTCAAGACAATTTTCTCAGTAACAGTCAAGCTAGGAAATCCTCTATTACCCATCCATATGAACTTATTAAATTGGGTAAATTTAGTCGGTAACCACACATTAACCACAAAAGATGTCAGATGTCAGATGAAAGGATTTGAAGTTTCCTTGCGACATTTGATAAATGAGAAAAATAATATAAAAGCTAACTTTTTAGTTTTTATAACCCAGCCATTGGTTGTCCTTATTTCTGATTTCATATGGATTTCCCAAATGATCCAATAAACTACAACATATAAAAAAGGATGTATAAAAATATGTTGGAAAAGATACAACCACACATGAATACATTTAGAGAAACATTTTAACCATTAAAAATTTGACAATGTTGACTAAAGACTCTACCAGAAAAATCAAACCAAAGTGAAAAGGAAAAAGTGAGGGCACTATCAAGACGTTATGTTCAAGGGAATCAGGATCAGGGGCCACAGGAGAAATGCTCAACATACCAACACTAGTGTCACATTCTAGCTCACATTAAAACATAAAACAAAACAAAATCCCCTCCCCCAATAATAAACATCCTGGAAGAGGGTAGGCATTGTTTTGTTTAAAGTTCACAAAGTGTCTCTATTCATTATCATCTATCAGCAGAGGTAAAGCAGTCTTTTGTCGAGGAAAAAGGCGTGGGCCTCTATGAGTCTCACAGTCTTCCCAATAAAAGTAAAAAGGTACAATGAATACAAGAGAGCCTTGCTATATAATGCAAATCTTTGTTATAGAGAGTAAGGTCACTGTTAATTTCCATTAATAACTATATTTCCAAAGAAAGAAACTTACTGTTTTTATTTTTAAAGTGCTTATTTATGCTTGGTGTGTGACTGTGGCAGCTCCACGGTGGAGGGTCAAAGGTCAACGCCTGGCTGTCTTTCTGCAGGCCTTCTTCTTCATGTCTTATTTTTGATAGCACAACATTTCTCCCTTCCCTTTCTTTCCTCCAAATCCTTCCACGTACTCCCTCTTGCTTTCTTTCAAATTCATAGTGCCTTTTCCATTGCATGTTATCCATGCATATATGAATATGTAGACACATACACATTTCTAAATATAGGCTGCTCAGTCTGTAAAATGTGTTTCAGGGCTGGCCATAAAGTCTGGGATAAAGACTTGGCGTGCTCTTCCCCAGGAAAGCCTACTTCTCCAGCTTTCAGCATTCCTTAGTTGCCAGTAGTTCTTGTAAGGTTGAGGCCTTGTGGTCTTTTCCCTTTGGTATGTCTATCGATGTAGTCCTTGTTCAGCTCATGTTTGGGCAGTCATGTTGGTGACACTTTATGGGTGCAGTTCCTGACATTACTACTCCTATTACACAACCCCATAGCAAACTCCCTGATTCTCTGGCTCTTATATCTTTCTGTTCTCTCCTCTGCAACGTTTGAGTCTTAGGTACAGAATCCTTCATTTTTCCAGAAGGGATCTCACTGAACGTGGAGGTTTCTGTTCAGCTAGACTCTCTGGCTAGGAAGCCCCAGGAGCTGCCTCTCTGCTTCGACAGCCTCTGCAGCACTGAGGTTATAGCCACATGCCACCAGGTCAGGACTCTGGGAGTGCTGGGATCCTAGTCCAGGTCCTTATGTTTACATACAAAACACTTCACCCACGGAGGCATCTTCCTAGAACCTCTAAGTAAAATCTTGAAGAGAAAATTGCTATTTTTACCTCTGGAAGGTACTAAATACAACAGGTGCTTACTTGCTGGGACTAATACTTTGTGACTTTTACTTTTAGTCAGTATAAATAGAATAATACAGCCAGGCGTGCTGGTGCATGCCTGTAATCCCAGCACCATGGGAGGTAGAGGCGGGAGGATTGCTGTGACTTTGAGGCCAGCCTGCTCTACAATGTGAGTCCAGGACAGCCAAGGCTACACAGAGAAACCCTGTCTCAAAGAAAGAAAAAAAAGAAAAGAAAAGAAAAGAAAAACATACCAAACATAGACTTTCAAGTGGACAGTCTAGTAGGTAATGCAGATGTCGTCCCTGAATCTTATTATGCTCATAACAGTATCGCAACAATAATATTGCAAAATAACAGTTTGTTCTAGCCAATGACACTAGCAGCAGACGTGATAAAACTGGAGGCTCTGTGTGAGCAGAGGCAGCGGCTCCCATACATGATGCTCACTCCTAAATGAGATCTGCATCCATTTCATTAATTTTTCTCTTTTTAAGTATGAAATTGTATATATAGTATTTATTTATTGATTAAGAGGTGTGTGATTACATGAATTAAATGGTTACTTACCTAGTAAATCCGAGGCTCTCAAATTTTCTTTTAGAAATATAACGGAAATGATGGCACTACCTATAAAGAAAATTGCCATTAGTGGTGGTTCCTATATAAAAACGTGTTATTCAGTACAGTTTGAAAGACGCTGAGCATTTCATGTCTGTGCCTCACTCCCTGTGTTCTGAGCTGTGGCTGTAAAAGTGATTTCTTCCATGATGGAAGAAGACAAACAGAAACGGACCAAGAACAATGTGCTCGGGGTAATGCCCGTATAAGGGGAGGGTTTCATAAGCTTCCTGAGGTGGAGTGAGAGTGAGAGATGGAGGAAAGAAGAAAGGGGACAGAAGGAGAGGAGAAGGGAGGAGAGGGGAGAAAAAAATAAAATACAAGACAGAAAGTGCAGGAAAAGATAGAAAGTAAGCAAAAACTAAAAGTTAAGAAAGCTGAGGGTGATTTAAAATTTACATAATTAAAATATACTCCATACTGTTGCTCACCAATTCTCAGCATCCCCTCCAGTGCCTCTGGACTCCCAGTCCAGAGTTCCTCCCGGTTCTGTCTCCTTCATACAGCATGTCCAGCAGGCTGCTGGACGCAAATCTGCATCGCACCCTGCCCTCTTCACCCTGTCACTGTCCCAGCTCAGGCTTAGGCCTCTGCTTAATAGTACAGTAGCACCTGCCTTGACATCTCACTTCTCGCTCTTTCTCCACACCAGCACCAGAGTAATCTCTCTAAAATACAAAGCTCATGTAAATTTGCAGTTTTACATCTGAGCTGCTGACTATGGCCTTCAATGACAGCTATGATTTCTCTCCTGTCACTTTTCTCACAGTGATCCTCAACTTCTCTTCTATTCTGTGCTTATCCTTTCTAAAATACATAAATTCCCAGTTCCACCATGTGCTTTTATGTTCATGACTTCTACAAGTGCCCATTTTGTGGTCAACTCTGGTCTCAAGATCACTTTTAGATCCAGACTGAGCTGAACATGCTGCTTTTATGTTGTTTTATGTTTTATGTAGTTTTTCATTTTATCTGGGATTTATTTTCTTGTCTTCATCTTTTTTTTTTTTTTTTATTACACTTCCAAGAGTGACTCACACTGGTGGACTCTTACAGCTGAGCCTGCTGCTGTGACCTCAGGGTCAAGGAGTAAGTTTCACATCTGAGTTGTTCCTCTTGTAGGCTCATTCCTTGATGAATTCAGGCATTGGAGAACTCAAAATAGCAATCAGAAAAAAGAGATGTAGTATAATCTGAATTTAAAATTTTTATTAAAAAAATTAGCTGAGCTTTTAAAAGTAATGTTTTCATAAAGGTACTACTGTTTAGAGAAAACTGCAGTTGATATGTTGATCAAACTAGAAAATACTTTCTTTGGTTAGTATGGAAGCAGCAATTTGCTATGTCATTAAAAATTCTTTATTGAATAATTTTAATGTCTGTATAATGACCCATTAATGTAGATGCTACAGTTACATTTTGAATATGACTATGCCTGATGTTCTGGTGACTTATTTAAAACAAAATAACAATTTTATATCCAAGGTTTTCACTTTAAATAAGTTGGGATGTTCATATGATTTCCACCCCCAGATTCTCTCATTTGCATTGATCTTTGCTCTTGTCTTATCTTCCTGGGCAGGTTATGTATTTGAATGTAAGTTTCACAAAGAATAATCCAGGTGGAGAAATGTTTGCCAAGTCCATATTTAATTGGGCAGTTTGGTTCTAAAACATTAAAACAAGATTTTCTATAGACAAACAAATATGAATATTAAATTATCAAATTAAATCTATTAAATTAAGAGTTGAATTTATGATATGAAAATATATTTAAAATTTCTATCCCAAGATAGGAATAATTCAAGAAATTTTAGAGAGGAACACCAGTGTCCTATGTTCAGAGCCTTAGAAAGGCATGAAGACCAACACCTTTACAAATTGAGTCATATCACTGGCTTTTACAAAACTGGACAAATAATGTTTTCAACTGGAAAAGGGCAGATTAACAGTAAAAACAAGTGCTGCGTGGCTGCAGGAACACAGACCATGCACCTCATTACAGCAATCCTGGTGATGAGATTTCACAGCTGGGGTTGCAGTAAGGTGGATCCCACGAAGAGGGAAATGTAGACTAGTAGGGACACCTACCTAGTTCTAAACATCACACACGTGAAACTTCAGCCACAAGGAGCTCGTGCATTTGCTCTCTGATATTCGGACAACACTCCCCAGCCCACGCACGCTGCTTCCCTGACATCAGAAAGGGCAGATTTCCTTTTCCTTTGTTGCTAAGCCATAAATAATCTAATTTTCATATGGAAGTAGGGGAAATGTCATGTGGTAAATAATTTCATTGCTTCAAGCCAAAAGGATGTGACTGTAATAAAGACGTAAAATACACAACATGACTGGGCTGTACCAACGGCCACAACTTACCCATTTCAGGAAACAAATACGCTCTTCTTCCTCTCTAAAAGCATTTACAGCTCTAATGAACTTCTATACGTATCCATTTCTGAATGTTGTCTCTTCTGTTGTAAGGGAATATGAAATTTTTCTATCAAGGTAGTGTATGTGTGTGTACATGCGTGTGCACGTATGTGCTACTCTTGTGTGTGCATGTGGAGGCCAGAGAGGCTGATGATTGGTGTCTTCCTCTATGATTCTCCATCATATTTAAAAAAATAGTTATTTAGCCAGGCACGGTGGTGCACATCTCTAATCCCAGCACGCAGGGAGGCAGAAGCAGGCAGATCATTGAGTTCGAAGCCAGCCTGGTCTAAAAAGCCAGTCCAGGACAGCCAAGGCTACATAGAGAAACCCTATCTCAAAAAACAAACAAACAACCCAAAACCTAAAAGAACAGTTATTTTAAATTGTGTGTACGTGTGATTTTATGTGATGTGTACAAGAGTGCAGATGCCTGTAGACATCAGCGGTGTCAGATCCCTTGAAGCTGGAGTTGCAGGTGTGGGTGATTAGCTGCCTGATGTGGGTGCTGGGAAACCCAGTCAGGTCCTCGGCAAGAGCAACATGTGCGCTTCCTGCTCAGTACGTTTTTAAGCCCTCCACCTACCTCAACCTGGAGCTCGACAGCCGTCAGTGAGCCCCTGAGACCTGCTACCCTCCCTCACCTTTTATGTGGGGAAAAGGATAGGCACCACCATATCTCCTTCATTGCTTTAGTGGGTGCTAGAGAGACCCTCTGCCAAACTTTGACATAGAATAAAATATTTATTTAGTAAAGTAATAAAAATAACGTGTTACTATGATGAATTTACTTGTATATACAACTATGGGTGAAATACAAGCAAACTGACAGTGTCTGAGCAACAGCTAATGACATGGCTTCCTAGTGGAGTAGAATATTTTTAAAACGAGCAAAATTAAACCAAAGTATTCCCATACATCTCTAACCAGAGACTTGCCCAGCTCAACTACTGTTTTTCCAATAGCCACTGCCTCATGAACAGGGCCAATTTTATTGCTACAGCAAAATTTAATAATAACAATTTGAAAGATCATAAAGATCACTAGTTTTTAAAAGCGTCAACATAGCATGCCTGCACGTATGTGCCAGGTAGAACTAAACTACAGCTACCATAAGGTCTTCCTTCAGCATGCGCATTTAGGGTCAGAGGCTTGCTTGGGCAGAGGCTCATGACTTCTTTGCTACTTGACACTCCAAGACACAGAACGCTCATAGAAGTTGCTATTTAATTGCTAGGTATGTATCCAGGAAAAAAAAAAAGAGTGCAAACAAAACTAGGAACAAAATATATGCTTTGCAGGCACTCAATAGTTGCAGAGTTAACAATGCCCACCGTTCAGACATGTGATTTTCCCAGGCAAAGCTCAATGTTTAAGGTCAATGAACTGCTCTTCTTGTCAAGTGGAGAGTGTTTATAGAACCAGCCAGCTCTGTCCCCAACTTTATTAACTTCTGACAGTGGATGACAATGCTGCAGCTGCTCAGAGGATCAGCTTATCTGGGGCCTGTATATAAAGTTTGCAAATGGGGCCTGATCTGAGCTGGGCTGTCTTCAGCTCCTCATTTCATTATCCTTAAGGAAATTCTCAGTTAGAAAGTATGAGGCTGGTTCATGAAGATGTCACAGAGTAAGGAGTATTGGAATCAGCCTAAAAGATTTTCCTGCTGTTTAGTGTTCAAAATGTCTCTGAGGGTGAAAATTAGAAGTCCTGAGGGGAGCTCTGGGCTGCCAGGCTGCAGAGGACATAGCAGGACACTGGGCTGAGAGGATGAAACTTGGGTTCTAGCTTGTGTCTGTCAAGCTGTGGGAGAGCACACCCGCTAACACGTTGTCTTCATTCTGAGGCTGGGGAGACGAAGCACACGTGCTTCCTCGTTGCCAGCAGCCCCCCTCTGTTTGCACATGATCTAGTAGTTTACGAGCACACAGATGAAGCCATGGCTGTGTGCTGTTTAAAAGCGGCTTAACAAGTATGAAGGAAAACCAGGAGAGAGGCTACCTGCTGTGTGTGATAACTGGGTTCTGTGGGTGAAGGCATGACTGAACGTTCCAGGAGCAGTACACTGCCCTCTCCTTACTAACAGATGATGCAGGAGTGCTCACCTAGAGGAAAAAAAAAACTCACCCTTACTCTTTAGTAGTTAGTAAATGGCCACAAATACAACAATTCACAAAGCAGAGCAGACAAGCATAGGAAAAAGCCCAGCTTCAGCAGTCATAACAGAGAGAAAGGCAAGGCCTAAAAGCAGGTGCTGCCGGCAAGGAGGGGCAGCGGCCATTTCCCGCGCCAGCCAGGCTTAGTGCTGACCCGGTGCAGTCTCACCCTTCTATAACGTGGCCCGGCTGGAGAGCAAGAGAATCTATCTGTGTAGAGAGTGAGCTCACGATCTTCTTGTGAACACTGAACTGTTCGGATTCCTTGACCTGCATCTGGGAATCTGTCTTACTAAAAAAACTGGAAAGAGTCCCAACCTATCATTACAAAATTACTTTTCCAGGATTCAGTAGTAATGGATAGTCAATAAAATTATAATAAAAAGAAAAAGTATTTATACAGTAATATATTTAGAAATAAAAATATTCTTTGTATGATATAAAATATATAGATAATAATGGTGATTATTCCTTTTTGTGAAGATTTATTTACAATATTTTTAAAGTTCTGTATGTATGTATTTATGTGTGTGTCTGTGTATGGGTAGTGCACATGGGTGCAGGTGCTCTTGGACACAAGAGGTATTGGATGCCTCTGGAGCTGGAGTTACAGGCAATGGTTTTGAGTTGCCCAGTGTGGGTGCTGGGAACTGAACATGGGTCTTAGGTAACAGCAGTATGTGGTTTTAACTTGAGCTATTTCTCCAGCCCTATGATGACTATTCTATGGAGAATTCTACATGGAACAATTACTCCTGGAGACAGGCATTGCTGTAAATGAAGGTTAAGCTCATTACAGTGTCACACAGGCTCCAAAGACAGGCACAGAATCACACTACCCATGGTATCTATCTAAAAAAAAGTCAAGGCTGGGCACGGTGGCACACACCTATAGTTCCAAGACTCAGGGAAGCAGAGGCAGGAGGATCTCTGTGAGTTCAAGTCCAGCCTGGTCTACAAAGCCCAGGACAGCAAAGGCTACACAGAGAAACCCTGTCTCGAAAAACCAAAATAAATAAATAAATAGTCAAAAGTAGTATACCATGCACACAGAATTTCATTAGCTAGGATGCATGTATTTCAGTATTCTTTTGCATAATGTAGTGGTCACAGTTAATAATATCTATTGCATATTTTTAAATGGTTAAATAGACCTTAAATGTTCTTTACAAAATACATTGGTAAGCTGACTATTTGACTTTATCATTCTATAAAACATCACATTGTACTTTATAAAGATATACAATTATTGTTCACCAATTAAAATATAATTAAAAATTAACTTCAAGAGAGAAAATATACCAAAACATAAATCATTTTTATAGGAGCTATGGTGGGGCAAAAGCTTTGATCAAGAATATTATCCATAAGGAGAAAGGATATAAAATCTTCTAATAGAGCAAAATAGTGCATTCAAGGGAAGTTTATGTTTTAGCTTAGCTTTGAAGTTACAATGCTCTTTGGTCAGGCTGACTCTCAGCAACAATTACACCATAACATTTGTCTGTGAGTCATATGCTTTCTTTTTGACCATGGTGAACCATTCAGGTTAGCGATCAAAATGAAGATTCATTCTGCTCAAAGTTGATATGAGACAAGCAACATGCATGCACACACACACATACTGATTTAGACTTCTAATAAAAACATACGCTGCCAAAGCACATTTTGGGTGGCTTCAGCCAAACGTGAGATGCCGCAAAGGCAGTCTCAGTAGCGGGTATGCACACTAGTATGGGGCTCCCTGATTTACAGAGAAATGAACCTCAGGGTTTGGCTCCATTCTCCTCTGCTCTGAAACTAGGGCTCAGTGCAAAACTGGCTATTACTTTTTTTTCTTTATTAATTACACTTTATTCACTTTGTATCCCCCCTGTGGTTCTCTCCCTCCTCCCCTCCCAATCTCTCCCTTCCTCATGCATGCATGTCCCTCCCCAAGTCCACTGATACAGGAGGACTTCATTTCCTTCCTTCTGATCCTAGTCAATTAGGTCTCATCAGGAGTGGCTGCATTATCTTCTTCTGTGGCCTGGTAACGCTCATTCCCCCTCAGGGAGAGGTAATTAAAGAGCAGGCCAATCAGTTCATGTCAGAGACAGTCCCTGTTCCCATTAGTATGGAACCCACTTGGATACTGAAATGCCATGGGCTACATCTGTGCAGGGGTCTTAGGTTATCTCCATGCATAGTCCTTGGTTAGATTATGAGTCTCAGGAAAGACCCCTGTGCTCAGATTTTTTGGTTCTGTTGCTCTCCTTGTGGAGTTCCTGTCCTCTCCAGATCTTACTATTTCCCACGTCTTTCCTAAGATTCCCTGCACTCTGCTCAAAGGTTGCCCATAAGTCTCAGTATCTACATTGATAGTCTGTAGGGCAGAGCCTTTCAGAGGTCCTCTGTGTCAGGCTCCTGACTTGTTCCCTCTTTTCTCCTTCTTCTGATGTCCAGCCTCTTTGCCTTTCTGGATAGGAATTGAGCATTTTAGCAAGAGCCCTCCCTCTTGATTTGTTTCTTTAGGTGTACAGATTTTAGTAGGTTTATCCTATATTATATGTCTATATGAGTGAGTATATACTGTGTGTATCTTTCTGCTTCTGGGATAGCTCACTCAGGCTGATCTTTTCCAGATTCCATCATTTACCTGCAAATTTCATGATTTCCTTGATTTTTATTGCTAAATAATATTCCATTGTGTAGATATGCCACAATTTGTGCATCCATTCCTCCACTGATGGGCATCTGGGCTTTTTCCAGCTTCTGGCTATTACAAATAAAGCTGCTACAAACATGGTTGAGCAAATGTCCTTATTGTGTACTTGAGAATCTTTTGGATATATGCCTAGGAGTGGTATAGCTGGATCTTGAGGAAGTGCTATTCCTAGTTGTCTGAGAAAGCACCAAATTGCTTTCCAGAGTTGTTGTACAAGTTTACATTCCCACCAGCAGTAGAGGAGGGTTGCCCTTTCTCCACAACCTCTCCAGCATGTGTTGTCACTTGAGTTTTTTATCTTAGCCATTCTGATGGGTGTAAGGTGAAATCTTAGGGTCATTTTGATTTGCATTTCCCTGATGGCTAATGAGGTTGAGCATTTAAGTGTTTCTCTGCCATTCGATATTCCTCTGCAGATAATTCTGTTTAGCTCTGTACCCCATTTTTTAATTGGATTACTTGATTTTTTTGCTGTTTAACTTCTTTAGTTTTTTATATATACTGGATCTTAGCTCTCTGTCAGATATAGGGTTGGTGAAGATCCTTTCCCAATCTGTAAGCTGTAGTTTTGTTCTGAGGACAGTGTCCTTTGCTTTACAGAAGCTTTTCAGTTTCATGAGGTCCCATTTATTGATTGCTGCTCTTAGAGCCTGTGCTGTTGGTGTTCTCTTCAGGACGTTGTTTCCTGTGCCAATGAGTTCAAGGGTATTCCCCACTTTTTCTTCTAAGAGGTTTAGTGTGTCTGGTTTTATGTTGAGGTCTTTGATCCTCTTGGACTTTAGTTTTGTGCAGGGTGATAAGTATGGATCTATTTGCATTTTTCTACATGTAGACTTAAAACTGGCTATTATTATGGAATTTATTTAGTGTAATGTGGTCAAGAGCTATGTTCTAAGATTCATGAAACATCAGGATGGAAAGGCAAGGGTGAGGAAGGGAGGGAGAACAGGAGGGGAAGAGAAGAATAGGGGAAGAAAGCAAAGGGAGAAGGAAGAAGGGAGCGAGAGAGTAACAGGTGTACATCGATTTAAGTTTATTTCTGTAATTAAGCACAAACCTTCATTCACAGTTAACCTCAAAGGAAATTCTAACATGCTAGTTTAGATCTTTGTGCTTTTATAATAGGTAAACAAGGGGCTCGAGAGGTAGCTCAGTGGTGAAGAGCACACGCTCTTGCAGAGGGCCTGTGTTCAGTTCTCAGCACCCCACTGTGGCCCACAGGGCGTGTGACTGTTGTGGACCCCAACTCCCCGGCTTAAGGGTCTCTTTGTGTTGTATAGATACATGTGCAGGCAAATACTCACAGACATGAAATAAAAATAAGGAAATCTTTAAAAACGAAAAGGAGTAAAAATGACTGTTCCTTTTTAAGTATATAACACTAAGATATTTGTGTCCTTGTAGCTTAAACTATTTTCCTTCCAAATAATTTTTTTTAACTAAAAGTTTAACAGTAAGAAACTTCAAAAACTACCCAGATGTGCGTGGCAGGATTAATTTTTAATGAGTTTGGACAGTTTTACTTCCTTTCCTCCATCTTTAACCCTTTATTTTCACTTTTACTTTGGTGGTGCCAGGAGAACCAGGGAGGGCCTCATGCGTTCTAGACAGTTACTCTGCCCCAGCCTGTACCCACTGTTTTTAAAAGATAAACATAGCCTCCAGCTCACACACACTCACACACCCACTTTTAAACACTTTGTCAAAAGGCTATAAATCCTAGTACCTAAAGGTGTTAGGTAATTTTAAAGACGAAAGAACAGGGGCTGTTGGGCTGTGGTGATGGAGGGGTGGCTATAGTGCGGTGCTGGGTGAATGGTGGGGATGGTGAGTGGGCTGTGGTGATGGTGACTGGGAAAGGGGGAGGGGCTGTCTGTAATGATGAGTAGTGGTGGCGATGAGAAGCTATGCAAGATCCACAAAAGATTCCACTCATGGTTCAACCTAGCTAACTGCAAGTCCAGGATTACCAAATTGGATTTTCAAAGAACAGTTTGTGTGACATGGTCAAATTTTAAGCAGAGGGACATCAATTCATCTTTAAAAGCACTGTCTGAGTCAAACAACACAAAGCACTGGCCAGCTGTAGCAACAGGTGCCAATATTGAAAATACTGGTCTACAGATCCTAGCCTAGGCTACAAGCGAGAAGTTCACCAATTTCAATTCGTAGAAAATCTGTGTGTTGATACTAAGAGAAAGCAGAAGGCAAAAACAATAATGAAAATTCCTTTGTTAAAGAAATCTCAAACTCTATGCATGAAAAGGACAAATTGACATAATAACACTACAAACAGACTCTAACAAGTAAATGCCTGGCTGTGGTTTCTGGCCACTGTATGGTGGCTTTATTGCACTGCTAGAAAGCAAACCACCAGATCACTTCCCTGCCAGCCACAATCAGGTCTCACTCCTGTGGACACAGTGAGTGTGCTCACAGGCTCAGTCGGCTCCAGCCACATCGAGGTACTGCTCTATAATCATCATTCCCCACTAGTACAATTTTTAGAAAGAAAAAAAAAAAACCTGTCAATTGCAATGTATTTCAGAGTTAGGATTTGAAACTTTGAGGATGTGACAGTTTGAAAAACGTTTTCTTATGCAGAGAAAAGTTGTCCTATCATCTATGCTGGCAGGAATGAAAGTGTCAAGAAACTCATTTTGATGAAAATAGTTCTATTTTATTTATTGAGGATAATAAAGATATAACAATTGCTCAATGGTGGTTTGACTAATTCTAGATAAGGAATTTACTTTGATTAAGAACAGTAATCCCTTCTTTTCTACATTTTTCTTGGCATGCATTAATGACTAGACCTGAAAAGCCCCCCCACTGCCAAAATAAATAAAAAGGTAAAAATACTATCACTGACAACATTAATTCTGTATTATAAGTTTAATAGCCCATTACTTCACCATCAGCAATTTGTCTAGACATAGTTTGTGGCTTTCTCAAAAAAAATAAAGATGGGTGGAAAACATGTTTCAAATAAAGCTTTAGAATTCAGCAATGCTTTCTGCTTGAGAGTGTATGAGCAGATATAAAATTTAAACATCAGAGCTTTAGTCCACAAGGTTTATATAAGCTGGGTTTTAGACAAATGTGCTGAAGAAAAAAAAATGCAAGCCATGTGTGAAAGAGGTCTCTTCTACATATTTCAAGCACTAAAACCAACACCCATGTGAAATGCTGTCGCAGACAGCCATCACAAACATCTTCAGGCTGCGACGAGTTGATTACATTAGCACATGGCTTGTTCCAAAGGACAGAGACTCTGTGGCACCAAGATTGGTACAAGACTACATGTCACATGCTTATTGGTCTGCTTGTGTTTCTGATAAAGGTCTTGACTGACTTCTCTTGAATTCCAAACAACCCCTGTAGGGCTACAGGCTATACTCTGATCGTCCTCTAACGGACTGCAGACACAGTTCGGTCAGGCTTCTTAAAAGCTGCCGAGTCACACACGGGACAACAAGAGATCCCATGTCAGGATGAAGGGTTCCAATCAATTCCAACAGACATCTTATGACAGGACCAGGCACAGGTCCGGCTCTCACTGCCCTCTTAGTTCTAGTTCCTGCCTTAATCCTAATCAGTTGGGCAACAGGGTAACTGGTTTTAATTTCTGACAAAGTTATTCTGGGCCAATTGAGAGCTTGCTGCTACTTGTTTGTTCACTACAAAATTCCAAGTATTTCATTTCATATGATGCTTTCTAAATTCAATCCATCTCTTACTTCTCTTGACCTTCCCTAAGATTGAGAATGGTGTTAAGCTTCTATGTCTCACACAGCACCTGACGTGGATTCTCATTCAGTTTGTTCCTTCCTTTTAACTGTGTATCGTCCGAAACCTCTCTTAGGCTGGAAATCAGTATGCTGGTGAGCACGAAATTGTTGGTGCTTCCCACTGCCTCTCTGAAGCCTGGGATCAGTTTCCTTCCACACCCTCCCACGTATGCCTTGGATTAGTTGATTTTATACTGAGTGAGGTTCCCCATGCATCTCCTTATTTCCACATAACCTCAACTTATTTTTAACCATCTCTAAATCTACATGTAGCATAGAACTTAGATAAAGGCATAAAACAGACAACAATTAAGAGTGAGGCCTTATTGTATAGATGCATGAATGGTCTGATTCATCCCATCTGGGATAGGCTTAGGAACTTCCAAGCATTCACAGGAGTGAATATTCTCGAGTTTCTTGCAGAAAAACATCGCATAACATCAGAAATTGAACTCTTAGGTTGGAGAAAGGGTAATTAAGAGTATATATGGTTTCTGCAGAGGACCTGAGTTTTGTTCCCTCACCAATGTGGGTGTATCTGTGTGTGTGTGTGTGTGTGTGTGTGTGTGTGTGTGATGGATGCTCACAACCAAGTGTAACTCCAGTGTCAGGCAATCTGATGCCTCTGGCCTCTGTAGGCACATGTACATACCCATTCTCTTCCCCCCTATAAATTAAATCTTAAAATTAAAAATAAAGGAATCGATTTGGTTTTTAAAGAACTGATGCCCATTTTATCAGTTCATCATCAAATCCAGACCAATTCTGCAGGCTGTGCTGTATGAGTTTCTTGTGTCACGCTCTCTCAGATGATAAGCAATAAGACACAGTCGCCCATCTCCTGGGTCTCAGCTGAATAATGAAGCAGACACTTGAGTCACTGTGACTATGCAGAGCACTGCTGAAGGGCAAGTGCAGATCAGGCCACTGTTCACAACCGTGCAGCTTAATAGTGCACAGTGCACAAAGACTCCAGCTGCATTTTCCTTAGGATGGTCACAGAAATTTACAACGGATGGAAATAAAATATCATACGAAGAGGCCATCTTCTCCTACTTCACAAAATTCCACCATGTAATTGAGAAGTGGGTCTGTGTAGAATGCAAAGAGAGTAGAGAACTGGATTGCTTAACTCAGTCTACAAGACAGGAAAGACCTCCTGAGGAAGAAGGGTTAGCCCAGACAAGAAGGATTAGCAGGTCAAAAAACTTATTAAAACTCCACAGTATAGAATTTCTTTCTTTCTCTTTTTCTCTCTTCCTTCTTCCCTTCCTTCTTCCCTTCCTTCTTCTCTCCCTCCCTCCCTCCCTCTCTCCCTCCCTTCCTCCCTTTCTCAGGTATCATTTTTAAGGCTCCACCTACCTTTTCTTTGAGACAGGGTCTCTTCCCAGCCTAGAACTCACCATCTGGCCCCAGGGATCCACCAATCTTCCCAATGATTGCATTACAAATACACCACCCTGCTGAGCTTGCTTACTTGTTTCCTTCCTTCCTTTCCATCTTCCTTGTTTCCTTCCTTCCTCCATTCCTGGGGCTCAGGGGGTTGAACTCATCTCCTGATTGAGATATTGCACCAGCTACTTACCTAGCATGTCTTTTTAATGGATTTCTGGTGCAATAATGGTTTCTAAAAATATCAAGTGATAGTTGGTGATGAAAAACAAATCTGCCCTACTTCCTTAATACTTAATGTACAGGCACCAGAACTGCTATGAACAGAAAGCAGGAAGAGGCAAGCTACACATTTAATGCTTTCTTCATCACAAACTCTCTTTAGCTCTCCCTCCCCTTGTCTTCCCACCATGATTTTTGTCTTGCTTTGTCTTTTTTTAAAAAAATAATTTTTATTTCTTTCCTTGAGAATTTCTTACAATATACTTCTATCATATTCATTCTCCTAGACCCCTCCCACCTCTCACTACTCCACAATTTTATGTCCTCTTTTTTAAAAAGTCCATCAACTCCAATCGGTGCCCACATTCTACTGGGTGTGGGGCCACCCACTAAACCATCATGGACTTACCAGAGGCCACATACTTAAATAAAACTGATTCTTTCTCTCACAGATGCCATTAACTATCGACGGCACCTCAGCTGGGGATGGGAGCACACTAGAATGCTGACTGGCTTGACCTTATGCAGGTCTTGTGTAGGCAGCCACAGGTGCTATGAGTCATGACTGGAACAGTACTACCGTGTCTGGAAGACACCATTTTATACCGGTTTATTCTGGTTCTCTCTAACCTTTGGCTCTTAAAATCTTTCTGCTCCCTCTTCCAAGATGGTCCCTGAGCCTTGTGGAGGAATGCCTTTTATTTATTAAGGAAGGGTCTTGGTGTGTAGCAGTGGCTGGCCTTGTTCTTATCACATAGCTCAGGGCAGCCTTGAGTTAGTGGCATTCCCCTGCCTCAGATTCCTGAGTGCTGTATATCAGGTGTGTGCCTGCACACAGGGCCCTGAATCTGTTTTATAAAATCTGCTTTGTCTCGATTTGTTATTTAGAAACTCTAGAAAAAATTTTAAAACATGTTCACAAGGAGCATGTGGAGGAGTTGAAGGGTAATTGCTGCTTCGTGGATGAACAAATGAGCTGAGAGGATTCTACTTTCTGCCCCCTGCAAGTTAACCACTGCATGGACAAGAACAATGCAAAGCATTCCTGAAATTGGCTCACCCATTAGAGCAAGGAACAAACTCCATTGTAAAGAACACTGTACTTTGTTCCTATGTAATGATAATAATAATTATAAGCACAGTGACAATAGCTAGTGCTGCATGTCAGACTGTGCTCTTAGGTAGTTAAGTCACTTAGGTCTTCACAAGCACCTCTGAAATGCAACTGTTTTTTGCTGACATTTTACAGATTGCTGACCTGAGGCATAAAAATGATTTAAATTATATGCATGAGGATGCAGAGCTGGCCAGGGGCAGGAGTGAGACCCAAGCTTGCAGTGTGTTCCCATGTGATCATGACCGTCCTCCTGGCCAGTTTACTGGAGCACTAGCCAGCCTAGGCTCTGATGAAGTTAGAAGCCCATGAACTTCCTAGGAGAAACACCAAAACAAACAGACATCCAGAATTAATTAATCCGCAGCACAGCTAGCAATTTAGTCAGAATCAGCTTTAGGAACTGAATTGTCTATGGAGAATGAAAGTGACACAAAGGCCTGGGTACACAGCCGCACGGGAACATGAAGGCTCTTCCCCCACTGCGAAATGTCTACTGCTTTGCATGGGGGGGGTATTTAGGCTGAGTCTTTAGAAGCTTGGGGTGTTTGTGAGAAGCACCTCAAGGGTTTTCTACAGAAACTAGTTTTTTAAGGTGCTCTACATAAAGGCGCCTATGGCCACTGGGTTCTGGAGACTGTTTACTTATCTTCCTTTGAAGATACATAATGGCTTATGCCCCATGGAACTTTCTACCTTCCAAACTTCAGATACCTGTGTGACTACAAAATTCTTTATAAAACTTTCTATTAAATTTATTTATTTGCAAATGTATGACAGTCAGAGGACTGGCTGCAGGAGTCAGCTCTCTCCTTCCAGGGATGGGATTACAAATACATTACCATGCCAACACACACACACACACATATGCACATACACACCACACAGATACACACATACACAAATTTAAAAGCAAAAGACAGAAGAAAAATAAAAAAAGTATGTACTATCCACGTAAAATTCTAGCATATGCTATGCTTTTTTCAAATTCAAAGGGAAGTTTCATTCCTTTCTTAAAGCTCTCATGGAGAAAAGGTGAGGAAACTTGGGCAGAGAAAAGTCTGGAAGTGTCTTCTTGTATGCACACACGACTGTTTGTTTTGAGAACTGTTCTGACCATTCCTGAAGTCTCTAGCATCATGGTCTGTTGCTCAGGGGAAATCTTTCTTTCCTTGCAGCCCTGCACCATCCACACACTTCACCTGCAGCTCTGGAGAGCCGTGGAACAGTGTTTATGAACATATACTGCTGTGTGTAAAGGTTGCAGAAGAAGAAACGACTTGTATCTGAGGCTGTAAACTCACTTCTTTTGATAGCTTTAACTGGTCAGAAAGGAGGTAGCTGAAAATGTTCTCCAGTAAAAACACCGAGACTAAGGACACACAAAGAACAGTGGCCTCCATTATTATGAAAAGTTCATCCATACAGGCAGAGGGAGCAGTGCAGAGCGGGGAGGAGGATACACTAAATGGCAGGGTGGAAAGTTTAAGTTCCTAGGTTTTTCCTTCTCTCTTTATTTGTTTCCCCCTCAAGACAGGGTTTCTCTATTGTTGAACTCACGGAGATCCACCTGCCTCTGTCTCCCGAAGGTGTGTGCCACCACTGCCTGGATCAAGTTACTAATGAGAGCTTCGAGAAAGCACAATGACATAAAAAGATTCACAGCTTCCTTGAGGGTCTTTGAGGGTTATCACTACCCACTCCTGGCAACTTGGGAATTTCATCTTAATCTCTCTTCTACAACAATTTTGCAATAGCTAGGAGAACATGAGGTAAACAGAGTAAATACATGTAAATACATTGTTCTCCTCTGGGTATCCACTGACACCACTCATACGCTCTTTCCTCGGATATTTCATGGGGAGAGAGCATAAGGCAGAAAGAAACAGTGAAGTGGAGAGATGCTCGACCTGAAGGGAAATGCTGCACTTTGGGAAACCGCAAAGACCTATGTCCCATGGCGACAGCCAACAAGAACTCCTACCTGTTATTTCTTAGACACCGAGAAGGAAAAGTCTAGAAGATCTATAGATGTTCAATAAAATAGGAGGCATACTCAACTTACTCATTTTATTGGGATGTTACAAATGGAAAATGATTGTGGAAACCTTGCCTCCCCAGTATCAGTTTGTGGAATTTTTTATATGCGTACATATACATGGTGTGTGCATGTGTGTCCACATGTGTGCAGCTGCGGCACGCTGTGTGTATATGTGTAAAGGCCTGAGCACAATGCAGGTGTTTCCTCTATTTCTGCCAACCTTAGTTTCTTGAGACCACGTCCCTCAATGGACCTGTGTCAGTATCAGCTAGACTGGCTGACCATTGTGTCCTTGGGATCGACTGTCTCGGTCCCATCTGTGCTGAGCTTACAGGCAAGTACTGCTCTACCTTGCTTTACATGGGTCTTGGGCTCCAAACTCAGGTTCCTCATGCTTGTGAGGCAGGCATGCATTTTTAGCCCCAGGACCATCTTTCCAGGCCTCGGTAAGGGGGTTCAACTGTTTCTAGGAAGTGAAATAAGCATTCTTTATTTCTATATATTTACTAGAATATAACCTTACTATACTATCTTATTATTTACTATATATTAGCTATAATATTTAATATAATATAATCTCAAAAATTTGAAAAGTGAAGAAAAGAAGAGGCTTCCAAAAGAAAACAGAATTCTGTCTGAATATACGTCAGTTTAAGCTACACTTTCTTGAGAGTGCCACATCACGCTCTGGAGAGATGTGAAGCTCGGGTGTGTGAGCGCATGACGTGCTTGATCTGGTCATTCACAATGACTACACGTTGTTTCTATTTCAATGAAGAATCTAAATTCAGAGAGACTTAGAAATATGGTGTTTCCACAGCAGCAGATAAAGGACAAAACTTTAAGAATGTTTTATTAGTTTTTAACAAGGCTTATAGAATTTATCCTCCTTGTTAGCAGTAATTTTTGTTCTTTAAAAAAAAACACCTCATTTTACTCATCTCTAAGTGTACTTAGTCATATGAATTTTGAAGGAGGTAATTGTGACATGACTATAAACTGTACAATCTGAAGGTAATGCAGAATGATTAATACTTAATTTTTAATGTTAAAGAGAGGCTAAACTATGGCTTCAAGATCAGACAGCAGTGATCCAACTACATGTATTGTCAGTTTAACATAGAAACAAAATATAACTGTACTATAAGTGGTTTTAGATAATCCATTAGTGATCAAAACACAGTAGAACATTTAAAGTGACAAAATTTAATTGATTAAGATTCAGATGTTGAGACTATAGCCTTTAAATGTAAATGGAACAGCTACAGAATGCATGTTTCTATATTTTAGTGTGGTGGTGTGGCAGGACATAATAGATTAGAACTGTAATCCTATGTTAACATGCTCAGAAAACCAGGAATAAGACATTCTTCTGTGTTGCGTTTTTATCAATTATTCTAATTTATGAACATTTTATTTGCCAAAATAGGGGTAAGTGGCCCACCTGTAACTGACACACACCCCAATGGTGCGATCAGCGTGATGGGGGCAACTCCATAGGCTGCAAAGTTGCCTGTCTCCCCTATGGCCATCAGCAGGGCTCCGCTCCACCACAGCACACTCTTGAAGCAAGGCTCTGGCTGCTCCTTCTGGGCCAAATGAAGATGAGAATATTTCTGGAAGCAAATCAGAATATAAGCAGAAAACATTTTCATCCACTGAAAATTTGCTGTCAAATTTCATTTTATTTTTTGAGGCAGAGTCTCACCGTTTAGCCCCGGTTGGCCTGGCACTCAAGAGCTAGGCCAGGCTGGCTTCAAACTTTCTGAAATCCCTCTGCCTCTGCCTCCTCAGTGCTGGGATGAAAGGCATGTGCCACCAAGCCCCGCTTCCTTTGAGAGTTTTGATCTCATGAACTTACATCAGGGCTTTCTAATTTATTTGCAGAATATTATGGCTTTCTGTTTGTCCCAAGTATAGCAGAAACAATTCATTTTTATAGCATTCTCTAGTTTGTAAGGTTTTTTAATAAAGAACACTGTTTTTGTTCCCCCTTAAAATAACTCTGTAAAATATGTATCATCTAAAAGTAAGTATCTTATAGAGGGAAGGCACTATGCCAACCAGCTCTTTTTCAGTTTAAAATAGTTCGAGATTCCAAGAGAAACATTAACAAAGTAAAGGCAGTGAAGTATGAAAGAGGGTGCTTTTAGAAGGGACTGAAGCATTTGCCACAATTAATATAGCAGGGCAGAATACAAGTGGCTGGGAATTATGGCAGGCAGACTCATTCATATATGGTTTGAATATTCCTTTGTATTTAAAATATAAATGCAAAATGCTAAGGGTACAGTTCAGTGGACGAGTACTTCAGGAGCCTGCACCAGGCTCTGGGTTTCATCCCTAGCACTGTAAAGCAAAGCATATCCACGAATTCCTGAGAAACTCAGTAAGTACACTTTCCCTAGATTTTATGATAACTGAGCATATTTTCTTATAGGACTAGTCCAGATTATCTATAAAAAAATAACTAGAGGTCTAGAAGAAAGCACGGAACATGAAATAACTTAAAGTCCTATGGCTGGAGGTGTGGGTCAGTGGTGGAGTGCTAACCCAGCGTGCACAAGGCCCCACTTTCCCCACCTAGTATCAGAAAGCAACAGCAGTAACAACAAAACTAGATCAGGAACACCTTTCTAAGTATAGCAGAAAGTTTGTGGGCCAAAAAGCAATTATTTTAGCATGCTGAAATCTGTATAAAATATGAACAAAGTTAAAATACAAGTAGAACAGAGTAGAATAAAACATTTTCAATAATACTATAATAAATGTTCAAGGAGATATTTTGATATTCAGACTTATTTTAATTCAGTAGCTTCAGAAACTATATTGGTTTGATTCTATTTCAAACTGACTTATTAAATGATTTAAAATTTAGACGGAATTTATGGTTTGGTTTAAAATTCATAATTGATTCCTTTTTAATTTAGCACCAGCAATCCTTCCAGGTTTATCATTCATGTTTCAGTTGAAGTTCCTCCTCTATATCCTACATTCTTCAAGACCTGTAGTTCTACAGTTGGATCACAAAATGCGTTTACTTTTTTCTTCTTTTTTTAGTGAGAAAAGGAAAATGCTGCAGAAGGAAAAGTGATCTGACCTGTGACAGGTGTACGGCATTCCCAGATCAAACTACAATCAGAAAAGTAGAGTTTTTCTTACCTGGATATTTAGGGAAATGCTGATAACCAGGTTTCCTAAAATAGCCAGCAAAACTCCAAAAAGATGAATCTGTAAAAGGAAAGATTTTCTGTAAATGGCATTAGGTGGTGAAATGGGGTAGGCTGATGTATTAATTGAGTTACGCATCCTGCTCAGATTTGCGTCACATACATTTGCCAAACCTACTGTGGGAATAATACTTGATTAAAGTGAGAAAGTAGAGACAGATACCAGCTTTTAGAAACAACTGGGTGAGGCCAGTGAGATGGCTCAATGAGTAAGAACATGGGCCGCACATCCTAATCCTCTGGATTTGATCCAGAGAGTCCACAGCAGAAAGAAACCCAGCTCCTGAAAGCTGCTCTCAGGCCTTCACACACGTGTTGCCAATGCATGTATGGATGCATGTATGTACACATGCCACACACACAAACATACCACACACATACATGCGCACACACATATGAATAAAAATAAAAACAGTAACTAGGTCATGGCCAGGTGTGGTGGTTCATGCTGGCAATCTGAGTATGAAGGAGGCAGAGGTGGATAGAGTAGGCAAGAGGGTCCTGAGCCCGGTCTGAGCTGCATAGTGAGATCCTATTTTAGAGACAAAGTAACTCAGTGCTTTACTAGATATCCTAGGCATTTTTTCTGCCCCAGTTGCTAAAGCAAATAGCCACCAGACTCTGACTTTTCCATGAAGATGGTTCTGACTGAATTCATTCTGTTCATTTTTTTTCCTCTTAATATACTCAGAAGAACTGAAGTATGAACAGTTACAGGACTTGGAGTCAAATAAAAATCTGAGACATAGATCTGTTATTTTCTGATTGGGTAACCTTTCCTGGCCTCAGTAAAAAGAAGATGTTTTGTGAACATTTTACCTCTAGAGTGTCCCCTAGACAGGCTGCATTTCCTGCCACTCCTCTGGCTACAGGCTACCATGTTTCCTTTTGAGTTTGTTTCTCTTAGCATGTAAATAATTTTTTTCAGTGACTATTTCATTTTTGTATATCTTCTTTGGAAGATAACAGAATAAGACAGACTTGGAGAAAGAAGAGACTGAGAAATTAGATGCTAAATTAAAGGTTACAGACAGAGGTTGGAGGAATCTTTTGAACCAAAACAAGGAACCTTCAGAGAAACACAATCTGTAACTTACAGTAACACCAAAAAAGGTAGCGCCAGCTGAGGAAAAGCCACAGAAGCTTGAAGAAATTGCAGAATGGCAGGCCTTTGAGATGCTGGGTAGAAAGTCTTCAGCTATAGGCCATCATGGTCAGACTGGGTTTTTGTGTGTATTGTGAAGGTCCAATTACTGGATGAAGGTCTATATGCTGAAGTAGAAATGCAGATCCTGTTTAGTGTTTAGTGTTGTCTTGGAACAAGGTCATACAAGCTTGTGTGCTCCATTTTACAGAGTTTGGAGAACTAAAATATGCCAAAGGTTCATATTCAGAATTCCAATGGGCTTTTGCTTTAAATTCTGGAGAGTATGATTCTAAGGTTACACATTTGTTAAGAGATTATGCCTCTACAAATTGGGGCTGATGGTGTTTCAGCATGTGTATCCATTGGAATACAACATTTTAAAAAGACATTATGACATGAAACCTGTCACAGATATAAGTCATAATACTATAGGTCAAACAATTATGAAAAGATCGACCAATAATTTTTTAAAGGTGGTCATAAAACAGAAGGGAAATATAATATCTCCCCCAAATTAGTGATTTATTTATCAATAAATAATGATTTATTGATTTTAAAAATTTTTAAATGAGACAAGTAGCATACCTGCTAAGATACACTGTATTTTAGAAAGGATTGCTAAATTAGATCAGCCTATAAAGGTGCTAATTCAAAAATGGAAGACAGGAAATGTATTGCTTTGGGGAGGAGATTATGCTCTTTTCTCAACAGTAAACAAAAAGTTATGTACTCCATCCAAACTGACAGACATCAGATTTGACAGGGGGAGACCTCCTGAAGATCTTAGCTACAGACAAAAGGAAAGAAATCAAGAAGACCAAACAGGACAGGTAACATAATTTGCTGATCCTTCCACAAGGCAACAGCTCTGAGACCGACTGAGACATGAAAATGTCTCCAGCCAGGACTTCAACTATGCATGGCCAATAAAATTCTGGCTATAAAATCCTCAGGACTTATGCCATTCTTTTAAATGGCAGAGATGAAAATTTATTTTACAGAGAATCATCTTTAACTGAACTATGTTCAATGCAAGTCCATAAATATATTAATACAAAAATGTATAATACCTTTGAAAGTTAATATTTTGCAGAGCAAGAGGACCACACATCATAAAAGACAAAACATTTAGCCCAGGTGATCCTACTTCACACTCAAGCCTCAGTGACTGTTTCCTCAAAAGTCTGCATCCGGGACAATTTCAAAACAGCTAGCTAAATCGACCAACAGCATAGACTGTTCCAGTCCTGACTTCAGTGAAACTCTGAACTTTCTCAGCATGCAGAGGTTGGACAGCAAAAGTTACAAGACTGGACAATATCCCAATTCCCGCCCCCTCCCCAAAAACCCCCTATGTCCCAAATCAGTAGGAAGCAATTTAAGAAAACTACGCCCTGTTCTTAAGAGGGTTTGGATGGCTTTTGGACATTCTATTGGTGATAGATGTTTATTATTGTTTTAAGGGGTTGGTTATAGGAATGATAAGTAAAGGGGTACATTACTGAATCTACTTTTAGACCCAACAACATTAATAAAAATAATTATATTTGTATAAATCTTTCTGTATTAATACAGATTTAAGATTATATTTGGTTACACCATGCTAAGGTATTGTATTGACGTAATTCTTAAAACTGCAATGTTAAATTCTAGTTCTTTTGAAAGCTGCTATTACCAACTGTTTAGGGTAAGTAAGAAATGCATATTACCAGTCAGACAATACAATAAAATTCATGGTCATGTTAGATATTGGTTTAGTTAATTACAAAAATATGTTTCCTAGATTGATGGATAAAAAATAGCTAGAATCAAACAAATCAGGTAAGATAGACAGATGGTCTCAAAAACCTCAGAAATCTACAGAATTTAAAGATTTTATTAACTTAAGGCTTTTTTGACCACAAGATAGGGTCTGCTTCTGGCAGCACCTCCATTCTACTTCAAAGAGCATTAATGGTATTATATGTGGCAAGGTAGCCCCTGGGTGAGAAAATGCCCTTGTATCAGTTACAGACAGAATACTGTCCAAACTGAACAAAATGGATTCAGGAAGGTTGATTGCTGAGTTTTGCAAGGACAAGGTAGGCAAGTTCTTTATAATTCCTGGTTCACAGAAAAGTCTGTCAAATATTCTGAGCCAGAAGGCTGAAGACGATGCTCCAACATTATAAAGAAATTTTGGGGACTGTCCAGGCAGCCAAATATCTCTGTCGTTTCTATACTTTTGGAAGCTGCTTGCCTGCACTTCCTACATATTTAGGTAACATTTACTCCCTCTTAAATCTCTGATGGGGTTGAAGACTAGACAGTTCTAGTCTCACAGTTAAACTTAAATTGTTTAAGATGATTGGAATTGATAGGTATTAGAATACTTTATCCAAGGGTGTCAAAAATACAAATGTAAATCTTACCTAATAATTTTCATAATTGTATTACATATAGTTTGTTATTGTAAGAGAAAGAGCCTTTTATTAGACTAAAAAAGGGATATGTAGGCATAAGGTTAGTGTGTAACTCAAATGCTGATTTCTGTGACCCTCCCCCCCATATCTGGTTGTAATCTTTGTTCTGAGAATCTCCTGTCTCAATGTTGTGTAAAGACTGTTTCCTAATTGTCCCCTGGCATGCTAATAAAGCAGCTTACAGCCAACTGCTGAGCAGGGGAGAGAACAGGGCTAGATTTCCTGCCTGCCAGGAAAGGAGGAGTTAGAGGAGAAAGTAGGGGATTCAGCCACGGGAGAAGTCTAGGAAACACCAGGAGAGGAGCTGGAGCAGGGAAAACCACAAAATACAAGTATCTGGGGGATTTACTCTGAGAGGAAACCAAATTAGCTTAAAGGGTTAGGAATAGAGTAATAACTGCTCAGTTCTTGTACTGTGAAGCTTGTTAAAAATATAATAGTTGCAATTATTTGTGTAATAGCAAGGGTTAAAAGAGAAACTGAGAAACAAACAGTTTTATAAAAATAACTTTAATATCTACCTCTTTAATTAAAATGTCATCTTGAAATAATTGTACATTCATATAGTATGTTGCAAAGAATTCTACAGGTAAGACCAATAACCTACATGTTAACATCTTACAAAACTAGAACAAAATATTCAATATTCAATGGCCTTTATTCAGTTATATATGCACTTACTTGTGTTCTATAACCACCACAATGAAAATATTCATTAGTTCTACCACCATCATACCTTTTCTGTTACCCTTTTACAGAGACACAAACCTTTCTTCTGTCTGAGCCTCACCCATAGCAATCACAAATCCATTCTCCATTTTCATGTTACTTCACAAATGTTATACAAGTAGAATCATGAAGTATTTCTACTTTTGAATTGGCTCTTATAAATTGAGCATAATGTTAAGTTGCCCAAGGATGTCATATCAATAGTTCATTCTTAATTATTGAGTAGTGTTCTAGGTTATGTGTGTATCACATTTTATTTAACTATTCACTTGTTGAATGACCAGTTTAGAGTGGTTATAAATAAAGCTGCTATAAATGTTCATGTATAAATTCTTATATAAGTCTTAATTTCTCTGGGATAAATGCCCAAAAATGTAATTGCTGGGTTGTGTGATAAGTCCATTTTTAGCTTGGCCAGAAACTGCCAGACTGCTTTTCAGAGTGGCAATGTCTGAGTAATCCAGTTTCTCCACAAAGTCATCATTTGCTCATCACACACATTCTAAACTTCATCAATACTCTCATTCTCTGTAGCATTATTAATGCTTGCACTTATTTTAACTGTAATATGTTCTTCACTACCTTATATGTTGCTGGTTACTATGATAGGATATTATCTAGTATCTAGTTCAATTAGTCCTTGTGATTACATTTTAAATAAAATTTATTTCTAGAAGTTTTAGGTTCACAAAGAAAACTGAACAGAAATCACCAAGCTCTCCTATATGTCCCCTATTCCAGTAACATGTATATTTTCTCTCATCATCAATTTCTTTTACAAACCTAAATGGTACATTTTTTACATTACCACATCATCATTATCCAAATTTATAGTTTATGTTAAGGCTAGCTCTCTTTCATTGTTGCTAACATTCCACGGATTTTAGCAAATGTATAGTATGTATTAGATCATGCTACTGTCTACTGGTCATTCTCAGAGGCCAGATACCACAGACTGAAAAAATTAGGCCCCCTAATTTTTGCAGCTCTCTCCCTAAGATATTAAGAAACTTTTCTGTGTTGTAAATTTTATGCTCATAATATATGGCTTTAACCAGTACCTGGGCTCCTTGTCAGGTAAGCTATCCCAAACAACTGCATGGTATTAAACATCCTGCCAGTTCCCTCTACCAAGTTACACAAGTCAGACCTCATTCAAATGGCTCTTTTCCTTGTTTCCCCCACCCATTATCCTGTTCCTGATGGCTGTCATTCTTATTTTAAGCTATACTTATAAGGAAGCTCCTCTTCATATGGTGCCTCTTCCCTTTAAAGCTCATCATGTTGTTTCTGAAATATTATATTGTTCCCTTTTGCAATTTTCTTCTGCTTCAGGGCCTGATCATAGTTTGACCCTTCCTCCTGACAAAGCTAGTTCCAGAATAAAAATTATGTCTCAGCTCCTTTCAGAACCAACAACCATGCCACTTTATATAACAACACATGTCCACCATTATAGAATCTCCTGGGTAGTTTCACTAACCTAAAATCCGTCTCTGCTTGATGGGTTTCAGTCTTGCTTTGGTCCCACCCATCCTTTCTATGCTCCTTTCCTCTCTCTTGGGATGGAAATGTTTACTCTACACCACTGTATATTTAAAGTATGTAATCTGCATTTTCATTTTTGCAGGTGCCCACAGATCACCTTGAGTCTCATAGAAAACCTTAAATTTGAACTTTTAAATGATGTTACAACTGTAAAAACTTGGGAAAACTCTTAGAGATGAACTAAATTTTTTTGGTATTATGGGATGAACATAATACTTTAGGGACCAGAAGTGGAATGTTATGTTTTAAAGTGGTGCATTTGGTATTAAGTTGGCAAGGGATGGATTTGTAATGGTTAATTTTGATTGACAACTTGATTTCATTAAGAAAAGCCTAAGTGGATTGGAAATAGCTCAGAGGTTAAAAGCACTTACTTGCTGCTCTTCCAGAGGATCTGGGTTTGATTCCCAGTGCCAACAAGCAATCTTCGTAACTCCCCTTACAGAGGATCCAAGAGGGCCTTTGTGGGCACCAGGCATGCATGTACATGGACATATATGCAAGCAGAATATTCATACATATTTGGAAAGAAAGTTTGAAAGAGAAAGAGAAAAAGAGAGAGAGAGACAGGCAGACAGATAGATGACTTAGGGCATTAGTGAAACATACACCTGAGTGTGTCTGTGAGGATGTTTCCGGAGATAATTAACTGGGGGAAAGATTTGTGTTGGATATGGTTGTCTTAGTTAGGATTTTATTGCTTGAAGAGACATCATGACCACAGCAACTCTTATGAAGGAAAACCTTTAATTGGGTCTGGCTTACATGGTCCTGGAAAAGAAGCCGGGAGGTCTACATCTGTATTAGCAGGCAGCAGGAAGAAAGAGTGGGCCACTGGGCCTTGCCTGAGCTTCTGAAACTCCAGAGCCCACCCCCTGTGACACACTTCCTCCAACAAGGGCACACCTCCAATAATGCCACTCTCTATGGGCCTATGAGGGGCACTGTCATTCAAACTGCTACAGGATGGCACTATCCCAGGTACCCATGGGATGGTACCTGACTTGCATAAAAAGGGAAAAAGGAGAAAGTCAATTCAATGTGGCATTCTTTTTATTTCTTGATCTGCTGAGATGTGAACAAGAGGCCTCCTGCACCATGGACAGCTGACCTCACTGCAGTGCCTTCCTATAAGGATGGACTATATCCCAATTGGTAAGCCAAAATAAACTTTCTCTTCTCTTATGATACATGTCAGGGGTTTTGTCACAGTGACAAGAAAAGTAACTAATTTCATATCTGTGGGTAATTAGTTCCAAGGCCTCTGCGGGTGCCAAAGTGCTGCTCAAGTATCTTATATATAATAACATATAATAAATATGTATTATTATTACACATGTTAACTTTAAACAATGCCTAGTTTACTTTTTAAAAGTTATTTATTTTATTAATTAATTCAATTTACATCTCAGTTATATGTCCCTCCCTCTTCTCCTCCCAGTCCCACCTTCCATCCTGAATCCCCTCTTCCCTATTCCTCAGAATAGGGGAGCCCCTCCTATGCAGACACCCCAGATCATCTAGTCACATGAGGACTGAGTTTGTCTTCCTCCCATGTGGCCTGGTAGGGAAGTCCCATCAGGGGGAAGTGATCAAAAAGCAGGCAACATAGTTCATGTCAGAGATATCGCCCACTCCCCTAACTAGTGGGCTGACATGAAGCCTAAGATGCCTAATGAACTTATTTTCTTGGAGTTGTGCTTTATAGTATGTCTATCTTGAACAATATGACTAAAATTTGCTTATAAGTGAGTATATACCATATTGTCTGGTTAACTTATATTGTTTCAGTATAACTTTTTCCTTCAGGATACCATACTAATTGTCATGTTAGAGCAGTGATTATTTTGACTCAGTATTAAGGCAATGGAACAAGCAGAACAATAATGATAGCTAGCTGAAAAAGGCTAGTGGTAATGAAGTTGACACTCCCTAGTGTCCCAGGTTCTCCACCTGGGATTCAAGCCATTGCCATCACTCCATTTTGTCTGTTTTCCCACATATTGAGAGACAAATGCTGCAATATAGAAGAAGAAGAAGGAAGAGGAGGAGGAGGAGGAAGGAGGAAGGAGGAAGGAAGAGGAGGAGGAGGAGGAGGAGGAGGAGGAGGAGGAGGAGGAGGAGGAGGAGGAGGAGGAGGAGGAGGAGGAGGAAAAGGTTAATTGAGAGGATTCCATGTCTCAGCATGGGGACATCTCCTGTGGTGGGATTTTGCAATGATGTAGCTGTGTTTGGATCCCCCCTCTGTGTTATGTGAATGTTTTTGTTTTAAGCTCAGGTTTGGGGTAGAGGCCTGCTTCAGCTAGTGTACAGCCGTTAACTAGGACAGTCTTGTGCTCCAGGAGGGATGTGATTTTTACTAGCTGCAGATAGTTTAATTCCAGGGACTCAGGAGAGGGTATAAATGGAAGCGCCCTGAGAGGGACCATGGCAGCTGCTGATGGTCCCTGCTGCTGTGTTTGCTTTTGCTGTTTGGTGGTTTGCTGGATTGTGGATATTCTGACAATGAAGACTGGACTTGCTCCTAGGAAGCCGATACTCCTAATCAGTAGGAAGTAGTCTGAAGAGGTCATATGTGCAGAACCTTCTTTTTCTTTAACCTCCTTTCTCTCCTGCCTAGTGCTGGGGAGTTGAAAGGGGTTAGAGTCGAAGAAGGGTTGGAAGGGTGGGAGATATAAAAACCTGATAAAGTAGCCCCAAAAGTATGCCTATACCCTGGTCCACCAAACTGAACTTTGGTGGAGTTGTTACTTAGGTCTGCCGCAGGTGCCTATCAGGACGAAGGGGTGTTTGTTCACATCTCCCCAGGGAAAATTAATACAATAGTAACACAATGGAAATGCCAGACCCATAGCTGTTCTACAGTATCACTTAGGGAATAATCGGGGGAAAATCTATGCATATTTAGTATAGACTTGTAGTTTACAAAATATTTTTGACTCATGATTAACTGATTCTGTAGATACAGAAACTATTTATTCAAAGGGCTCACTGTTCTTATGCAAATACATTTATAATAAGTTTAATTGTTAAATTAAGCACTGCAAGGGATCAAGAATTAAAAATTGACAGCCTAGTATAACCTTAGTAAAGATTTTTGTGAATGTAAACAAACAAAGAAACAAAAACCCCCAAACAAGTTGATCTGTGTTTGTTCATTCCAATTCAATCCAACCCAACCCTTGAAAAATATCATTCCCTTTACTGTCTCATTTCCATGTCATGTAGCTGGAGCTATCCAGTGGATACACTTCCCAGGCTGGCTTCTTTCTGTTTGTAATAGCAGGGAAGGTGCCTTCACATTCTTCAATGCTGTATTAGGTCCAATTTTACAGTACTGAAAACATTCCCATTGTTTGGATATACCCCCGTTTATTTATCCATTCACCCACTAAAGGGAGTCTTTGTTGCTTACACATTTTAGGCAGCTATGAACAAAAGCTGCTGTAAAGGTCATTACACAGGCTTTTGTGTGGCTATGTTTTTAGCTCCTTTGAATAGATGCCAAACAATGTGAGGCTAGATGTGTGGTGCATTTAGTTTTTAAAGAAACTGCCACACTGTCTCGGGAATGGCTGTGCCATTCCCCATTCTCAACACCAATGAATGAGCATTGCTAGTCTTTGTTAATTTTATTGAGCACTTGTCTTGTCTATCCATTCCTTTGCTCATCACGCTACCTTTTCCAAAAAAAAAAAAAAAATAGATTTGAGATAGAACTCAGGTTGCATAATGGCCATTTTTCAAAGTACACCTTTCAATGATTTTCAGTTGAGCAGACATCCCTGTGATCTATCTCACTTCAGATATTTTTGTCTCCACAAGAGAAACTTCCACCCATAAGCAGCCAATTCTCATTCATCCCTCCTTCCAGTTCCTGGCAACCAATCAACTTTCTATGTTTGTGTCAATTTACTTGTTCTAAAAAACTAAAACAAAAAAACCTTACACAGATGCATACACAAATTATATAGCCTTTTGTTTGGTCTCTTCATTTAGTATAATGACTTCAAAGTTCATTAAGTTATACTGTGTACCAGCATGTAACATGGATCATTTCTTTTTGAGGCTATGTGAGAATTCAGTGTATGGATACAGCATGTTTTATTTATCCATTCATCAGCTGGTAAATATATGGATTGTCTCCATTTTTTGGATTGTAGGTTCTCCAATCTTTTTTGAAACTCAGTGTCCTTTCTGGAGAAAGTATCAGTAGCTTTTTAAATAATATTTTAATTTTAAATTCTCTGCAATTCTGTAAATATACTTGTTAATTATATCTGTTATGTTATATTATATACTTATATCTGCCCTGCTGAATTTAGATGCAGTAAACATTTTGAAATGTCATTTTTATTGGGATGCTGAGATGTCCTCTGTTATCAGCTGCACTTTTACTACAACTTTCCAGGTACGATTTTCTTTGTGCTGCCTCAATGTAAGGATTTGCTGGGTTATCACTAATTCTTTCATTGAATGCTGTTCATCTGCTCTTTGTAGTCTCCATCTGGAGGTTCTTTTACTAATATGCTCAACTTTTCATTCCATCATTCTAGTTCCTCAGCATCTCTCATTTTCCAACTGTTCACCACTGTGCACTGAATTCTGGGTAATTTTCTCAAGTCTGTCTTCTAGTTTACCTGCAGATGGCTCTCAAAGGGAGTAAGCTATTTTAAAATTAAGTGGGGTTTATATATATGAAATGCCCAGTTTGTATGAGGTCAAAAGTTTGTTCCAGAATTCAGATCTTAATAACTAAGAGATTCCATAACTGTGAAATAAATACCTGGTTTTCAATACCATATGAAAGAACAAGGAATATATTGGTAAAAGCAAGTGTCAGCAACAGCTTTCTGATAACATTACACATAAGCTTATATATTACTATTTTCCCAAGATTTTTCTCTAAATTTATTGCATCCCAATTATATTCAAATTCATACACACCTTAAAACAGCACTAACAAATATTAATAATAGTGACAAATATTAATTACTCTTCCCACCACTGCAACAGAACACCTGACAGGAGCAACTTAAAGGGAAAGGGTTTATTTTGCCTCCCAGCTTCAGGGCACGTCAGCACACCAAGCTGGAGAAGGTATGGAGGGGTGACTTCATCGTGGTGAGAGCAGCAGAGAACCAGACACAACTGGAGCACACAGGGCAGTCTAAGGGCCTTCAGTCCTTTGTTCTCCAGGCACGTCCAACAACCATTCCCAACAGTGCCACCAGCTGGGGGCACTTGAGCCTGTGGGGACATTTCATATTTGAAGCATAATTTAGAGTAAGTCCACAATAATGGTTGCCATGGTTTGATGCTGAATGTCTTCCAAAACCATGTGCTTTTGGTTTTTGGGCCTCAGAGTGACAATATTTTGGGGGTGCTGTTGACCTTTGGAAAAAGAGGCCTTGCAGGAAGGCCTTAGGTCACTGAAGGGATGCCCTCACAAAAAGCTGTAGGGCCCTCATTCCTTCGCCCGTCTCTTTTACCTTCTGGCCATGCAGTTAGTGTGTTCCACTACCTGCTGCACATCACTGCCATTATGGCATGCTGCCAGAGGCCTAAAAAGCAATGGGTTTGCCCAACCCAGACTGGATCTTCTAAGACCATGAGCAAGAATAACCTTTTTCTTTTATAAGTTCCTTACCTAGGGTATTTTGTTAGAGTTAAAAAGCTGACCAACAGCTTTTTACAATGATTCTGAAAGAGCCTGCTTTAGTGACCTTCAAGGTCATGCAGGAACTTATTAGAACCACATGTAAATACCGTTTAATTCTGATTAGATTAATTTTGATAAATGTTATTTAATGACTGACATATTCCGCTTCATTCAGAAATTTCATTTTCTTAATGTGAATAGAGCTTGTTAAAATCTCTATCCAATTAGATTAAAAGATGTAAAGATGTCTACATCATTACTTGCTATGTCACCTGCTTCCTAATATTTAGAACCAGTGGAGGCTGAGGCTCACACCCACTCTCTTCCACCCTGCCTTGCCCGTGTTGTTTTACCAAAATTAGTTAGAAAGAGATGATCAGAGAATCAGCAAAGCAAAGTGACTTATGCAAAGTCACAGCCTAATTCTTTTTGGCCCAAGAAAGGTGGGTTAAGTCTGTGAGCCACTTTTCACGGTTGTTGGACCTTGTAGGTAACCTTTTGACTGGTGAAATCAATGCTTCACATTTGCTTTTAAATTAGCACAGTTTTTGCTTCTTTAGTTCAGAGAAAATGAAGTAAAACAAAGACAATCTTAGGAGAAAAGGTTATTTTTACACCTTAATAATGGCGTTATAAGCACAGGCTGGAAACATAGGAGGAAACCCTTTTAATGGTGCTGCGTTGCCACTATTGTGGCTTTATTTCTGCCATTTCCTGGATGTCTTGGCAAATAGATGGTGGCAGCCATAGCAAACAATTCATTAAAAACAAAGTTCAAAATAGCAATACTGACAAATATTACAGTGTTTTATTTGAAATAAGAATCCTGTAGCCTACTTTTTTGTGTGTGCCAGAATGTTCTTTAAATATTTTACAGTGACCTGCATTCTTGTATTACTGACCTGTAGTCCCTAAGTGGGCCAATCTGTCCAGCTGGAGCTGTGATGTGATAACATAGGAATGTATAGAATTAGTAAAAGTCTGTCTGAGCCCTGACTTTGAACTCAGTCATACTTTTGGCTCTATCTTCAAAACATATTCAGAATCAGACCAATATGGAGCTAGTGTGTGACTGAAAAGGACCACAGACCCAGGGCTGATCTTGAACACAGTTAGAGTTAGAGTCAACTCCTGATTGTAATAATGCTGGCGTAAGCTGGACATGAGATGTACTTTTGATATCAACGATGGGCTACACTGAGGGATTTAAGCCAACAAATCACTGCAGGAATGAAGAGCAGACACCTAGACTACTTCTAAAATACCCAGCCTGGCTCTAAACCACCCAGAGTCTTAGAGATGAGACTGTGCATATGTGAGCAAGTTACAAGGGAGACTCAGCGTGTGCCACTAAGTTTCAAACTGTTCTCTGTGTTTATGCATGGAGAAGAACCAATTAGATACTTCACATTATTAACAATTAATCAATGTCTAGGTGAGGGACACATGGTGTTTATTGTCCTATTTCTTTTTACTGTTTCATATGTTTGAAGAATTTCAAAGTAAAAAAAAAAAACTGCTTTGCAAGCTCAATGAAATTAAGAATATGGATTCACTTAAAAATGCGAGTTTAAAGGGAAGATAACAAGAAAAGAAATAAAAAAGGAAGCTTGTAGAACCAAGAAAAGATGTTAAGGAGAAAAATAAAACCATTGCACTACTTCAAACCACATGTAGACACAGCTTGAGAAAAAAACATGATGTGGAGGGAAAGGATGTGAAATGAAAGTGATCTGAGAGAAGATGGGAGATATGGGAGACAGACAGCTCAAGGAAGCTGGCGTCAGATGTTACCTGTGACGCGTGTATAGCATGTGTCCTTTGGAGCCCCCAGGAAGAGAGAGCGTGCTGTGTGAGTGTGCCGAGGTTGCACATGGATCCAATATTGAGGCTGCTCCACTTGGTGACTAAAGCCAACAAAATTTATCCTTTCACAGTTCTAGAGTCCAGAAGCCAAAATCAATATTGTTGAGATGAAACTATGGAGTTGGGAGAGCTCTGCTCCCCCTGGAGGCTCTAGAGGAGAGTCTACCAACAGGCTCTGTGTTCACTCTTTTCTCCTCCTCTGTGTGTCAATCTCCCTGTGCCTTCCTGCTCTATGAACATGAGCACTGACATTTGGGGCCCAACTGATTGATTTAGGAAAGTCTTCCCAATGTAATTAATTACATTTGCAACATCTTTTATGCTGTGCAAGGAACATTTACAGCTGATTTAGGGATTAGGGTGTGGTTCCTTTAAAGAGATTATTCAGCCAGCTCATTCTTGTGTGCATTCTTGGAAAGGGCGGAGCAGGCAGCATCACAAAGTATACAGGAGCCTTGCAACAGCGATTCATAGCACAGCTGACTGGAAAGGCAGGCAGGAGTCTTTGTTCCCATGGATCTCTGCATAGGGCAAGGACAAAATGGACTCTAAACTAGACGAGAACAGGCCAAGGTTTAAAGGACTCACTCATCTCTCCAGATTTTCATCTTTGTGGAAACACCCAAATTATCAACTTAAAGGAGAAAGGGCTTATTGTTAGTATTTAGGCAGCCTGCTTCTGGGTTGCCTAGCAACATATGATGTCATCATGGGTCACTCGCCAGGTAGTCGCACCTGGCAGGCGAGGTTCAATTGCTCCATAAAAGGACCAACCTGCCACTTTGTCACTCTCTTACTCTCTTATTCTCTTGCTTTCTTGCTCTCCCCTCTCTCTGTCAGGGTACCCCCTCCCCCCATCATGTCTCTCTCCTTCCCTCTCTCCCTCCATCTCCATCTAATAAACCTCACTGGATTTAAGATGGGTTGTGTGTGGCATTTTTATATAAACACTAACTTATTTTTCTCACAGCTTCAGGGTTTCTGCCCATGGTTGCTTTTGGGTTTGTTGTAACACAGCACACCATGGCGGGAGCATGTGGCAGAACAGAGCTATTTATTTCTTGGCTGACATGAATCAAAGAGAAAAGGAGAGGCCTGGGTCCCAATATCCCAGTCAAGGACATGCCCCCAAACAACCTAACTTTTTTGCGCTAGGCCTCATCTCTTATAGATCCCATCAGTTCCTCATAGGGCCACAGGCTAAGAACCAAACCTTCAACACATAAAGCTTTGGGGACGTTTGAAATTCAAACTATTGCAAGTGCAGAGATAGATAGTGGGGCGGGAGACCTAGGAACAGAAGAGTAACTGGGAGATGGCTTTTACGGGTTTAAGCAAGAAATAGGAGCAATGAAGAGATTAATTGCAACAGGGTCATACAGAAATAATATCCATAGCAGCGAATACCAGCAACAATCTGGAATCTGTGGTACATTCTAGATTACTGGATGAATCAGACTCTTACTATTTACCTCCTCGACTCTTGAGATAATGGAGTTGCTAGTAGTACTGATCTGGAACAGGGTTAAAACTATGGTCTCATATGTGAAAAAGAAAAAGAAAAAACCCTTCAATCAGAAATAGGTCATGCTACAGGAATTTGTTATATGCTATAGGGTTATTATATTCCTATTATAAGTAAGTCTCATGATGTTGGATCCAAATAAATAAAGAAAAAGTGAGGGTTACATAACACTGTGTATTCTTGCTACATGCAATTCTGTGCCAGTTTTTAATCAACCTTAAAACCTCTGCAGACAACCCCAACATACTGCCTCCCCATGTATTTAACAACTATTACATTTTGTCTTTTACTAGGGAACACATTTATTCCCACAATTGTATATTCCTCAGTAATTAATTAACAAACAGACAAACAACCCACCCCCATAAAGTCAGTTAAGGATCAGCTTTAGTTTTACTGGGATGTCATCATGTTCTTCACTTCTGAGAAACTGAAGTTTCAGGAGAACAATAAGTAGAAAATGGAGTATATTTGGTTACTCTCTGCAGGAGGCTTCTAACATTTGGTTAAAGGGAGAGAAAGAGAGAGGTGAGAAAAAGCAAGATTGTAGTTCAGGAAACTTTAAACTGAGCTCTATACAAAACAACATAACCCTGGAAGGGACTCTCTGAAATCCCTGATACACACACTGAACACAAAGGATGTTGCTGTTCACCCCCAGAGCAACAGAATCGTGATTTTGAAACCTGTAATTCTTGGTAAAGAGTCAGGACTACAGGCTGCCTTTTGCAGGAAAAACCACTCTGAAGCTGGATGTTGTAGCCTTCTTGGCTGCAAGGCCTTCCTCTCCACCTGCCTGGGTTTCCAGACCACGTAGTGCTTGGGGAACAATCCCTGACTTGAACTCCAGCAGTAGTTTGCCACAAGCTGCCCTGAACAATGGCTCTGTTGACTCTCAGATGCCAGCCACTGAGTGAGTTTCCAGAGGGAGCATGATGTTGCCTCAAACTGTCTGTTCTCTGTCAAAGCCCTTGCATCCATCAGACCAAATCTTTCTGAAGCTAAGGTATGAAGCCAGTTTAAGTATTCTATATGCCTTGTATATTGTGATATGAACTGTCCTCTGCCTCCAAAAGGCCAGCCCTCAAAGCCAGATGAATTTCTCCTACTTCAACTCGTATTCTAGAAAAATTCCTCTATCCCAGTGGTCTAGTAGCCATGTCCTAACAAACCTCATGGTCAACATGCACACAACACCCATAGGACTTATTAATGGTAACTGCTAAATGGCTCTGCATGTAAATCACAGCTTCTCTTCATGGACATGGCAGCTGCTGAAAGCAGATGTGCTTAAATCTTACCCGTTTGTTTCTCTACCACAATGACTCAGGCAACCTCAACCAAAGGTATCTAATAATATTTCCTTTCTGTTCCTATTCATTTATTCAAAATCACATACAGCATTAGTTCTGGAAGTTTCATGTATGTAGTCAGTTAGAGAATATAAACAAAGATCACTTCTTTAAATGTTATTCAAGTACTTTTAACCTTTTTATTATGAATTTACAATCTGTATAAGTAATGTTATGATTTATGGCTGGGAAGTACAATGATAAAATAAGGCAGATTAACACCTATCACTTCACATGCTTATCATCCTTATGCTAAGAAAATTTGAAATTTACTCTTTGCTATTTCAAATGTGTAATAACACATTATTAGCTATATTTATCCCTGTGTAACAGAGTTAAAAAAATCCAATCTTCCTCCTCCTGAGACTGTATTTTTTGGCCATCATCACTCCAGTCCTTCCACTTCCCAGCTTGTACAATCGGCATTCTGCTTTGTGCTTTAGGACTTCAGTTGTTTTAGATTCCACACATAAGTGAGAACATGTGGTATTTGTCTTTCTGCAGCTGTCTTATTTCACTGAGCATAATGTTCTCTAATAACACACTGTTGAAAGTGAAAGAATTTCTTTCCCTTTTAAGGGTTACTAGTATGATGCTGTGTATGTATCCCATATTTTCTTTACCTAGTCATCTGCCAGTGGACACTTACATTGGTTCCCTGACTTGGCTATTGTGACTAATGTCACAAGAACTTGAGGGGTAGTGCAGAAATCTATCTCCTCAACATACTGATTTCAATTTTTTGGGTAAATACCAGGAAGTGGGATTGCTGGATCATATGGTAATGCTATTTTAGAGGGTTGTTTTTTTTTTCCTTGGGGGTGGTAATTTGTCAAGTATTTTTAAAGCATTTTTATTCTTTCTATCTTTCTGTCTCCCTTTCTTCCCTCTCCCACCTACAAGCTCAACCATGTCACAAAAGTACAACTACATTTTAAGAACACACTGCATGTCTTCTGATGTTGCTGTTCTTGCCTACCCCATAATATTGAGAAGGGCTCTCAGCAGTCTGCTCATAATTTTTATCGGGTGGACTGATGAGGACAGGTAGCTGGATCCAGAGCATCAACTTTGGGGCTTCCACACTAGACAGGACATCCCAGGGGTTGGAGCCAATTGGATCCCAGCCCCCGTGACGGTTTCCTGGGTCCAGGAGGCATGAACTGTGGATGCCCTCTACTCCCTGCATACTCCATGTCCCAGCTCCAGAGATTCCCCACTTTAGCAGCCAGACATCACATCCCTCTTGCTTCCCTAAGGGCAGCTTCAGGTTTCCCAAGACATTTGGGGTCAATCTAGTTGATCAGATCCAGCTCCCCTCCCCCATAGCTGTCTCCTGGGTCTAAGAGTACTGAACTGTGGGACCCCAGAATTTTCTGCATACTCCAGCAAGTTCAGAGCCCCAGGTCCAGGGACCCTCCTCTCTAGCAGCCAGACATCTGATCCCTCCCTCCTGCCCCCCCCCAGGGCAGCATCAGGATTACTGGGACAATGTTTCCAGCATCCATGCTACAGTACTGCTAGACAACCCACCCCATGGAGACCAGGCAAAAAGTAGAAGCATATGGATCATGTATCCAAGATGGTGCAACCCAGATGAGTCTAAGTAGCAGAAGCACAGAGTCTGGCAGGCATGTAAACTGCAACCCAGCTCCCTTCTGAGGTAGCCCACCACTGCCACCCATGCAGAGCCCATTAAGACACCTGTGCGTCTCCACCCCCATCTGCACCCTGCCCTTCAAGGCAACTGTGCACACTTGCACCCTGACCCTCAACTCCCACTCCTAACACCTGTGCCTGCACCGGTGCCTGTACTTGCACCTCACTCTTCAAGGCTCCCTCACTAACATCTGAGCCAAGCCTATCAAGACAACTGTGCCTGCACACTCCCTTCCTTAGCTGCATCCGAATTCCAGCTCCTATTCTTGAGGCCCTGGACCTCTCTCATCTTCCTGAAGACTACTCCAGACTCCAGAAACAGGAGGAACCAGTCTACAATATAGGCTCCAGGAACAAACACTCAAGGCTATGGACAACCAGACAGCTAGAGGCCAGCGTAAGAATACAACCAACAAAAACCAGGACATCATAGCTTCTCCAGAACCCCTAAGTCAATGGATATTCTAATACAGCTAAATACAGGAAAATGATCTTAAATCTATGGTTATGAAGTTATTAGAGGTATATGAAGAGGAAATAAATCTCTCAAGGAAATACAGGCGAATACAACCAAACAAATCATGGACAGACAGGAATCTACAATTAAACGGGTGAAGAAAATGAATAAAATCATTCAAGACATGAAAACAGAATTAGAGTCAATAAAGAAAACACAAACCAAGAAAATCCTGGAGATGGAAAACTTAGAGAAGAGATCAGGAACCACAGAGGTAAGCATCACCAACAAAAGAATACAAGAGATGGAGGAGAGAAGCTCAGGCATTGAAGATACAATTGAAGAAATCGATACATCTCTCAAAGAAAACATAAAAACGAAAAAATACCTGACACAAAAAAAAAAAAATCCAAGAAATCAAGGACACCATAAAAAAGACAAAACCTAAGAATAATAGGAATAGATGAAAAAGAAGATTCCAGGTTCCAAGGTCCAGAAAATATTTTCAAGAAAATCATAAAAGAAAATTTCCCTAACCTAAAGGAGATTCCCTTAAACATACAAGAGGCTTACAGAATGCCAAATAGACTAGATGAGAAAAGAAATTCCTTCCATCATATAACAATCAAAACACTAAATCTACAGATCAAAGAAAAATATTAAAAGTGGCAAGGAAAAAGGGCCAGGTAACATAAAAAGGCAGACCTATCAGAATCACACCAAATTTCTCAACAGAGGCTATGAAAGCCAGAAGGGCCTGGCAGATGTTATGCTGACACTAAGAGACCACAGATGCCAACCCAGGCTATTATACTCAGCAAAACTTCCAATCAACATAGATGGAGAAGGCAAAATGTTCCATGACAAAACTTAAACAATACATACATAGCAACCCAGCCCTATAGAAGATACTAGAATAAAAAACTCCAACCTAACTACACCCAAGAAAATGCAGGACAAAGATAACTTCATAATAAAAAAGCAAAAGAAAACAAATAGACAAATACACGGTGACCACCAACTCCATAATAAAGGAATTAACAAACATTGGTCACGAATATCAACAAAAAGTACACAACTCTCTGATAAAAAGAGAGACTAACAGAATGGTTTCAGAAACAGGATCCAACATTCTGCTGCACTTAAGAAACACACCTCTGCAACAAATATAGATACTACTCAAAGTAAAGGGCTGGGAAAAGGTTTTCCAAGCAAATGAACCCAAGAAACAAGCTGGAATAGCCATTCTAATATTGAATAAAAGAGACTTTCAAACAAAATTAATCAAAAAAGATGAGGAGGGACACTTCATTCTTATCAAAGGAAAAATCCACCATGAGGACATCAAAATCCTGATCATCTATGCCTCAAATACAAGGGCTCCTGAATTCTTAAAAGAAACATTATTAAAGCTTAAATCACACATCGATCCCAACACATTATCAGTGGGAGACTTCAACACTCCACTTTCATCAAGGGACAGATCATCTAGATAGAAACTAAACAGAGAAATAATGACACATACAGAGGTCTTAAATTAAACTAATAGATGTCCACCAAATTTTTACCCCAAAACAAAAGAGTACACCTTCTTCTCAGCACCTCATGAAACCTTCTACAAAACTGACCATATAGTTGGGCACAAAGCAAGCATCAACAGATACAAAAAGACTGAAATAATCCCTTGTATCCTATCAGACCACCATGGTCTAAAACTACACCTTAATAAAAAAAGAGATAGCAAAAAGCATGGAAACTGAATAACTCTCTACTCAATGACAGTTGGGTCAGGGAAGAAATAAAGAAAGAAATTAAAAACTTTCTAGAATTCAATGAAAATGAAGGCGTAACATACTCAAATTTATGGGACACAGTGAAAGCAGTGCTAAGAGGAAAGTTCCTAGCACTAAGCGCCTTCGTAAAGAAATTAGAGACATTTCATATGAGCAACTTAACAGCTCACCTGAAAGCCCTGGGGGTGGGAGGAAGCAAACACACCCAAGAGGAGTAAATGACTGGAGATAATCAAACTCAGGGCTGAAATCAATAAATTAGAAACAAAGAGAAGAATTCAAAAAGTGAATGAAAGAATCAAGAGTTAGTTCTTTGAGAAAATCAATAAGACGGACAAACCCTTAGCCAAACTAACTAAAAGGCAGAGAGACACTATCCAAATTGACAAAATCAGAAACGAAAGACCAGTATCTCTTATGAACATTGATTCAAAAATACTCAATAAAATACTCACAAACCAAATCCAAGAACACATCAAAGATATCATCCACCATGACCAAATAGGCTTCATCCCACACATGCAAGGGTAGTTTAATATACAGAAACTGATCAGTGTAATCCACCATATAAACAAACTGAAAAAAAAAAAAAAACAACAAACCATGATCATCTCCTTAAATGCTGTAAAAGTATCTGCCATTCATGTTTAAAGTCTTGGAGAGATCAGGGATACAAGGCACATACCTAAACATAGTAAAGACAATATACAGCAAGCTTATAGCCAACATCAAACTAAATGAAAAGAAACTTAAATCAATTCTACTGAAATCAGGGATAAGGCAAGGCTGCCCACTCTCTCCATATCTCTTCAACATAGTACTTGAAGTCCTTGCTAGAGCAATAACACAACTAAAGTATACAAATTGGAAAGGAAGAAGTCAAAGTATCACTATTTGCAGATGATTTGATAGTATATATGAATGACCCCCAAAATTCTACCAGAGAACTCCCCCAATTGAAAAGCACCTTCATCAAAGTGGCTGGATACAAAATTAACTCAAATAAATCAGTAGCCTTCCTGTATACAAAAGACAAACGGGCTGAGAAAGAAATTAGGGAAATAACAACCTCAAAGTAAAGAGCTGGGAAAAGGTTTTCCAAGCAAATGAACTCAAGAAACATAAAGTACCTTGGTGTAACTCTAACCAAGCAAGTGAAAGACCCGTATGAAAAGAACTTCAAGTCTCTGAAGAAAAAAATTAAAGATATCAGAAAGATATGGAAAGATCTCCCATGCTCATGGATCGGTAGGATTAACATAGTAAAAATGGCCATCCTGCCAAAAGCAATCTACAGATTCAATGCAATTTCCATCAAAATACCAACACAATACTTTACAGACTTAAAAAGAACAATTCTCAACTTCATATGGAAAAACAAATAATTCAGAATTGCTAAAAAAAATCCTGTACAACAACAGATCGTCTGGAGGTATCTCCATCCCTCATCTCAAGCTTTACTTTAGAGCACCTGCATGGTACTGGCACAGAAACAGAATGGTGGATCAGTGGAATAGAATCGAAGACCTGGAAATGAACCCACACACCTATGAACACCTAATTTTTGACAAAAAAGCCAAAACCATACAATGGAAAAAAGATAGCAACTTCAATGAATGGTGCTGGTCTAACTGGATGTCTACATATAGAAAAATGGAAATAGACCTATTCTTAATCACCCTGCACAAAATTAAAGTACAAGATTAAAGACCTCAACATTAAACCAGACACACTAAATTCTATTAGAAGAAAAAATGAGAAAAAGCCTTGAACTCATTGGCACAGGAGACGACTTTCTGAATAGAAGAACACCAATAGCTTAGGCTCTAAGACCAACAATCAATAAATGGGACCTCATGAAACTTAAAAGAAAAAGAAACTGTCAACAGAATGAAACAATGGCCTACAGACTGGGAAAAGATCTTCATCAACCTTACATCTGAGAGAGGGCTAATATCCATAATAGATAAAGAACTCAAGAAATTAAACAATAAATCAAATAATCCAATTTAAAAATGGGGTACAGAGCTAAACAGAGAATTCTCAACAGAGGAATATTGAATGGTGGAGAAACACTCAAAGAAATTTTCAACATCCTTAGTCATCAGGGAAATGCAAATTAAAACAACTCTGAGATTCCATCTTACACCAATCATAATGGCTAAGATCAAAAACTCAAGTGACAACACATGCTGGAGAGGATGTGGAGAAAGGGGAACCCTCCTTCATTGCAGGTGGGAATGTAAACTTGTACATCCACTTTGGAAATCAATCTGGCACTTTTTCAGAAAATTGTGAACAGTGCTACCTCAAGATCCAGCTATACCACTCCTGGGCATATCCCTAAAAGATGCTCAACCATACAACAAGGACATTTGCTCAACTATGTTCATAGCAGGTTTATTTGTAATGGCCAGAATCTGGAAACAACGTAGATGTCCCTCAACTGAAGAATGGATACAGAAATTGTGGTACATTCACACAACAAAATACTACTCAGCTATTAAAAGCAAGGTTTCAAGAAATTTGCAGGCAAATTTATGGAACTAGAAAAGATCATTCCGACCTACACCTAGAAAGACATGCATGGTATATACTCACTTATGTGCGTGTATTGGCCAATAATATAGGATATCCATACTAAAATCTATAGACCTAAAGAAGCTAAACCACAAGGAGGACCCTAAGGAAGATGTTTAATTCTCATTGAGAAGGGCAAATAGGATAGATACAGGAAGCAGTAGAAGAGAAGGAACAGGACAGGAGCTTACCACAGATGTCTTTTGAAAGACTCCACCCTGCAGATGCAGAGACTCACAGCTAAACTTTGGGTAGAGCACAGGGAGTCTTAAGGGAGAAAGGGGGAGATAAAAAAGAACGGGAGAGGTCAGGAGCTCCACAAGGAGACCAACAGTGCCAAAAAAGCTGGGCCCAGGAGAGCCTGCAGAGACTGATGCTTCAACCAAAGACCATGCATGGAGAGGACCTAGAACTCTTGCTCAGATGTAGCCCATGGGCAGCTCCATCTCCATGTGGGTTCCCTAGCAAGGGACAAGAGACAGTCTTTAGTATATATAGTGTATACATAGATATACATAGTGAGCATGCCAAAGTAAAGTGTTGTCTTATTTCCTTTTGTACTGAGTCCCCAGAGTACTGAGAATTAATATATTTTTATGACTATATATATATATTTCTATATAAAAAGACAGGCTTTTCCTACAGCACAGGTTGCTTGTATTACCACTAAAATGGGAACTTTCTATGTTGGGCATTTTACTATTTGACATGTATTATTTATTCTTACCACATCTGTGTAGGGTATGCACATCATCATCATTTCAGTAGGGAATCATCAGAACATCTTCACTTCAGTAGAGAAACAGGGACATGAAGAAGCCCACTACCACACCCAGTAAAGAGGCTGTGCTTTACGGCCTTGCCAGGCCACAGAGGAGGACATTGCTGCCAGTTCTGATGAGACCTGATAAGCTAGTGTCAGATGGAAGGGGAGGAGGACCTCCACTATCAGTGGACTTAAGGAGGGGCAGGGAGGAAATGAGAGAGGGAGGGTGGGATTGGGAGGGAATGAGGAAGGGGGCTATAGCTGGGATACAAAACAAATAAACTGTAATTAATATAAAAATAAAAATTTAATTAAAAAACTATCCAAACCAAGCCTGCCCTCCACGCCACAGAAGAACAGCCCAGGAATGCCATGCCTGCAAGGATGCAAGCCCAGGGACCAGTTTAAACAAGCATCAGTGGTTTAGAAAGAAGCGAGCAATATCCTACCTCCTGCCAAAACAACACTGGCCTGGCTTGGTGGCAGCCACTCCTCGGCTCTTCCTAGAAGGTTCTCGTGCAGACAGGCATGTATCCTGGCATTTCAATGCTGTCTTTTCCCCTCTTGTGTATCTTCTAATACTATTTTGATCAACATCTCCTCTCCTTCCTCTTATAAAAGTGATTTTTGAAGAGAGGGATCCATGTAAATCTATAACTTGGAAAATTTTCTACACCCTAGATTTGGCAGTTAGGGTATGAAAATATTATAATTAGTGTGAAATGAGCCATGGAAAGGTGTCAGGTAGATTTAAATGCAAACATCTGGTCCACAAGAGCATTAAAACTAACGAAAGTCTTTCCTTGTCTTTTTCATTTTTTAAACAAAAGCTTCAATAAAATTGTTTGATGCTTTGTATATTTGCTGTTAAAAAAGTCTGATAAAGAAAAAAATGCCATATCAAATACATAAAATAAGTTTAAAATTTCAGTAAGTATAAAGAAAACAAAATTAAAAAAAAAAGATTTTTCCTAGGAAAAATATGGAAATGACCAGCTGTCTCTACCCAGGCCTCTGAACATTTAGCATTTTTCTTTCTTCTGGAGAGTAGGCAGCCACTGGCAGAGAAGAGATGGGTGTCAGCAGGCTTTCTTAAGGACAGTTGAGACAAGCCATGCTCATCTCTCCTGCCACGTTTACTCTTTAACACTGAATTCATTTCAGGCTTCATCTCTAGCAATGGCCTTTAGACATGGACGACAAATAGCTTTTGGCAAGTTGTATCAATTTCCTTTGAATATGTTAACTTTAATAATTCAAGCCATTGCAAATCTAAAGTTCAAATAGAAGACATTAAAAATTCTGAATGTTCATCTTATCCTATGCAGAATAACCCTTTTAACCATGTCCTTGTGAATCAGCAAATCTATAAATGTAAAGATGTAAGATGAAAACCTTTTTTTGCAACAGTCCCTACCGTCTGCCTTTCCTGTTCACTCCTTATCTTTCAATTCTGCTTTTTTATTCAACACACAGTAGGAGTGGATCTGAAGATCTCATACCTAATCTTAGCAGCAAGAAAATTGCAGCTTGGGGAGATGAAGTGATTCACTCAAGTGTAATCAGATAGTTAACAGTGATCAAGGTAACAGGCTCAATCACTGGCTGGAAACCAGATGGTTACATCTGTCAGCAGCTGAAAGAAGGGGAGAGCAGAAGGAAGGGTCAAGGTGGGGAGTGCACTATGATCCTGTGGGGAAGAAAAACTAGAACCTGGATTTGTTTTTAAATTTTTGTTGCACGTGCATTTTCTGTGTGGTGTGCTCGTGTGCGTGTGTGTGTGTGTGTGTGTGTGTGTGTGTGTGTGTGTTATACATTAAGATCCTGAAGCTGATGTCAGGTGTCTTTCTTGAACTTCTAATGTTTGAGGACATGATGGAAACTTGAAATTTTATAACTAATTCATTTTTAAAATGTATTCCTTGAAACACAGCCTTAGTTCCCAATTTAAAATGGCAACATGTTGTCATTTAAATGTACTTTATTATGTGCCAATAATGTTATAGGAGTGTGACAGTCCAGACAATTCAACAAATGTCTTCAAAACTGAAAAAGCCAGATGCTTTATATGATGGAAGATGGATTCTGCCCTAACCTTTAAAAAAGAAAATCTGAATCATACCCTTAAATATTCTGCTAAAGGGGCTATTTTAAAATCCTCAGGTTTGATCTTTGATAAAACTTTGGTTTGTATTTATATAAGTAAAGGAAAGTATGTGTGTGTATATATATATATACATATATATGTAAATGGTGTATTTTAAATATGACTTTTAGATAATAAACATCATACTATGATATAGTTTTAATCTTTTGTTTGTTTTTGTGTTTGTTTTTGAGACAGGGTTTCTCTGTGTAGCCTTGGCTGCCCAGAACTTGCTTTGTAGACCAGGCTGGCCTCAAACTCATAGTGATCCACTTGCCTCTGCCTTCCTGAGTGCTGGAATTAAAGGTGTATGTGATATGGTTTTAATCTTAAAAAACATTTTACTCCCAGTTTTAAAATTTAGGTGTATGTGTGTGAAAGAGGCTATTAGATCTCCTGGAACTAAAGTTATAAACAGGTTGCGAGCCATCCGTAGGCACTGGGAAGTGAACCTATGTACTCTGCAAAAGTAGTAAATGCTCTTAAATGCTGAGCCATCTCTTTAGGCCCAGCTAATCTCATTTTTAAATGTTGGCAACGTATTAAATACTTTACAACTTCTCTGAAGGTCAGACATGACACATCGTATTTATGCAACAGAGTTAGCCACACCTGGCTACTTCCAGGCCGTTTCCTCCTGTTATATCCTAATTGAAAATTTAAAAATCTTATTATTGACTCTTTGTGAGTTTCACATCATGCACCCTAGTCAATCTCATCTCTGTCCCTCAAATCTGCCCTTTGCCCTTGTAACCTCCCTCCAAAATAAAAAAGACACACACAACCAGCCATCCAAACAAAAACAAAACAGAGCACAGAAAACATCTCATCATGGAAGCTGTAGTAGGTCACAGTGTGTTCCACAGACTACCCCCCTGTCCACACATCTTCACTTGCAAATATTCATTCCAGTGAATCATCGGTCTGGTTCAAGATCTCTGGCTTCTGTGACACCATCAATATTGGATCCCCACTGGGCTTCCTCCTGGTCATCCAGTTGTTGCCCAGTGTCATGGAGATCCTGCAGCTTTGGATCAGCAGAGCTGGCCCTTTCAAGAACCCCAAGAATTTGCAGATGATATAGATTTGGGTGGGCCAACTCAAAGCCTGGGTGGTAGCTGAGCTGGTCAGAGTGCTAGCTCTCCCTTACCCACAGCATCACAGCAAGCTCTCCAGCACTCCTCCGGCTAGGTCACCCAATGCCACCATTGGCAGGAGCCAGCATCAGCTCTCCCACTCTCATGCCCTCAGGGCCAGCTCCCCTGCACCTATGCCTCCAGGAACAGCTCCACTGTGCTGCCCAGTCAAGGTGTGGGGCCCACTCTCCCAAGTATTGCAGCCTGCAAGGGGCTAAGCCAGCTCTCCTGCTCTCGCACCTTCTAGGATGGCTCACCTGCGTCTTTACCATCAGGACCAGCTTCACTGTGTTGCCCAGGTGAGATCGGGGCCCATTTTCCCAAGTTCTACAGCCAGTGAGGGGTAGAGCTAGCTCTCCCACTCTCACGACTTTGGGTCAGCTCTCCCAACTACTGTAGGTGACAAGGCCTAAGGACCGGGAAGGGAATCACTGCCTTGCCTGTACCATCTCCCAGCAGGTAAGTGGCAGAGTCAGCTCTCCCACACTCTCGCCCTTGGGGCTGGCTCACCAGCACCCCTTCCACCAGGGCCAGCTCCACTCTGCTGACCAGGGGAGCAGCAGGGCCCACAACAGCAGTGCTGCCACTGGTGGGGCCAGCTCTCCAGTGGGCCACAGACAGTGAGGAGAGGGACCAGTTCTGCAGAGCCCCTGGACATTCATGTGGTTCCCGGCAGCTATCCCAACTAGGGATGGCTCCAGGCACTGAGCCACCTGATCTGTTCCCCAGTGACATAAGAACACCACCACCAACCATCTCTACAACCGAATCCCTGACCTGATGTTAGCTGAACACTCCATGGCTCTGGACTTCCCCAGGCTTTGATACCACTCACGTGGTACCACATGGCCCCTGTTTGGGTTTGGAGATACATACCTCTTCCTAGTCATCTCATAACATGAAAGAAAGGTTTCGGTCTTGGACCACACGAAATATTCCCAAAATGTTTTGTACACCACAGTGACCTCCGTAAACACCTTAAGAATATTAGCCTTTTGTACTAAAAATGTGTAGGCACATTACCAAGCAGGCAGAACTCTGTCACATCTAAGCTTTTTTTCAAGTGGGACAGGTTCTCAGTGCAAACTATAGCGGCTTCTTAGACACTTACCCAGAGTTAGGACTATTTGCTCTGAGACTCTCTGCTCTAGACATTTTTCGTCTGTCTCAGATAGCACCACTTAGTGGCTACGGTTACATGAGAGCTCTTCAGGGGCATCAGGATGTTTTAACAGGGGAAGGCTAACTGAAAAGACCTAATGCAATCACTGTGAAAGCCGGGAGCTAGCTGGGCAACCAACAAAAGGAAACCGTGCAAGCGTTTCAGATGTGACAAAACTGAGGGAAACATCTGAGAGCCAGTCCTGGCCTGTTGGTTGCTCCCAGTGCTAATTAGACGGCGGGGCTTGGAACTCAGATCTCACACTTGGTTTTTCTGGAGCTCACCCCCATGTTCAGCCATCTCTCCATTCAGTTAGTGTTACAAAGGAAAAGCTAGATTTCATTTTACTTTTACTGTCCTGGACAGTACCAGTAGCACTTGATAAAATATTTGTTGAATGGATTTTAAAATTCATCTGTACTTTTCCTTGAAACAAAAGCAACTATCCATTCAGCAGAGCAAAAGGATAAAACACTATGGTTTCTAGGATGACCTAACTGCACCATGCTGGGGAAAGCTGGCACAGGCTCAGCTCAACCAACAAGAGCTGAATTGTCAGCTAAGGAGCTCTAATTAGCATCTTCTGACGTACCACTGTGTACTACCAAGGGCAAACATTTATGTCACATGATAATCTGTGTTTGAGAGAGCAGAGCCAATCAAGAATTCCAGGAAATGTTAAAGAAAACTAATGTCTGTATAAGCTCTTTCTGTGAAAACAATGCGTTTCTGTTTCGGATGATGCCATGGGTGGTCACTTCTACTAACTCTAATATTTTACCATAGTAATATCTAACATATACTAAGGAAGTCTCAATGAGAAGAGAGTCTGTTCTTCGTAATTACAGTGGAAGCAGGGAGAAATGGGATGCATCTCTAAGCAACAACACCTTCCCCATTTTATTATCCTTTGTGACAAAACAGACTCAAGGCAATGACATCTCCTGTACCAAAAATTAATAAGGAGGACTAAGCTTATTTATTCTTTATACAAATTTCCTCCAAGTTCAGAAACTAACATTCAAGATAGTTTTCACGCATATAAAGGATCTAACCTGTAATTAGTGGTTGAAGTCTCCCACTTAGGACAACAATAACACTTCTATGGATGTACTCAGGTAAAAGAAAAAGATTGATGGCTTTGTTAACGCACAAGAACAAAGTAACAGGCTTAGGAAACCTGGAGCAAGCCTTAAGCTACCCCATCAAAGCTCACGTGCCCCACTTGAAAGACTATAAATGTTGCTAGAGGGAGGCAGGGGGGTGGGTGGAACTTTTCTCCTCTCCCTGATCTTGGGGCCATCCCAAACAAAAACACCTCCAGTCCTCTCTGATGCTCTTAGATGTGTATCGTCAGCATAAACCCTGTTGTTTAGGCTGCCAATGTTTTCCCAAACAGCGAGTGATGAACTATAGTCAGAGAATATCGCAGGAAAGGGTGCTGCTGAGATCTTGGGGACACAACTCTGCCCTTAATGAGTTTCTGCTTTTGAGAAGGGTGTCACTTCTTCTTCTTCTTTTTTTTAAATTGGAAAGGAACCTGGGGTGAAAATCCACCCCTACAACCTCAGATAGTTACAGAAGGGGACGGAAGGAAGGTGGGAAAGGCGAGGTCCTTGGGGGCCCAGAGGCCCAAGTGATATGGGGGAGCAACCTGAGGGTCCGCCGAGCGGTGGTAGTGTGTGTGTGTGGTGGGGAGACATGTGGCGGCGTCACACATCGGCCCTGCCCGCTGGCGCGCGGAGGGCTGGCAGGAAGGCACCGAGGCCTGCAGCCTCCGCGGGGCCCGGTGGAGTTGGCGGCCTTACCTGGTTTCTGCGGTACCAGGCGCTCGACAGCGAGCCGTTGCCCGGGCCCGGTGCCCAGTACGTGAAATTCCGAGACAGCTCGTCCAGGACGGCCGAGGCGTCGTCCCCGGGGCCCACGGGCGCGGGCAGCGCCGCCATGGCGCCGGCTCTGCGTGTTGGGGCTGGGCGCCGCACTCCCGCCCGCCGCTCCTCCCGCAGCCGCCGCCACTTCCTGCCGGGCCGGCCGCCGCCACCTGCCTCCCGCCGCGCAGGTGCGGTCCGGGCCAGGAGGAGCCGCCTCCGCCCGCGCCGGGGCGGCTACACCTGTCAGCTCAGGGATGAGATCATCTCCTGTGCATGCAGCAAATGCTTGTCCCAGTGCACGGAGGAAAGGAGCCATCGGTTAACCCAGTGGCCGTCGTCCTTGGCTGTCCCAGTTCTCGCATTTAAAAGGTTTAAAATGGTCCACATGTGGAATAAAGAAAAAGTCATGATCTCTCCCTCTCCCCAATACTGTGAGCAGTGTGGGAATTAAGAGCCCATCAACTGACCGCTCCCTAGGAACTATCGGTCAACTAGAGAAGGGGACACCCTATGGCAGCAGTGTATACGGTGACTGGATGGGCTTTCTGTCTGATACCTTCACAAAGAATCGCTGAAAAGGTGCCAGCTGTTGTGTATAAAGATTTGGGTTGGGACAGAAATCTTAACAACAACCTTAACTCATACCGGATGTTCTGGTCTGACCTGTTCTTTTTTTTTAATCATTCATTACAATTTATTCACTTTGTAACCCAGCTCTGTCCCCCTCCCTCGTCTCCTCCCAATCCCACCCTCCCTCTTCTCCTATGCCCCTGCCCTAGTCTACTGATAAGTGAGGTCTTCCTCCACTTCCATCCGTCCCTAGCCTATCAGGTCTCAACAGGACTGATTGCATCATCTTCCTCTGTGGCCTGGTAAGGCTGCACATTCCCAGGGGGAGGTGATCAAAGAGCCAGCCACTGAGTTCAAGTCGGAGACAGCCCCTGTTCCCCTTACTAGGAACCCACTTTTATACTGAGTCTATGATCTGTTTTTGACTGTTTCACTACAAATGATCTTTGCCATATCTCTCACTTTGAGCATTCTGATTTTGTACTAATACCTGAAGTGTCTGCACTGGGAATTCTTTTGTTTGCAGGGTGCTGAGATTCGTGTTTTGTTGTTGTTGTTTTGTTTTCTCTTTTCTTTTTCAAAGAGTTATTTATTTATTATGTATATACAGTGTTCTGCCTGCCTCTATGCCTGCATGCCTGCGTGCCAGAAGAGGGCACCAGATCTCACTACAGATGGTTGTGAGCCACCTTGTGGTTGCTGGGAATTGAACTCAGGACGGTTAGAAAAGCAGCCAGTGCTCTTAACCTCTGCGCCATCTCTCCAGTTCCTTCTGCTTTTCTTTTCTTTTCTTTTCTTTTCTTTTCTTTTCTTTTCTTTTCTTTTCTTTTCTTTTCTTTTCTTTTCTTTTCTTTTCTTTTCTTTTCTTTTCTCTTCTCTTCTCTTCTCTTCTCTTCTCTTTTCTTTCTTTTTTTTTTTAAGTTTTTTTGACACAAGGTTTCTCTGTGCAGCCTTGGCTGTCCTGAACTCGCTTTGTAGACCAGGCTGGCCTCGAACTCACAGCAATTCGCCTGTCTTTGCTTCCCTGAGTGCTAGGATTAAAGGCCACTGCTTCCAGCTGGTACTTTAGCTTCCACAACTATGACTTCGAGGGAGAGGAGGAAAGAGGAGAGGAGATGAAAAAAAAAAGAGGGAGAGAGAAGGAATGAGAGAGAGAGCTTCAAGGAAAGAAAGCTGCTTAGCTGGAACCTGGTTTCTTGGGGGAAATATGTAGATGAGAGAAGAGAGTGTGAACAAGTCATTAAAACAATGCAAGTCATCGTGACAGTTGCATCGTTTCTTGCTCGAGTAACCAAAATGTTGAGTCAACAATTAACTATTATAGCTAACTATGCTGAATTTTTTAAAAAGTTATTTATTTCAAATATATACTTTAAAGAAAACTTATCTCTTTGCTATATTTCGTTATTTTCATAAGTATATGGTGCTGTGAGCTGAACCCATTGCCTCCTTCATGTTAAGCAAGCGCTCTACCCCCAAGCTACATGCCTGCCATATGAGTCTTTGATGTCACTTCCGCCATTCTTCTGCTCTGCCATGCCTGGTATCTGCCCACCCTTTATTAGAAAGTGTTTTTATTTTTTGTTTTTGTTTTTCAGAATCTCCAATCTTTCTCCTTTGACTCCATTGGAAGGGAACAGGTCACATGCCTGGTTTTACCTGCATGTGATTCTTGGGCATTTCCAGCCGGAGAGTGGGATGTGAACTTCTCCAGAAAGAAAAGAACAAGGATGGGGTGGGATGGCAGAGGGAAAGCAGCAGAGCTTGGCACAATCACTCGTTAGTGTTTTCTGTCAGCCAGACTGTAAGTAGGCATGCAGGCTCTAACATGCAAAATGCTAAACAGACCGACTCCAGTTTGCCTCCCTACTGACAGGGGCAGGCTTTCTGACCCTTATGATCAGCCCCCATAATGTGCGGCACACACCTCATGCCACTTTATTTCTTACGTTAGAGCATCAGTTTTGATTTTTAAAAAAATATTTGTATAAAAGCTCCAGTTTTGGAAAAAGATAGCACTTGATGGAGAAAATATGTGACTTGTAGCCTGTGATACGTGGTTTAGTCATCGACAGGTTCCAGAGTGCCGTTCCACCACTGTGGCTGTCCTAATGTGTGGGAGCGGTTGAAACAAGCAATTCGTGACCAGACTTCCTTCCCACAGGGCTCACGGGAGGCAGCAGGGATGCTTGTGAACTATTTTGGTCCCAGCCTTGTAGGTGGAGCTTTGAAGACTGTTCCTACTTCTGATGGCCTCTTCCTCTCCCAAGGCTTCTCGAGGGCGGACAGATTTCATTTCACCGGACCTGATCGGCCTCACAACCTGGAGGCTGACTTCCTAATTCTGGTGAAACAGCATTTGAAGCTAGGCTTCACTGAGCACTTGAAGAGTGGGTTCCATTTAGCCCTCTTTATTTGGGGTAATTTAATTGCAAAATTAGTAAAACTTTAAAGACATCTTTAGCAAGATTCAGTTAACACTAGTTTTTTTTTGTTGTTTTTTTTTTGTTTTTGTTTTGTTGTTATTATTTTTACAATAAGCATCTCCCAAATGGAGGGTCGAAGGTAAAGACCGGTTCCAGTGTCTCACTTCCTTCTGCAAGTGAACTCCAGATTGGAGACTTTAAGAGAACGGTAGAACTTCACACGTGTCACAATAATGCTAACCCTGAGAATGGTAGAATGTTACACTTGTCGCAATAATGTCAACCCTACAAGACATGAACCCTACCAGCAGAGACTCGGCGGCTGCCTGTATGCAAATCCTCACAACTCTGCTGGTTTGCTGTGTGGCTTTGACCCAATAACTTCACTTCCCTGAGCTTTTCAGTCTTTCCTATAAAAGGGAGATGATGAGGAGCAGGAGAGATGCTCAGTGGTTATGATCACAGCCTGCTATTTCTGAGGAGCCAGGTTCAATTCCCAGCACCCACACGAGAGCTAACAACCATCCACAACTCCAGTGCCAGGAAATCTAAAGCCCTCTTCTGGTCTCCTAGGGTACCATATGCACATGGTACACAGACATACATGTAGGCAAAGCACTCATACAAAGAAAATAAAAATTTAAAAAATGGCAAAAACAATTTTAAAAAGGAGATAACAAGTACTTAAAACATTGAAAATATTCAATAAATGCTGAAGTATTCAATAACTGTTGGCTGTTGGTACCTATAACCTTAAAATAGGGAAAACAAAACTTCCTTAAACAAATATAAAAGCACAACTGTACAGGAAAATTTGACAAATTTAATTACAAAAAAAACTGAAAACTTCCATACATCAATAGACAGCATAGCATATAAAAGGTAAGCCATGAACTGAGAACTCTAATTTATGAAATCCACAACTGACAAAGAAATTTCAAAGAATGCACAAGTAGCTTTTAGAGACCAATAAGAAATAAAATAGCAGATAACCCAGTGAATAGTCAAAATTATAAAACACACATTTTTTTCTCAAGAAAAATATCAATGGTTAATAATAATAATGCAAAATATTTACACTCAACAATAGACAGAGAAAATGCAAATTGAAACATTCAGGGACAACCATGTCCCACTCACTAGTTCAAAAAGTAAAATTTTAAAGATTTATATATCATAACAGTGCATGTACAAAATGGGGTTTTATTCAGCCATGTAGAAAGTTGAATTAAGTCATTTTCAGGAAAATAGATGGAATCAGAGATTACCATGTTAAGCAAAATAAGCCAGATGCAGAAAAAAATGGCATGTTTTTCTCTCAAATATGGAATATTTTTTAGTGTGTGTACATGTGTGTGTGTGTGTCTATGATACTTATGAGTGGGTGCCTGTCTTAGAGTTTTATTTCCGGGAAGAGACACTATGACCAAGGCAACTCTTTTAAAGGAAAACATTTAATTGGGGTGGTCTTACAGTTTCAGAAGTTCAGTCCATTATTATCCTGGCAGGAAACATGGCAGCATGAAGGCAGACGTGGTGCTGGAGGAGTGGAGAATTCTACGTCTTGATCTGAGGTAGCCAGGAGGAGACTGGAATTCCACAGTGGCAAAGCATAGGAGACTTAAAAGCCCTGTACCCACAGTGACATACTTTCTCTAACAAGGCCATACTTCCTCCAATAAGGCCAAACCTAACAGTGCCACTCCCTATGGCCAAGTATTCAAACATATGAATCTATGAGGGCCGTACAAATTCAAACCGCCACATTCTACTACCTGGCCCCCTTAGGCTTGCAGCCATAACATAATGCAAAATGCATGTAGTCCAACTTCAAAAGTCTCCATGGTCTATCACAGTCTCAACAATGTTTCAAAGTCTCTTCTGAGATTCATGACATCTCTTAACTGTAATCTTCTATAATATTAAAATAAAAAAGCAGATCACATATCATGGCACAGAATATACATGACCATTCCAAAAGGGAGCATAGTGAGGAAAAGCAAGACTGAAAACCAGCTGGGCAAGCTCTAAACTCTATGTCTCCATGCTGATGTCAAAGCCCTCTTCAGATTTCCAACTCCTTTCAGCTTTGAATGCAACATTCTCCCTCTCCCTGTTAGCAGTATCCTTGGCTTCTATCCCATGGCAACCTCTAACTCTTGGGGTCTCCAAGTCAATTAAGGCTTCACCTTCACAGCTTCACACAGTAACCTCTCTGGGCCTCCATGCAGGACACCCCTGTCAAATACCTGGCCTCAGCAGCTTTCCTTAGTTGTGGAGGGAGATTCCATTCTTGAGGGAGATTCCATTCTTGATTCTAAAGCCAGAATCACATGGCTGAAACTGCCAAGTTCTGCTTCTTGCTGGGGCTAGAACATGGCCCCCTCATTCAATTACAACCTCACCGTCTTTCTGTCTTCCACAGTTTCCTTCATTGTCTAAGCTTGGCTGTCTTGGAACTTGATCTGTAGACCAGGGTGAACTTGAACTCAGAGATCTGCATGCCTCTGTCTTCTGAGTGCTGGGAATAAAGGCTCCTTCTGCTGGGATTAAAGGCATGTACTACCACATCTGGACCTAAGCTTTTCTTTAATTCCTTTTCATTATAGATCTTTATAAGCATGGCCACTTATGCTTCAACATCTGGATTAAAGTGTGTTGATCCCCATCAAAAGCCTGTATCTTTCAGTCTCAGGATCTGGATCAGGTGTGCCCTCCATTTCTGGATAGAAGTTCATTCTGACAAATGAGACTAGTCTCACAATCCACCCCTTGTCAACTGGACACATAATCACATCTCCTTATGTCTAAATAAAAACAGTAACTAGATAATAATAATGTATAATATGATATAACTATTCCTTGTATAACCACAAATGCATTGTAAATTTAGACTAGATGGCAATGTCCCTTGGAGAACATCCTTTACACAAGATGGAAGCTTAGCTGGGTGGGATCTTGTCCCAAGGTCATCACTCCCTTAATTCCATTTAATATCTTTAATCTGTTTATTTCCTTAAACACAAGATTTAGCTTCATTCCACTTTCTGGTGCCTCTTTAGCCCTTGAACAATACAGTTTGTATTTTGATTTTTTTCAGCTTGCTGTTTGATCAAAATATTCTTCATAGGAGTAAACCACAGGACAGAGTCTATGCTAGGCTGTTTCAGATTTTGTTTGTCAATGCAATTAATCTAAATCTCTTCATTTTAGCCTCAGTTAGACTCTCTAAACAAGAGCAAAAACAGCCACATTCTTCACCAAAATATCACAAGAACAATCTCTAGACAACATACTAAAAGTCTCCTCTAAAACCTCTTGATCCAGGTTCCCACTAATCACCCTTAGTACCATTTTCTTCCATATTTCTACTAGTATGGCCCATTAAGCCCCCACTTTAAGCATTTCATTGCTTTCTACAGTCTCCCAATACACATTCCCTCAAACAAAAGCATGGTTAGGCATATCATAGCAATGCCCAAGTACCTGATACCAACGTCTGCCTTAGTTAGGGTTTTATTGCTGTGAAGAGACACCATGACCAAGGCAACTCTTTTTTTTTTTCCCCAAGACAGGGTTTCTTTGTATAGCCTTTGCTGTCCTGGACTAGCTTTGTAGACCAGACTGGCCTTGAACTCACAGAGATCCACCTGCCTCTGCCTCCTGAATGCTGGGATTATAGGTGTGTGCCACCACATTGGCTCCAAGGCTACTCTTATAAATGCAAGCATTTAATTGTATCTGGCTTAAAGTTTCAGAGGTTTAGCTCATGAACATCATAGCGGGAAGCAAGGCAGTGTGTAGGCGGACATGGTGCTAGAGGAGGCTAGAGTTCTGCAATTTGATCTGAAGGCAACCAAGAGGAGCCTGGAATTCCACATTGGGCAGAGCTTGAGGATAGGAGACCTCAAAGCCCCTCATCCACAGTGACACACTTCCTCTAATAAGACCACACCTCCTTCAATAAGACCACATCTCCTTCAATAAGGCCACGCTGTAGACATAAGATTATTGTGTAACTCAAATGCTGATTTCTGTACCCCCTATCTAGTTGCAATCCTTGTTCTGAAAAATCTCCTGTCTCCATGTTGTATAAACACTGCTCCCCAATTGTCCCCTGATATGCCAATAAAGCACTTACAGCCAATCACTGAGCAGGAGAGAGAATAGTGCTAGACTTCCTGCCAGCCAGGTGAGGAGAAGTTAGAGGAGGAAGTAAGAGATTGAATCATTGGAGAGGACCAGGTGACATCAGGAGAGGAGTTGGATCAGGAAGCAGAAGTGTAAGTATCTCTGTGATATACACTGGGAGGAAGCCAAATTAGCTTAGAGGGTTAAGACTAGAGTAACAACTGCTCATTTATTATGTTGTGAGGCTTATTAATAAGAGATGTAAGAGAGTATCAATTGTTTTGATGCTAGCTGGGTTAAGAGACAAACTGAGAAACACTATTTTTATAAGAACAACTTTAATAATTGGTGCCCAAAGTGGGACAATAATTGTTGAGGACCAGTGGCTTATCTCTCCTGGGGAAGAAAAAAAGAAAAAAACGCTGTCCTAGGGTGGCCTTTAAACCACATAAATAATGACACCAAGACCTTCTAAATTTTTTAAAACTTAGGCCTTAGCTGGAGAGACTCTCAGCTGTTTCACTTAATCCATCCACCTTGTCTGGCCCAGCCATGTGGCCAGCTATCCTCCCAGGATATGTCTGTCTTCCTCCATGTCTCCTGGTGAAAGGGCTTTTCTCTTTTCCCTTTCCAGAGTTCCTTTCTCTGTACCAGAAGTCCCACCTTCTACTTCCTGTCTTTCTGCCCAGCTAATTGGCCAATCTGATTTTTATTGACAGCTGTCACAAGATATTTCTCTAAATAACACTGCCTAATAGTGCCACTTTGTATGGCCAGGCATTCAAACATATGAATCTACGGCGGTGTACCTATTTAAACCACCACAGTACCCAAAGACACCAGAAGGCATCCGATCCCTCAAGCTAAAATTATAGGCAGTTGTGAGCCACCTAATATGGCTACTAAGAACTTAACCCTCTACAAGAGCATCAAAAAACACAGAGCCATTTCTCCATACCATATGTAGACTCTTATAAAAAGTGGCCATAGGGTTTATATGTAACTTATACACATCCTTTCATATCATTTACTTCACTTTACATAAAATCTCCAATACAAAGTGAGTGTTCTGTACATAGTTGCTATGCTTTGTTGTTTAGAGAATAATGACAGTGGAAGTCTGAACTTGTTCAGCACAGAAGACCAAATATTTTTAATCCACAGCAGCATGAATGCAAATTTGTGCCATGTGCAGACACAGAAAGTTAAACTGAACAACAAGACCAGGCAACTGGGTTCTTGCACAGTGAAGCCAGCATGGGAAGTATGCAGGCCCTTAGGTGAGGAGGTAGTAGCACTGGTGGGCACTGTAGAAGAACCACTAGAAGCCAGGGAGGTTCAAATGGCGAAACACCAGAACTGACGAGTTAAGAGACGGCCATGGTCCAACTTCTTTTAGAGGAGCTTCAAACTCCTATAAAGGGCTTTATAAGAAGTATGTTACTGTTTGTGGGCACATATTCAGTTATGCCACTGCAATGTGAAAGCACCCAAGGACATGTAAACAAATAGATGAGATTGTATTCCAATAAAACTTTATTTACAAGCACAGAAGGCTGCTGGTTTTGTCCTATTCCTTGCTCTGTGATCACAACTGTTCACACTACAGGTATTTTCTTGGTGATGCTGAGATTGGCCAGGGGAAATGTGACAGAGAGATAGTTCTGGGCCAAGACCTTCAGATGCATCTCTGTCTTGCCTGCTTGTTCTGTGCCCCTGGTAAAAGAAAGCTCCGAGTAGCCACTATTAGGGGAGAATAAAGGAAGCCATGAAGCAGATTTTAGGACAGTCCTTATAGTCTTCAGCAGAACTACATCTATCCTGAAGATTCTTGGTCAAGGAAATAAATATGGATAGTTAAAAGTCTCTATAATTTGGAGGTTGAATGTTATACAGCACAATTAATTAAATGTTGTGGCATGGTCTGGGCCTACTATGTTAATTGTCGCTCAAGATGTTTACTGTTCTATGAGCAAATGTTCACGTATACCAAGTGATGCTGTGGAACTTTGCCTCCAAATTATCTCCAATTGGCCAATGAAAATGGCTACACCTGAGCTGGGGAGAAGGGAGGTATGTGGAGCTAAGGGTTCATGAGCTTGAAAGACAGAGGATCACAGGAGAGAGAGGAAGGGAGAGAGGTACAGGAGAGAAGAAAGAAGAAAGCAGAGTACCACGGGTTAAGTATGAACTAGAAGTTCATGCTGGGACAAGACTGCTCTAAGGACTGGCAATTGGAGAGAAGCAGCCCCAGATGAAAAATATGTGCAAGTATTCATGGGAATTATGGATGGGAAGTAGCCCAGACAAGAATAATTAAAGCAAGTGGTGTAGGGTGTGGGGCTGGGAGATAACAAGGTAGCTGCCCAGTTCCAATGTATAAGCATACTAAAGATCTGACAGGTGCCTGTGTCTTTTATTGATATGACAGCTGATTAAATAATAACTGCTGTAATAATTATATGTATTAATAGTAAACATTAATAACCATTCTATTACAATTAAGGGCATTTAAAACCAACTTTGGATAGAAAAATCTAGTTAAAAAGTCTCATCGATCTGATATTGAACATGTGATTTACCCAGCACCAATCAGTGAAGGCAGAGATTTAGGGTCATGTGCTCACTCTGTTTAGGAAAATGGGATTGCTACAATGTAAGCAGAAGTGATGCTGAGCAGATGCAGCAATAGCCAACACTGTAGCAAGCTAAGGAAGAGTAGCGCCGGAACTTGAGCAGGGGGCAGACTGAAAATCCAGGGCGTGTAGAATAATACTCTCAGTGGCGAAGATAAATGAAGTGTGTTTATTGTCTTTGGAAATAATGGGGGTTATGGAAACCGCTCCCTGAGAGGTTCAGTTGACTCAATGTTGACAGATTACAGATAACTATTAAATGCCAAAAAACCCTATAATTAATTGAAAAAGACTTTAGATAAGGAATCAGATAGGGGAGAGCCAACAGTTTTATTTATCGCATGGAGGAGAGACTTCTGCAAAGGGGAATGTTGAGATCAGGCCACCCCTGAGGCAGATTCTGAGTGGATAAGCACCCTGGAGGGCTGGGTGGACAAGTTCAAGCCCAGGATGACCCTTAGGGCTTGCAGCAGGAAGAATTGTACCTTTGGGAAGCAGACATGAAGACAAGATACAAGCAATGCAGAACTTAAAGCAGGAGGGCTTGGGGAGAGGGAGAGAGGCCAAGGGAGGAGTAAGCTGATAAGTGTCTGGTCTCATTCCCAGAGCATCAAGAACAGAGCCAGCTTTAAACAAATGTATTTGGCTGAAGAAGATGCTCATCTGGTGACCCCAACCCTCTCAAGACTCTGACCTTTTCTCGGCTCCTATCAGGACCTGTTTCCTTACCTGCCCTAACATGCCATCCACCTGCCTTTACTGCCTTCTGAGGAGAGGTTTTCAAAGCTGCATCCTGCCAAGCCTGGTGAGGACTCCAGTGAGTTGTGTCACTACCCCCACCCCCATGGGTCCCTGTCTGTCTCTGTCCTCTTTGTCCCCCCTCCACCCCTGCAGGCAACACTGTAGCATCTTTCATGGCTTCATTCACTGTTTTTGAGAGCATGGAGGATGCATTCATGGCAAGCTATTAACATAACAGATCTTCTATGGTTATTTGCTTCCTAAGTAAATTCTCTAGGCAACAATTAAGAATTTGGGTATACAGAGATGGGGGCCTAGAAGAACCATCCTTTAAATCTTAACACAAAGTAGGTTTGTTACTGATAAAGCTATTCCTGAACTGGAGAAAATATTCAGAGAAAGTGAGATAAGAACTTTAGTTTTAGAATAGGATATTTTATGTGCAGTGATAACAGATTTTTATTGCCATTGCTCATTGAAAGGCCCCATAAGAGAGAAACACAGGGCCTGATTGTCGTTTCTACCAATTTTTTCTTTTCTTTTTTCTTTATTTTTGTGGGGGGAGGGTAAGATTTGGTCCATGTTGTAATCAAACATGTCCTTCCTGTGAGCATATATTCTGGATAGAACTTGTTTTTCCAGAAAGATTTTACTTCCACATCCTCTCCTCACTCTCCTTGTTATCATTATTATTGTCATTATCGCCATCAGCAGCTAAGTTTCTCTGAGTACCCGCTGCTCCCAGAAAGGGTTGTAGAAATCATGAAACAACCCACATCTGTCATTTGCTTTAAGTGACTTAACTTCAAGTTAGGAGAGAGAACACATACATAAAAAGATAAATATGTATAAATCAAACAACTGAATGCTGAAGACACAGGGTGACAACCTATGGGTCCCAGTGTAAAACATGTGCCCTGGAAAAACCTTCAAGGTCATGGTTCTTGAAGGGTGTGGTAGCAAAGGGTGGCCAACGTGAGTGTGGGCGTGGGAGACAGCATGACCGGGGTATACAGCACCTGGATGGAGGAGGACAGGGAGCTGAGGCTCAAGAGCCACATGCTGCAGCAGCAGCCTGATGCCTGGAGAGCAGCCTCCAGGAACAGCTTGAGGTCCAGATTGCTAATTAGAATTTTTTTCTGTGTAGTTTTCCAGGATCAGCATGGAGTGTCATATTCATCTCTGGCAGGCTTCCTAACTCTGTCTAGCCAGTCAAGCTCCACCGACTCACATGTGTTCCTTCTGCAAAGCCCTTCTCTGGATTTGCATGTGCTTAAAATACAGAAAGACAAGACAAGAAAAGAAAAATCCCTGCCATCTTCGTGCACGGAGGTGATGCTGATTTTCTGACATGTCTTCCTGCTGCCTCTGAAACACTGGTGTGTCAACCTGATAAAGAGAGCAGGGCCAGTTCTGGAGATTTCCCGCTCGGTGCAGTGGCCTTCATGGGTTCTTCTTTGGCATACTGAGGACATGATGGAAGTTGCATGCATGATGAGGTAGGGTAGGCTTTGCCTCCTACCAGCCAAAAGCCTAGCTTCCCACCCTTTACCCTCCCACGTGCTCCCTGGATTTCCCCAGATCTTCCCAGTTCATCCACAAGATGACACACTGGGGAGCTACATGTCAGCTACGTGGCTGTGTGTTGTCTGCCCACGGCTGGTTGGCTAGTTCTGTCACTAGCCACCTGTGTGACTTTGGACCTTAACTCTGTGGGCCTCATTTTCTCATCACTGAAAAGAGAGGTTTGGACTAGATGGTCTTTCAGAAAGTCCCAGCTCTGAAGTAGGCAGCTGCAAAAACATTCTCTTCTTTACATTTACCTGTAACAACTTTTTTCTCCTCTGCCTACTCAGGGAGAGAGACTCTAGAAGGAAGCACATTTCAACAACCCGGAGCATGACTGCTGTGACCTTGAGAACGCAGTAGAGTTGTTTAGCTATCTCATGTGGGATTTAGGTTCCAGCTTTTGGCCTATTTCTGACCACTCTGTTCTCCTGAAAAAGTGACTTCTCCAAACCCCACTTTTTCTCCTCTTTAGAGGACTGATAATATTTCTTGTTTTGTAACATGATGATGAGATTCCACAAGACAAAGTATTAAACGTTCTTAGCCATGTCTGACCAAATGCAAATATCCAATACATTTGGTCACCATAGAAAATAAACATTATACGTTATCTTATTATTTTAGCAAAATACCTGAGATAGTTATGCTACCTTAAAAACTTATTTATATTGAAATTTTAAAAGATCCCGTCTGTGTACCTAGAGATCCATTACTTTTAGGTGTCTGTTGAGGCAGCGTGACATGGTAGGATCGTGGCATGTTGACTGCTTATATCTTGAGGCAGGAAATGAAAGAAAAGAGGAAGAGGAGGGGAGCTCGCCATTCCCTGATTGGGACAGATGAGGAAGACCATCCCTCTGAATTTGTCTAGGGGTTTAGCATTGTGACTTGTTAAGGAAAGATGTGAATTCCATGGTAGATCTCTGCTGCAAGTGCCCCTTTAATATATTATTTTGTCTCATAAGTGTCTAAAACTGGCAGAGTTCTCTGGCTAACCTGATGCTTGATTGGCCCCCCTCACAGTGGCAGCTGCCTGGGAGCCAGACTATCCCAGCTTCGGTAGAGAGCTAGCTGGGATCAGAAGCTTCCTGTTGTCCCCGAGGTTCCTGGGTGCGGCAGAACTGTGAGTGGTGTTTCTGCTATTGCATGGGTCATGTACTCGTGTGGGGGGGGGACAGAGGTGGGGGCCAACAGCTACTCTAGTGCCACGGAATCTGTGGAGACCTCTTGGGTAGTCCATCATGCAGAAAAATCCGTACACTTGCTTGGCTCCTCCCAAGGTACCAGGCTTTAGTCTTTCATCACATGGACCAAGGTTGATTTAAGCAACCTCACAGCTACACGTGCAGTTCAGTCCAAGATCCCCCCAAGGACACTCTCAGTTGTAGGAAGTACTGTTGTTGTTGCTGCTGAAGCTATAATTTTTGCTTTTGGACATCTTACCACGGCTGTGAAGGATTTACTCCAGCCACGGCAGCTTTAGATGAGCCAGCCTGCAGGCCCTCCACATGATACCTCTCGTAGACACTCTGGATGTCCCTGAAGCCTCCTTTGATCTAGTCATGAAGAAGTGCCTCCCCTTCCCATGATGACAGAGGCAGGCTGGCCTGCTGAATCTGCAGACCGCCTTGATTAAGCAGTCTGTGGTTCACAGAGTGATGCATTTATGTAACTAGCTGGTAAAAGGCCTCTTTACTCTCCTCCAGGGACTGGGGGATTCTTGCCTCTGTGCACCACCTCCCTGGTGCCTCAGCCAAGACTCTAACAAGGCACCATTCTCCTGCCTTATTGTCTACTTCTCTTAATTATCATTGGCAGGCAAAACGGATTGATCTGGGGTTAGAGAGATGGCTCAGTGGTTAAAAGTGTGTACAGGTCTTCAAGAAGACTTGAATTCAGTTTTCAGCACCCACATTGGGTGGCTCACAACCACCTGTAACTCCAAGTCCAAGGGCTCTGACTCATTCTTCCGGCCTCTGTATTACCCACATATACAAAATTAAGAATTTAAAATTAATCTTAAAAAATGTTCTTTAGGAAATAGACTGATCTGATAACATGAAGAGCAGACAACCCCCAGATCTGCCAGCTACACGCCCAGCAGCAGTTAGAAGGCTGCTGAAGAGATCCAGAATGGCTGGGAGTCCAAGAATATAGAGCTGCTGAGGAGGCAGGAGGCCACAAAGAGCTGAGCCTGCAGAAGATAAGGGTCTACAAAGATTCAAGCTTTGGAAGGCAAAGGACTGTGAAGAGCTGGGGCTGCGAATGAAGGAGCTGAAAGCCCAGCTTCTGTAGAGTTCCAGAAAACTGCTGAGAATTACAGTTCTGCATGCTGAGCCACACCGGAGTGTCAGAGAGTCGAGGGGCCTGACACTCAAAGTTCAGCACCGCAACACTAAGAGCTAAGGGTTCCAATATCAGAGGCCTGGAGTTGCTGACAGAAAGAAAGCTGTAATTTGCTGATTCACAATTCCATCTGAATGGAACAAAAGTACCCTTAGCCGATTGACAATACAATAATCTAAAGACCTACTTTGGTTCCCTCCTTTTAAAAGGTTACCTCACAATAACACTTGGGGACTAAGCCTTTTACACCTGAATATTTGAAGGATATTCAAGATCCAAACTACAACACACAATAACACGTATGGGGCTTCTTATCCTCATGTCTTCTTCAGTGATGACAACTGTGAAAGTACAATCTCCTGGTGATGGAGATTGAATAATACAGATAGACAGCAAGGTCGATGAAGGCAAGATCACCTCTACCTGGTGTATTCTTTAGCCCAAATACCTAGTACACTGCCTGGCACATAGCAGTACCAGAAGGCCTTTCTGAGTGGTGCAAGACAGAGCTGGTCACCAATCACCGCACCTTCAGCAGAAATAGCGTAGCTCTCACAATTCCAAGTTCGTTCCGTCTGTCGGCTTGTGGGCCCACCCACTCAGAAGGGTCTATACCTGCCCCTTCCTAAGCATAGACCAGTGCAATATATTGGGAATATAATGTAACTCACAAGCAGAATTTACAACTTTCACAGTTACATGGAAAAAGCAAAAGAAAACAGGTAAAAATAAGTTTAAAGTTTGCTTTTATTTTGCCTACCATGCCTAGAATATTGTCATTTCAACATGTAACATGTGAAAAGTTCTCATTAATTTTTCCATACTAACTTTGAACTATGATGTGAATTTTGTACATGGAGCACATCTCAGTTGGAGACCAGTGCATTTCAAGCACTCAGTAGCCATCTGCACATCCATCTCATGGCTACTCTATGGGAAAGCAAAGCAAGAAGGCAAGATGACACGTCTTCTTAAGGACACCCTCCAGTCCTAGGCCCAGCCCCCTGCCTTCATTCTGACATTCCATTCTCTTCACAGTGGTTTCCCTGGGAAAGAGCTTCTAGTTTCTTGGAACACATGTCATTACCCAAACAGGTGTCAGTTTTTACTTTATCACTTTCAAAAAAGTCCCATCTCAGAAGCAACACCAAAACCATAGTCATTCTATAAGACACACATCACCACACAGGATTAGCAACTCCAAATACCTCGGGCTGGTTAGTTGGAGTAGACAGCAACTGCACTTCTCCTTTCTCATCATGCCTTTGGAGATCTTAATCCATTGTGCTCTTGTTTAGATATTACCCTCTCTGAAATTTCATTTGCTCATTCATTTTATTAAGTGCTTACTACATGTAACTGAGTTATTAAAACAATTATGAGCAAGAAGGATGCACTTTTTACTCTTGGAATCTTAAATCTGAGTGAGATTGGAAGAGGAATAAGTAAGGTATACACTGAATAGGGGAATAAATAGTTGGTACTTGGAAAGATCATGGGCAAGTGACTAAACTAGCATAGGGTTGTACAAGTGTGTCTATACATAAGTGTGTGTGTGTGTATGTGTGTGTGAGTATGTGTGTGTGTAAAGGAGCAGGCAGAGAAGTAACATGCTGCTAATGTGAGAACTGAAGACTGAGGAGCTGGTGTGTGGGTTGTTGGGACATGGAATGGGGAAATGTAAAACAGTGTCCTAGGCAAGAGGAAAGCAAGCATGAGACCAGAAGGGAGTCAATAAATCATGTCATCTAGCTGGAGTTTGGGAGAGTATACATGTGACTTGGGCACGTGGGTGATGAGGGATAATTATGGTCAACAGTTTGTGTTTTTTTTTTTTGTTTTTTTTTTAAACCCTGGACACATCAGCTCTGATTCTAATTTTTTACCTGTATTCTTAGTCTGTCGGAACAGCTGTTTACAGGGTACTTCCCTGTTTCAATTTCAATTCAACACACATCTCAAAGTAGTTCTCTGACCTAATTTCCCTGTCTCAAATAATGAGACCAGCATAATTTCAATCTTTCAGCTAACTCCCCTTTCCTCTTCCCACATCTTCACCTGATGAACCCAAATTGTCACTAAGTCTTACTCATTTTTAAACTAAGTTTCTGGATACTTTTGGTCCCGGCAATTTCTGCCTTCCCTGAAGCTAATCCATCACTCATTTTTATAATAACTTTAAATTTTCACCAGCAGTGTCAGAATTCTAAGTGGTATAATTTGTACTCTGTTGAAATATCATTTTGGAACAAATCAGCTGTTTAAAAATTGTATTAGATGATGAAGTAGGAAAATAATTTTAGGGCTTCAGAGAAACTGAGTGATTTTTATTGAAAAAACACAGTTCTTAGTCTTGTATTTATTAATAGCCTCTTTTGCCAACCTTCCCTTAAGTCACAAGGCGTTATTGCCTGCACAGAGAACCTATCGACAGGACTTTTCATTGTCTAGTTGTGTCCCTCCTTTTAAGAATGAATTCTTCCCTGAATGCATTACCTGCACGTGCACCCCACCTTAAGCTTGCCCTTGATTACGGAGTAGCTTACTTCATGCTGACACAGCAATTAATTCTAACCATACCCTGAACAGTAGACATGGGGAATTTAAAACACAAAAACCAGATTTTATTCAGTGTCTGGGAATAAATGATAATTTCCTCCAGTTGTATTTTGTCATATTTTAACGAAAACAATTTACTGGCTGGAAATTCTACTTCAATCAGTAAGTATTTATTGAGATACATACACTGTGTTTAGGCTGAAACTACTCGGTAGAAGTATGATGACTCTGCTTTCACCAACTGAACATCAGGGCACACAGTGTGACAGTAGGGCAGAGTGCTTAAACCAATACTAAATGAGAGAATTTGCATTTATATGAAGTTACAAGAAATGTGAGAGAAATATTGTCTCCTGAGCTCACAACTTCATTGGAAACACAATTCTAGTATTCATTCATTAGCCTCACTATCAAGAAAAGAGTAAGGGTCAGATCCAAGATGGCGGTGCTAATTGCCCACGGTATCTAAACAGCAGGAGCCCAGTGAGAGCCGAGCGACCAACAGGCTGTGCTGTGCGCTCCAAAACCCTAATGTCTGTGTTTTCCAGGTAAGAGAAGAACCCATGGTAAGGGAACCGCAGGGGTCCAACCTCAGGCCGCCCACCCAATTCCACTGTCTGTGGATAGCTTCCAGGTACCCGGGTGTGGCTCCAACCTCATGCACACACTTTACCTTTCAAGGTATACCGCTCCAACCTCAGGCCTCCTGACACTTGGGACCCATGGAAACAACTCCAGCCACCTCACCGAAATTCAACCAGTCTCCCCTAAGGAGACCTGCAAGTCCTCTGAGCGCACATGTTCTCCAAAATGGCTACATTTAGTGAGCACAATGTCTGAGCATAGTGTCTAGGCATGATGCCTGAGCACCTGGAGCTCACTAACCTCAGAGCAAGAAAGCCAGTAGCTGGGTGGCTGGCTGAGTCAGTGAAAAAACAGTTTCTAGGCTCCTGAGAAGTCTGCTTGGTTCCTAGGATCATATAACTGAAGACAGCCAAGGGCAAGTCCCTGAGAACTACCCACCAGTCCAAGACCATTCCCACCAACCTGAAAAGGGCCCCTGCAGGAACATCCAGCTTCCTGACCAGGGCTCTTGCTGAACCCCTGAGAACTCCAGCAGGCAATAGGATCTACCAGCCAACACCAGAGACAACCAGATGAATAAAGACGAGCATAAAAACACAATCAACAAAAGCCAGAAAAATGTGGCATCCCCAGAGCCCAGTTATCCCATGGCAAGCAACCCTGGATACCCTAATGCACCTGAAACACAAGAAAATGACATTAAATCTATGCTTATGAAAATGATAACAGAAGAAACAAATAAATTCCTTAAAGAAATACATGAAGGTACAGTCATATAGTTTGAGGCCTTTAGAAACTAAATAATCACTGAAAGAAATACAGAAAATACAAACAGGTGAAGGAAATCAATAAAACAGTTCAAGATCTTAAGATGGAAATAAAAACAGTAAAGAAAGCACAAACTGAAGAAATCTCAAAGAGGGAGAAACTAGGGAACTTAGGGAAAAAGAGGTAAACATCACCAACAGAATACATTGTGCTCACTAATGTAGCCATTTTGGAGAACATGTGCGCTCAGAGGACTTGCAGGTCTCCTTAGGGGAGACTGGTTGAATTTCGGTGAGGTGGCTGGAGTTGTTTCCATGGGTCCCAAGTGTCAGGAGGCCTGAGGTTGGAGCGGTATACCTTGAAAGGTAAAGTGTGTGCATGAGGTTGGAGCCACACCCAGGTACCTGGAAGACATGGAGGAAAGAATCTCAAGTGTAGAAGACACAATGGAAGAAATCAATGCACCCATTAAAGAAAATGTTAAATCCAAAAAATTCCTGACCCAAAACATCCAAGAAATCAAAGATGCTATGAAAAGACAAAACCCAAGAATAATAGGAGTAGAAGAAAGAGAAGATTTTGGGCTCCAAGGCCCAGAAAATATTTACAACAAAATCATAGAAGAAAATTTCCTAAATTTTAAGAAAGAGATGAATGGTGCTGGTCTAACTGGGTGTCTACATGTAGAAAAATGTAAATAGATCCATACTTATCACCCTGCACAAAACTAAAGTCCAAGAGGATCAAAGACCTCAACATAAAACCAGACACACTAAACCTCTTAGAAGAAAAAGTGGGGAAGAGTCTTGACCTCATTGGCACAGGAGACAACTTCCTGAACAGAACACCAACAGCACAGGCTCTAAAGCAACAATCAATAAATGGGACCTCATGAAACTGAAAAGCTTCTGTAAAGCAAACGACACAGTCATTAGAACAAAACGACTGCCTACAGATTGGGAAAGGATCTTTACCAACCCTATATGTGACAGAGGGCTAATATCCAGAATATATAAAGAACTCAAGAAGTTAAACAGCAACAAATCAAATAATTCAATTAAAAAATGGGGCACAGAGCTAAGCAGAGAATTCTCTGTAGAGGAATATCGAATGACAGATAAACACTTAAAGAAAGAGATGCCTATAAGCATAAAAGAGGTCTACAAAACACCAAATAGATTAGACTAGAAAAGAAAATCCTCATGCTATGTAATAATCAAAACACTAACTGTACAGAACAAAGAAAAAATATTAAAAGCTGCAAAGAAAAATGCCAAGTAACATATAATAGCAAACCTGTCAGAATCACACCTGAGGGCTGGAAAGATGGCTCAGATGTTAAAGGCTAGGGTCACAACCATAAATATATAAATCACATCTGACTTCTCACCAGAGACTATGAAAACCAGAAGGGCCTGGGCAGATGTCTTGCAAACCCTAAGAGACCACAGGTGCCAGTCCAGACTACTACACCCAGCAAAACTTTCAATCACCATAGATGGAGAAAACAATATATTCCACACAGAACCAAATTTAAACAATATCTATGTACAAGCCTAATCCTAAAGAAGATACTAGAAGGAAAACTCCCACCTGACAAGGTTAACTATACTCCCAAAATGCAGGATATAAATAACATCATTACAGCAAAACCAAAAATAGACAAGCACATAACCAACATCAAAATAAAAGGAAGGAACTAACAGTTACTGGTCACTAATATCTCTCAAAACTCTACAATAAAAAGATTAGCAGAGGGGGCTGGAGAGATGGCTCAGAGGTTAAGAGCACTGTCTGCTCTTTCAGAGGTCCTGAGTTCAATTCCCAGCAACCACATGGTGGCTCACAACCATCTAGAATGAGATCTGGTGCCCTCTTTTGACATGCAGGCAGTATAATGTATACATAATAAATCTTAAAAACAAATAAATAAATAAAAAGTTTTAAAAAAAAGATTAGCAGAATAGATGTATAAACAGGACCCAACATCCTGCTGAATACAAGAAACACACCTCAGCCACAAAGAAAGACATTACCTGAGAGTAAAGGGCTGGAAAAATGTTTTCCAAGCAAATGGACTCAAGAAACAAGCTGGAGTAGCCATTCTAACATCTAACAAAATAGACTTTCAACCAAAATTAATCAAAAGAGATGAAGAAGGACACCATACTTATGAAAGAAAAATTCCACCAAGATGACATATGAGTTCAGAGCATCAAATACAAGGGTACCTATATTTGTAAAAGAAACAGTAATAAAGCTTAAACCACACAACCATCCCTACACATTAATAGTGGGAGACTTCAACACCCAACTCTTACCAAAGGACAGGTCAATGAAACAGAAATAATAACACTAACAGATGTCATCAATCAAATGGACCTAACAGACATCTAGAGAACTTTTCATTCAAACACAAAAAAATAAACCTTCTTCTCAGCGCCTCATGGAACCTTCTACAAAATTGACCATATAGCCAGGAACAAGCAAGCCTCAACAGATACAAGAAGACTGAAATAATCCCTTGTATCCTATCAGACCACTATGGACTAAAACTGGACCTTACCAACAACAGAAACAACAGAAAGCCTACATATGCATGGAAACTGAACAACTCTGTACTCAACAATCACTGGGTCAGGGAAGAAATAAAGAAAGAAAGAGTTCCTAGAATTCAATGAAAATGAAGACACAACATACCCAAACTTATGGGACACATGAAAGCAATGTTAAGAGGAAAGTTCCTAGCACTAAGTGCCTTCATAAAGAAGTTAGAGACATCTCATACAAGCAACTTAATGGCACACTTAAAACCTCTAGGGGAAAAAAAAAGAAGCAAACACACCCAAGAGGAGTAGATAACTGGAAATAATCAAACTCAGGGCTGAAATCAAAATTAGAAACAAAAAGAAGAATTCAAAAAATCAAAGAACGAATCAAGAGCTGGTTCTTTGAGAAAATCAATAAGATAGACAAACCCTTAGCCAAACTAACTAAAAAGCAGCAAGACACCATCCAAATCAACAAAATCAGAAATGAAAAGGAGGACATAATGACTGAGAAAATTTAAAGAATCTTTAGGTCTTATTTCACAAGCCTATATGCCACAAAATTTGAAACTCTAAATGAAATGGACAATTTTCTTGCTAGATTCCATTTACCAAAGTTAATCAAGACCAGGTAAACAAATTAAATAGTCTTATATCCCCTAAGGAAATATAAGGAGTCATCAACAGTCTTAGAACAACAAAATGCCCAGGTTCAGGTAGTTTCAGGGCACAATTCTACCAGATCTTCAAAGAAGAGCAAATACCAATACTCTTCAGACTATTCCACAAACTAGAAACAGAAGAAACATTACCAAACTCATTCTATGAGGCCACAGTCACCTTGATATCTAAACCACACAAAGACCCAACAAAAAAAGAGAATTTCAGACCAATTTCTCTTATGAACATTAACTTTAAATTACACAATAAAATTCCCAGCAAACTGAATCCAAGAATCCATAAAAAATATTATCCACCATGACCAAGTAGGCTTCATCCCAGGCATGAGGAGTGGTTCAATATATAGAAACCCATCAATGTAATCCACCATATAAACAAACTGAAGGAATAAGAGCAAACATGATCATCTCCTTAGATGCTGAAAAATCTTTTGACAAAATCCAACACCCGTTCATGTTAAAAGTCTTAGAGAGATACAAAGCACATATCTAAACATCGTAAAGACAATATACAGAGAGCCTATAGACAACATCATGCTAAATGGAGAGAAACATAAATCAATCCCACTAAAATCAAGGACAAAACAAGGCTATTCATTCTCTCCATATCTAATCAACATAGTACTTGAAGTCCTAGCTAGAGCAATAAAACAACTAAAGGAGATCAAGAAAACACATGTTGGAAAGGAAGAAGTCAAAGTATCTCTATTCTCAAGTGATATAGTAATATACATAAGTGACCCCCAAAATTTAACCAGGGAACTCCTACAGCTGGCAAACATCTTCAGCAAAGTGGTTGGATGCAAAATTTACTCCAAAAAACCAGTAGCTTCCGTGTACACAAATGATAAATGGGCTGAGAAAGAAATTAGGGAAACAACCCCTTCACAATAGTAAAAAACAGTATAAAATATTTCAGTATAATTCTAACCAAGCAAGTGAAAGACCTGTATGACAACAACTTCAAGTCTCTGAAGAAAGAAATTTAAGAAGATATCAGAAGGTGAAAAGATCTCCCAAGCTCATGGATTGGTAGGATTAACATAGTAAAAATGGCCAAGTTACCAAAAGCAATCTACAGATCCAATGCAATTCCCATCAAAATACCAACACAATTCTTTGCCAACCTTGAAAGGGCAACGCTTAACTTCATATGAAAAAACAAAACAAAAAACCTGGAATAGCTAAAACAATCCTGTAAAATAAAAGATCTTCTGTAGGTATCTCCAAGAAAAGTTCACCAAGACAATGTCTCAATTCTGAACATCTATGCCACAAATGCAAGGGTACCCGTATTTGTAAAAGAAACATTATTAAAGCTTAAATCACACATCGAACCCTGTGCACACAATAATGGTGGGAGACTTCAGCACCCCACTCTCTACAATGGACAGATCACTGAGACATAAAATAAATGGGGAAATAAGGAAACTAACAGATGTCATGAATCAAATAAACCTATCAGATATCTACAGAACATTTCAGGCCCCATGGGGGCCTGTAGAGACTGATGCATCAGCTAACAACCATGCATGGAGAGGACCTAGGCCCTCTGCTCAGATGTAACCCATTCCGGAGAGCAACAGTAATAAAAAGTGCATGGTACTGGCATAGAAACAGACTGGTAGATCAATGGAAATGAATGGAAGACCCAGAAATACACACACACACCTAAGAACACTTGATTTTTGACAAAGTACCCAAAATCATACAATGGAAAAAAAGTATCTTCAACAAATGGTACTGATCTAATTGGATGTCTATATATATAGAAAAATGCAAATAAATCTATACTTATCACCCTGCACAAAAGTAAAGTCCAAGTGGATCAAAGACCTCAGCATAAAACCAGACACACTAAATCTGTTAGAAGAAAAAGTGGGGAAGAGCCTTGACCTCATTGGCACGGGAGACAACTTCCTGAACAGAACATCAACAGCACAGGCTCTAAGACCAACAATCAGTGAAACTGAAAAGCTTCTGTAAAGCAAATGACACTGTTGTCAGAACAAATGACAGTCGTCAGACTGCCTACAGACTAGGTCTTCACCAACCCTACCTCTGACAGAGGCTAATATCCAGAATATATAAAGAACTCAAGAAATATTAAACACCAACAAACCAAATAATCCAATTTTAAAATGGGGTACAGCGCTGAACAAAGAATTTTCAACAGAGGAATATCAAATGGTGGAGAAATGCTTAAAGAAATTCTCAATGTCCTTAGTCTTCAGGGAAATGCAAATCAAAACAACTCTGAGATTCCATCTTACACCCATCAGAATGGCTAAGATAAAAAACTCAAGTGACAACACATGTTGGAGAGGATATGGAGAAAGGGGAACTCTTCTCCATTGCTGGTGGGAATGTAAACTTGTACAACTACTTTGGAAATCAATCTGGCACTTTCCTAGAAAATTGTGAACAGTGCTACCTCAAGATCCAGCTATACCACTCCTGAGCATATCCCTGAAAGATGTTCAACCATACAGCAAGGACATTTGCTCAACTATGTTCATAGCAGGTTTATTTGTACTAGCCAGAATCAGGAAACAAAGTAGATGTCCCTCAACTGAAGAATGGATACAGAAATTGTGCTACAAATGTACAATGGAATACTACTCAGCAATTAAAAACAAGGAAATCATGAAATTTGTAGGCAAATGTATGGAACTAGAAAAGATCATTCTGAGTGAGGTATCCCAGACCCAGAAAGACACACAGGGTATTTACTCACTTAAAAGTAGATATTAGCCATAAAGTACAGGGTAACCATACTATAATCCACAGACCTAAAGAAGCTAAATAACAAACAGAACCTTAGGGAGAATGCTTAATTCTCATTCAGAAGGGCAAATAGAATAGACACTGGAAACAATTAAAGAGAGGCAGCAGGACAGGAGCCTACCACAGATGGACTCTGAAAGACTCCATCGAGCAAGGGATCTAAGTAGATGCAGAGACTCACAGCCAAACTTTGGGCAGAGCACAGGGAGTCTTATGGAAGAAGGGGGTTATAGAAGGATTCAGAGGAGACAGAAGCTCCACAAGAAGACCAACAGAGCCAACAAATCTGGGCCCATGGGGGCCTGTAGAGACTGATGCATCAGCCAACAACCATGCATGGAGAGGACCTAGGCCCTCTGCTCAGATGTAACCCATAAACAGCTCAATCTCCATTAGGGTTCCCTAGTAAGGGAAGCAGAGACTGTCTCTAACATGGACTCTGTTGTCCTCTCCTCGATCTCTTCCCCCTGGCAGGGCATCCTTGCCAGGCCACAGAGGAAGAGGATGCAGGTAGTCCTGATAAGACTTGACAGGCTGGAGTCAGATTGTAAGGGAGGAGGGGGGAGGATTTGGGAGGGGAAGGCAGGGAGGGTGGGACTGGGATTTGATGAGAGATGGGGCTACAATTAGTATATAAAGTGAATAAATTTAAAAAAAAATTCTAGAAGGTGAAAAAAAAAAGCGTAAGGGAATGTCGGCTGGCGCAGGCGCTTTGTTAGCTATGAGGACTAGAGAGATAACGACAAACAACTCACAGTCACTGCTTTCCCAGCTGGCTTCTTGTGATGCTGCTTTATTTGTCACCTTGTCTAAGGCTTTGGTATTCAGATGCTCTCAAGTTTTTAAAATGAGCTTTACGCTGAAGCCAGCAGACTGTAAAGTGATGTCAATTACTGTTTGTGTATAGGTATGACCTTCAGGGTAGTCTGCGTTTATTATTCAAAATTACAACATCAACTTTGGTCAGAATGGCCAGCCCTCTATCCTGCCCCACATGTTTTAGACTTAAGATATCCTGAAACCAAATTAATTTGTGGTGCTTTGAATGAGAAATGTCCCCATAGGCTAAGGGGACACTTGAGCACTTGATTCCCAGTAGGTGCCAATATTTGGGGAGGCTAAAGAGGTGTGTGTTTGCTGGAGGAAGTACGTTGATAGGGTCGGCTTTGAGGATTTTTTATATAGCCTTGTACACTTCTGGTTTGCACTCTGCTTCCTGCTTACAGTTGAAGATATGAGCTCTCAACTTCCTGCTTCTGCCGTGATGCTTGCTTCCTGCCGTGCTTTCCTGCTGTGTTAGACTCTTGTCCTTTGAGCCATAAGCCAAAATAAACCCACTCTTCTGAACTGCTTTTGGCTACAGTGTTTTTTTCAAAGCAGCAGAAAAGTAAGACATCATCCAATATCACACTCACAGTTTAATTCACATGTACACATGTATACATACTCTAATATACATGTACACATCCACATGTATAATTCACATGTACACAACCATGCTCCAATACACATACACACACCTACAGTCACCAGTCCTTACTTAATTCTGTTTCAATAGATCACCCAAATAAAAATTATTTCTCATTTCAGAAAAAAACCTATACACTTAAAAACATAATTACATAATATTTTCCCCTATAAATGGTAACATCCCACTTAACAGTACATCCTAGAGTATTGTTTTAAGATATAGTATGCAGTTTTCAAGCCCTCTGCAGCAGAAGAAAGATCAAGTGAACTTCTCAGATGAAAAAGAAGTGAACTTCATGTAGAATGAGAAATAAGACAATAACAACACCGTGAGGAACCTAAGAACTCAAGAGAAGGGGATACCAGGAAAGAAAAGCAGGAAGGAAGAAACTTTGGCCTATTAATTATAAGGTTTGGGAGGAAGAAACCAGATAATGGACTCTGCCTTTAAGTATCTTTACATTGGAAAGATATTTTAGAGAGAAAAGAGGGCAAAGAAGATTGGTCAAAGTAATGAAGGCTAACATTTAAAATGACTTGAGAATTAAAAGGTGTAAAAGTAATTTTTATTTTCCAGATATAATTGTTGTCTCAAAGGCTTACTGCTTCTGTCTGCTAACATAGGCCTACTCCTGGAAGCTTCTGGCCTCCATACAATCTAACTTAGGTCTAGACCGTTTTCAGCCTCTGAGAATTACTACTGAATGAGCTCATCATTTCTAGCTCTTTCTGAACTCCGGCTGGCTGGTTCAACTCAGCTGTTCTGGCTCAAACTCCTCTCAAAGCTGACTGACTTAAACTGGATTATCTTGACTTCTGACTGAATTATTGTTTGGCTTCAAACTAACTTTGGCAATATGTTCTAATCTGGCTCCTTCTCATTCTCTAACTTGTTCTCTCTCTGCAACCTGTCTCTGTATAACTGTCCTGATAAAACTGCCTCTAAACTCCATGAACTGAACTGCTACCAACTGAACTGTCACCAACTCAACTCCAGTACACTGCCTCTAGATTTACTGACTCACTAAACTCAATTCCACTGAACTCAGTTCAACTGAACTCACTGTGAACTGACTCCCAAGTGACTGACTGACTCTCTCTCTCTTCCCTGTCTTAAGTAGACTCCTTTTTCCCTGGTAAGTTGGTTGTATCCAACTCTGACTCATTTTGTCAAATCTTTCTCTGATTTGTTACTTTGCCTGCCCCTCATTTAGACATCACTTTCAAATGTGGGTGCTTCCTTCTACTAACTAACATTACCTTCATTGTTTGGGATTAAAGGTATATATTAAGGGTGTGTCTAGATTCTAGCCAGATGAGTTGAAGAGGTTAAAGATGTCTGCATTCCAGCCAGATCATGCAGACCAAAGTTTTTTGGTGTGATCCCTTATCAGAACAGCCATGTTTCTGGATTAAAATTCCTCTCAAAATAGAAAAGATGCAAGAATGTATTTAGGCAGAGATCTATGAATGGTAGTACTAGTTTAATTGGAAACTTTGAGTTTCTACAAAATGTTGGAAAATGGTACAGGTTGACTGGTCCCACCAGAAAGTGGAATGTGGGTTGTTTGCAGCAAGAGTTCTAGATGGAACAGAGTTGATTTCCATGTCTGGTTTAAAAACTTGTCTGGCCCCTTCTCTGAATTGGCAATAGAAAACCACTTGGAAGGCGGAAATCTTCTGAATAATTAGACATAATTAGGTTGTCAACTCATGTATCATTTTGCTCTGCCTCTTAAGGATGTTTTGCAGATTAATTAGTTAATGTTTGTAAAATAAGCTCCAAGTGCCATGTATCATTGACACAGAATTTGATTTTCACTGTGATGAATGTAATTAAGTCATGTTGACTTTATACAGACTTTCTCTGCAGGGTAGTGTCTGTTCTGGAAGGTTCTTGAACTGACATTTCATGAAGAAAGCTTTGAGGGTAGGTATTTTGCAGTGTCTGTGATACATATTGAGAGCACGGATTAGAGTGGTGGCTTCCATTGATGACTGAAGGTTTTATTTTTACCTAGGGAGCAAACAAAGTTTTTCTTTTGAATACGAAGTCACTCTTGCCTACCATATAATTCCTTTATTAAATATTCTTCAGTTATGAGATTCGTTTCTTTAAAACTCAGAAATGGCTTCAAATATCCTCTGTTAGCAATATCTGTTAGCAAGCTTTTCTTAAATAGATAATTGATTATTGATTCAGAAAAAGGTTCAAATATGTAATCTGCAGTCTCAGATTTTGGTGACATTTGAAAGAGGAATTAAATTAGCTAAAGGAAAATGATTTTCAAATATTTGGGTCATGGGATTCCTTAATCTCAAAAATCACTGAAGAACCTGAAAATGTCTATATGCTGGTTGTATAAATCAAGCCTTGTGTACAATTGAAGTGAAGAAAAAAATCAAATCAAATTTCATTTTTAATTAAAATCATAAGATTATTCCATAGTAAAACGGATAATATGCTTTTAATGAAAATATCAGGGAGGAGTATGACACTGTTTTATATTTTTATAAGTTTCTTTTATGTCTGGCTCAATGAAAAGCAGCTGTGATCCCAGGCCGGCTTCTGCAGCCAATCTTCTGTGAGATATTGTTTTGGTTGAAGTAGTTGAAGAAAATTTTGCCTCACACAGATTTGTAACTGGAACAGAGAGAGCATTTTAAAGATAATTTTGGTTATTTGTTTTAGATTTGACACAAAACCCCCCAAATAGGCAGTTTCTTTAGGTTTCTGAAGTTGCGTACATAACTTTTTGTCATCCTGTGTATATAAAGGCATTACTCTATCTTGTACTTGTGTCTAGCATTGGGCATTTGGAAGCTCTCGATCCTTTAAGTTAGGCCATGCTGTCAAATGTTAGCACCGGTCAGGATCAAGTGATCACTCTCATTAACATTGTTACTCATTTCATCATAAATTCTTTAGGTACTGGTGTGCTGTCACGTTCCCAGATTCTTATTTTCATTTGAAAGCTGGAATTTTATTATTGGCAATAAATACTTTCAATTGTTTTCCATGAAATGATAGTTTCATTTTGTTCACTTTAGAGAAATGATCTGCCAAATACCCATATCTGATTAGCCATGTTTTGTAAACAAGTAGTCAGGCTCGCAGCTCAGAAACAGTACATCATTTTCCTAAAGTCAAAAATTGTAACCTGCGCTTAGCAAGCTCTTTCATGAGAATTTCTTTTTTTAATTTTAAATTTATTTATTTACTCACTTTACATCCTGATTGCAGCTCCCCTCCTCCAAGTTCCCCTTCCATGCCCCTCCCCCATTCTCCCCTTTCCTTCTCCTCAGAGGAGGAATTCTTCATGGGACAGCCTGCCCTGGAACATTAAGTTACTGCAGAACATGGTGCATCCTCTCAAACAGGCCAGGCAAGGCAGCCCAGTTAGGGGAACAGGGTCCAAAGGGAGGCTCTGAGTCAGAGAAGCCCCTGCTCCAATTTTTGGGGACCCACATGGAGACCAAGCAGCACATCTGCTACTTGGCGTGTGAGTGTGTGTGTGTGTGTGTGTGTGTGTCTTGGCGTGTGAGTGTGTGTGTGTCTGTGTCTGTGTGTGTGTGTGCACACTCGTGCGTGCGAGTGGTGGGGATGGGGGGGGAGGGCAGTCCATGCTTGCTCTGTGGTTGCTGGTTCAGGCTCTGTGATTCTTGTTTCCTCACCCTGAAGAGTAAAACAATATGTTCCAAGGTTAACATCCAATAAAATAAATAAATGCTTACTGCTTAGTCATTGCCATTGCTATCTGAATTGTCACATGGAGAGAAATCAGTGAGTGCATGATGGTGAGTGCACAGTGACTTACACCAGCTGAGCGCCCTGTTGCTGCCAGTGACATAGACACAGACCCTAACAAGTGTTTAAATACTGACTGCTAGTGTGTTTCACTTGCCTCATTTCACTGGTGCTCTATTTTATTCATGTGACCCAGGAGTCTTCCAGTAACTTCCTAGTGTGATCACGGGAGAAGTTCTGGACCTGTGTGGGGCAGGGAGCAACCGCTGGCTGTTGTTGGAGGAAGGTCCTTCAGCTGCGCACAGGGCGAGGAGGGAGAGCAGCTGACGGGTCTCCCAGTCTACAGACAGCGACAGGAGCATCGCATCTAAGGTACACCCCTCTTCTTTCTTTTTCTTCAGCGAGCGCACAGAAGCACTGGCACTCTGATTGGACGTGCAGTGCACGCAGACGCACGGGTCCAGTGGAAGTTTCAGAGAATCGTGTCTTTCTCATCTGTGTTGCACTCTGCCAAGCTCAGCACTCACTTTGCCTGAAAACGTTTATTGTTACATTAAAAGAAATGCTGTTTGTGACCCACTGAATTGCTTTTACATCTCACCAAACTTGGAAACCACATCTAGAAGATAAAATAAAATAAAAACCTCTGCTCAAGTAAAGGTGCTTTCACTTGTAATTTTCTTTTAAGGGAGTGTCAGCTCTGGAAGTAAAGATGCCATAAGCTTTTAATGGCTGTTTTTCCACGTCTTGACTCTGCTGTCAATAATGATCTTAACTTACTGCTGTCTTATTTTCACGTGTGCTTGTGTACATGTTGTGTGTGCATGGTGTGCACATGTGTTGGAAGGCAGAGATACACCACGTAACTTCCTCTATGGCTGTTTGTTTTGTTTGGAGATAGGGTCTCTGGAAGACCCTGTAATGTGCTGACTGTGTTAGAGCCTCTGGCCAGGAGGCTCCAGGAACCCCCCGTCTCTGGCTTCCCCACACTGGGACTACTGGCGCCCACTACCCTGCTCGGCTTTCACACAGGGGCTAGGGAGGAAGGCCGGGTCCCCACTTGGAGCAGCATGCGCTTCACCACCGGACCGTGCCCCTAGTGCCCCAACCTCTTCAAAATGGGTCAAATAATAAAAGTTTGTGTCAGGATGCAGAAAATGTGGATTATTACAAGAAATATTTTTTTATTTATTTCCTCTGGTAAAGTATAAGTGTTTACCTGGCATTTATAAGACCTGATGCCTTTTGTATAAATATACACAATTAACTCTCATCAGGAAGCTATTTTGAGACTGGAAATAAGTATTGCCCTCATTCAAAAAAACTTAAATTGGATCTAGATTTCTATTCCAATAAGTACTGCATAGAGGCCCTACTCTCACAATCTGAGAATCGTCACTGACAATAAATGCTAGAATAAAGTGGTCAGCATTTGGAATTTTAGCTTTTAAGGAATTTTATTGCTGTAGATTGAGACAGATGGAGGAAAAAGTAGACTAAATTAGAAGCAAATATTTTCTTCCCCCTGTTCAGCATCTGCTCTATATCTGCTTCCCTTCTTTGGCTTTCAGGGTATGTCCTTCTCCCTCCCTACTTGTATTTAACCCTACCCCACTATGCCTCTATTTCCTTGAACACTGGCACCCTCTACTTATGGCCAGGTCCTTGTCTAGGCTCCTTTGTTTTGTTATCATTTGACTCCCTGGCAAGGAATACACAGGAAGGATTGGTGGAGGAGATGGCTGGAATTCTGGTAGAAAGAGTTAGTTATCTACAGCAGTTCTCCAGATCGGGGCCTGAGTTAGGACGATGCACTGGAAATGAACACAGGAGGCAAATCTCTGCTAGTCATTGGAATGGGGCTGAGTGAGGGCACTTGAGAGTCTGGCTTAGGTGAGCTTGGTAAGGTGGGAGAGGCAGGGATGCAGGGACAGCGGTGACTCTCTCCTCTGAATGTTCTATTTGTTTTCTGATAGATGCAGATGGTTTTGTGGTGGAACCTGGCTTAGAGACATGGAGAATGCTCTCTATATTGAAGTTGTTGTTGAACTCACAGACATAAATAAAATCATGGGTGGGGTGGATAAAATAATAAGATACATTACTATGGGGGAACTTAGGAGCTGAAAATAGTAAGAAGAGGAGGAATTGACACAAATGGAGAAGTCCAAGGGTTGACAGAACTTGGAGGAAAAATCAACACAGAAACAAAGGACTGTAACATGGTGAAATAGTCTTGTTGCTGCTTAACAGCCATCAAGGAGATGCCTAAGACAAGACTTTGTAGCAGCCAGACAATCATCATTTCTTCATACCTCTTTATTAATAATGTAAATTTGGGCAAGCCACAAAACAGATCTGAAACAATGAGGCTAATTTGTTTGCACCTGACTATTAGAAGTGCCTGGTCAGAAAAAGCAAAATTGGGTTGAAGAGATGTAAGAACACTCTTTAGTGGATAGAGAACTCAAGGAGGGCATCACAGGATGCCTAGGCTTTGGCAGTTACGGTCACAGAGGGAGAAACATACCTCCCAAATGATGATTCTTCATTGGAAGAAGACAGAATATAGGACACAGGTTCCCTGAGACAGAATCTTGATGAGTTCCTTTTCCATATTTCAGAACTGAAGGGAACCTTGTTTATTTTTATATTATTATTTCATACTTGATAGAAAAACAAGAGGAGGAGGAGGAGAAGGAGAAATCCATATGAAAAGTCTGGTATGCTTTATTCACTTTCCCTTTAGACATGGATTCTGAAAGTTTTCCAAAGGAGCACCTCATGTTGCTCTTGAGGAGTAACACCCTCAGTAGAAAATAAGCAATTACTTACAGAACCTTCCACTCTGAGTAAGAGAAACAAATAAGGAATTCATCATACAACTTAGAAATCCAAACTGCTACCTGAAGGAGGATCCCGGAGCACAGACTGCACGAGATGAACATACAGGTTCTTTGATCACGGTGAGAGAGAAACCTAGCCTAAACACTGTTCTGCAAATGAAGCGCTATCCAGATACCATAGTCGAGGGGAAAGCAACTATTTAAGTCACTAGATTTAAATGATACTTTAGCTCATGATGCTAGGCCTTTGGTAGGGGGAGACCACCCATCAAACGAAAGCATTTTGGGGACAATATCTTTGGGGAAAATAGTTACAGGTTTTTGATGTCCCAAAATCAGTTCTGGAGTAGGCTATGCAAGATCAAGAGCTGTGGTGGGGCATGGACTCTGGTCTGTGGCCGAGAGATGTTGTTAGGCATCATTTCTGTCTTCACTCACCATCTGAGTGCGGCTTACCTGGCTTTAAACAAAACCGTGCCGTTCCTGGTGTTCACATCAGGGAGGACAGTCTAAGGACTGGAAGCTTTTTCAAATAAAGAACTGAGGAGTGCTAAACGTGTCATCACCAGAGAGGGTGTTCAGGATTGTGAGAGGATTCGGACACATAACAAGAACCATTATGCTATTAAGTCATTAAGCATGCATTTATAAGTTAGTTTTTTCTTGCCAAATGAAAATATTAAAAAATCATTTCTTAATTATACAGGCACAGAAGTCTTGCATCATTAACCACATATTTAAAACAGCTTTGTATCACTTACGAAAACAACTTAAAATCAGATTATTGAGTTTCCTGTCTTCCAGTGTCCAACTGCCTTGCAGCCAAGATTAACCTGTTTATTTTCTCAATTAAACACATCAGAAAGTGTTATTTTCCATTTTTAAAAAATTTAATTCCAGGGAAATGAGGTCATTCATACAGCTACATTCACCAATTCACTGTTGAAAATCAAAAATTAAATTCTGATTTTAAAAACTTAATTGTTTCTTTTCCTTTTTTCTCAAAATATAAATGCAAAGAAAAGAAAATTAAAACCTAGATCTGTTTCTACAGTATGCCAGGCAGGCAACAGGCTGTTAAGAGAAAAGAAAGAAAAGAAAAAAGACGTTATTAGCTTTCAGTTGAATAACAGAGAAGCACCAAATGAAAACTGGTCTCCTAGCCAAGAAGGGCATGTTCACTCTCCTGTCCATCATGAGCAGCATGAAACAGGGCTCCTCAGATGCCCAGTTCTCTGCCCAGGCAGAATCTCTGCCTGTGTTATCTGGGTTGGGAGGATGGGAGTGAACCAGAGCTGATGGTTCCACATGGCAGAACACCCCACTATTAAGGAAAGGATGGCGTGAGCCAACAAAAAGGAATTTAAATTTGGAACCAGACCTCACCTGATATATTTTAATTGATTGTCTTGTGATTGTCCATCTGTTTATAATTTGACTGTCTTTTCTCGGTATGAGAAATGCTCTTGTGTAGGGCGGGGCCCAGGCTTCTCTCAATGTCTATATGGAAAAAAGTATTTTCTATCTTTCATTGCTCTGCTGAGTAGCTTTCAACAAGCTTTTGAAAAACGTCTGGGCCCAAATTTACAAACTATCAACCGATGCTACTCTAAAACAATGTGGGTATTTTATGGGCTGTACAGCTCTCATTATTAAGTAATTTTTTGCTTATGATAATTTTAATAATAGCAGTAAACTACAGACTGGATAGTGAACAAACTTTTAAAGTTAGCTGGGACTATTTGCATCAATTTGCACCTTACAGACTAAATCCAAAGTATTTGGCAAGAATATTGGGCCCCCAATTTTCTAGACAGAAAATTTATTTTCTTCCATTTAATATTTGCTAACCCTCCTTGATGCAACTTGGCGTCTGTTGTATAAGTATGCCTTTTTATTAATTTATCAAAAACTCAACAATAGGTGGAGGACATTGAAACTGCATTTTATTGGGGGGGGACAAAAGAAGATCTCAAATTTCATTTGCATATGAAGTACTTGGGGGCCTTAACCCTTTCTCAAGCCCATGAAAGCAGGGCTATTTTTCCCCCCACATGTAACTCAGGCTATCCTGGAATGCATCAGTGTTTGAGGGCAATCTGACTCGTCCAGCCCACTGGCCAAGTCCTCTGAGGCACTGCCTATTTTGTTAACATATTTTATTGGAGTTTAGTTATGCCTGTCATTTTTATTCTATGTATGGCTGTTGTTGCACTATAACCTCAGAGTCAAATAGTTGAGATGAAGAATGGCAGCAAGCTTGAAAATGTTTAGTACCTCATATTATGGAAACATTTTCCTGACTACTGAATTAAACATAATATAAAGAGACAACACTTTCCCAGATCCATTAAATTAATATTCATTCATTCATTTATTCATCTATCCATCCATTCATTCATTTGTTCACTCACTCACTTTAGACAACTAAGAACTGGTCACAAATTCTTACAGGGTGAGTGTCCTGGCATACATCTACAATCCGTGTCCTTGGGAGGCTGAAAGAGAAGAATTGTGGTTTAAGGCCAGCCTGATTCAGCTAGAGATACCTCGTCTCGGAAAACAAAACGAAGAAAATACTCAGGAAGTTTTGAAGGACATTAGGTATTAACTGCAAGTTTCTTTAAACCTCACATTTTTTTCAAATAAAAAATAGAACAACTATGGTTTTTGTTTCTTTTTTTCAGAGTTGAGGATAGAACCCAGGGCCTTGGCTCCTACTTGACAGACAAGGGTTTTATCAGTGAGATAAATCCCCAACCCTGGAAAACGTGTTTTGAGTATAGGACAAAAGCTGTGGAGATTTATGGTGTTTCAACTTAGTGCAGTAGAATGAGTCATTGCTAAACTCAGCTGTATAATAGGTGTCATAGAAATTTAGGAGCTCGGTGATTCAGTGACATTCAAATGTAAAAAAAGTAAACATACTTAGAAACATATTCATCTCAAGTTTTTATGGGCTTAGAAGTTTTTTGAATTCAGCGAGGCAGGGCGAGGAGGAGGAAAGGGGCTAATGACCTCTAGTCTGTCTAGCCAGACACAGCACATCATAAAACAAGGATGCTTTTGGGTGACACAGTACAAGGACGGACCATACACAGTATGAAGTATCTTGAAATGTGGCTAACTGTGGAAGGAGTTCCAAATTATAGACATGCTCCACTGAATGGAAGCGCTGAGCTGGAGCAGCCTTTGATTTACATAGCATGAGGACTTCAAGGCACACACAGCCCTTCCCAAGCTGGGATGGATTTTCCTCTCAGAGCCTGCAGGAGATGTTGAATTGACATCACAGGGAATTGTCAGCAGAGAAGAGAGACTGATTGTCAGGCAATGGTAGGAGGCTGGAGAAGAGAGTTAAATTTCTTACACCTTGTTCATCATGTCATTCACTCCCTTCTTCAAAGATCTTCAATGACTTCTGATTATTTAAGGAATTAAAGTCAAATCCAGGACGGAATTTCTGGCATGCTCTAATCTTATGCTGGTGCCCGTTAGCAGTTTCATGTGCATGGCCTCATTCGATCAGTGTAGCACCCCTAATATAGGTTGGGGGAGCTGTTAGAATTCCCAGTTACAGATGCGCAAGGCGACAGCTGACTGAGTGGACTTGCTAAAAGCACATCAGCAAATTCAACTGAGACAGGGCCGAACTTCGTTTCTTGAAGTATCCAGTGTTCACGAAGCTTTTCCTTCAAGTTAGCTTTATTCCACAAACACATCTCCCACTTTTCCTGGCTCAATGGAGGCTTTCAAGTTCTAGTTTGTCTCTGTTAGCAAATAATCCTGGATTCGCCCTCTCAGGGCTCCTCCTGTGGTCTGTGGATACTGCTGACACTTCTTTCTCTAAGGATTCTGCCTGGCTTTGTGACCTCACCTCCTTACGGGTGTTTATATTGAGAGAACAGTGACCTCCTTTGCCTCACACTTGTATGTATTCTGCAGCTCCAGCCAAATGCATCTTTGTATGGGATGCCTATACACCATGCATTTTTCTCTCTTCCACAATATCTTGGTTGTACATAAAGAAGGGGGAGAATTGGTAAATGTTTGCAGGATAAACAGATAATTTCATTTTCATGCTGTCTTTGTGTATGATTGAGTGAAATGCGATGAAGCAAACAGCGGACCATGTTGAACACAACAAGTATCTTTTGGGTAGCATGACTATTTCAGTTGACACAAGTATTCCAAGGACAATAATCCATGCTCCATTTTCATCTGATGCTTAGACTCATAGAATGACCAGTAAAACTGGGTTCGTCAGAAGCAAGTCCACGAGAAATGAAGACTGGAATCTGCACTGATTGACAGGTCAGTCTTTCTGCTCGTTTCACTTCTCATGCTAGCAACTCACAGGTAGCACAGCAGGAGAAAAATAAAAATACTGTTTTGTTCCCCAATATTTTCCTGGCCATATTCCACTCTCTTGAGGTCACTGCTACTCCATACCCTCTGGGCCTGTGCCTGCAGGCCATGATGAGAAAAACCCTGCTCTGGCGCCTCTCCTCACCTTTGTTGACTCATGGGGTTGGAAGCTAAGCACAATCTCCTTTGGAAAATCTGGTAAATGGGAAAGAAAACTCCTGGGCATATCACCTCACGTTAGGACAGGCTCCTGAGGCTGAAGTTAGCCACTCTCCTGCCAGCATGCTCACTTCCTCCCCCAGGATCATCGAATAGATCCAGGGCTGATGACACTGAGTTCAAAGTCCCTGGGTTCCGGCTTACCCAGTTTAGGCAGAGCTGTGTGGTCCATGCCATATTTCCATTTTTCAGGGTGAACATATTGACCACACTAAAACTAAATGCTAGGTTGTGCCTATTTACATTGCTGACTTCCTCTCAATTTACTAGGTTCTTACATCACAGAAAGAGATTATATTAATCTGACTGCTATCTGGGAAGTTGGAAAATTATGTGGGTTTTGTTACTTCTCTAAGTCTCTCAATTATATTCCACACACACATTTCTTCACTTAAGAGTCAAACAGAGCTGTGTAAAGTGAGCAGCTTGTTTACAGTAGATCCCTATGGCTTGCTATCAAATTAGTGGCAAATCAGTATTACAGTAAACAGAGGTCAAAGATCAAACCCACAATTTCACATAAAATTCAAAACACAAGACACAAAATACAAAATAAAAGGATCGTGTCATGAGACCATCAACTACTCTTAAAAAATAATCAAAACCAGGAAAAGATGAGAGGAAACAAAATTTAAACATAATTTTAGTCCAGAACGTGATGCAAAAGCCAGACCTTGCAGAGAGATCTTTTTAAAACCATGACAACTGACTGCATGTCATTCATCTTAAATGGAAACACACATCAAAAGGTGGCGAGAAGCAAGGGTTAGCAGCTCCCAGATTCTATTCTGGGTGTTGACTCTGGATGAGGCAAAATCTGTCTTTGTTTTTCACTTTGAAAAGCAGGGTGGAAACTATTGTTTTACCTCTCTAGATGAATGACAGCTATGGAGAGAGTCATGCTAATAAACAGACAGTGCTGGCTTTCTCCTAGATTTGATTAGATGTATTTTTTGAAAAGTCAAGTGATTTAGTAGCATGAAATTGTACATACCACACCCCATTCTGACTGTAGGCAGCTCTCCATATTAGGCATTTAAAACAGGAAACTAGGAAAATCACATGTATTCTTTGTTAAAAGTGTTTTTTGTTTTGTTTTTTAAGCTAGACTTTCTACATAGCCTGGCTGTCCTGGAACTCACTAGGTAGGCCTCAAAATCACAGAGATCCTTCTGCCTTTACCTTGAGTTCTGAGCTTAAAGTCATATGCCACCATGTTCAACTAAAGTGTTCTTTTTGTTTGTTTGTTTCAAGACTGGGTTTCTTTGTGTAGCCTTGGCTTCCTTGGACTCGCTTTGTAGATCAGACTGTCCTAGAACTCACAGCGATCTGCCTGCCTCTGCCTCCCTAAGTGCTGGGATTACAGGCATGTGCCACCATGGCCAGCTAAAGGGGTACATTTTTAAACAACAAAAAACAAAAAATTATCATGTAAATGGTATGATTAAAAATCACATTTATCATTATTAACCTAGGATTAATTAATCTTAATTTAAAATGTAACTATTTACTAAGTATAAGTGAATAGATTAGGTCAGATGACAAATATTAAATCATGAAAATCAAAACCTTTTAAAAAAGAGTTTAGCAGAGCTCTGAGAGAATTATGAATATTTAAGCGATTCAGCCAATAATTTTAATCACAATGTTACCTATTAATTTGTATTTGCTTAATCAATGCCCTCAGATGTCAGTATAGTCTGTGCAATTACTCCTGAGCTCTCAGAACCTCCCAGTTAATGAAAATATACAGTGGGCTAATAATTATGTTCTCTAGAAGATTATAAATTCTATTCTTCCAAGGAGCTTTATTCTTCATAGAGGTTTCTTGGATAACATGCAATTTTCCAACTTCTCAATAAATCTCAGCACCAGAATTGTTTTTCTTTTCTTTTTCAAGATTTGCTTTGGTTATTTTAATTAGGTGTGTGTGTGCGTATGTGTGTGTGTGTACACATGAGAATAGGTGCCCATGGAGCTCAGAGGCACTGAAGCCCTTCAGAGCTGAAGTTACAGGAGGTCGTGAGCCCGAGCTCTGCTCAGAATCTCTGCTTTTGAGATGGAGCCACTGACTGTGAATTTTCAATTAGGAAACAGCTAAGGTGTTGACAGCCAGAGAGATACTAACTTACACTGAATAGAAAGGACATTTACTTGTCTTATTTTGTTTTTGAAATAATAGCTGAGACTAAAAACACACTGTGATGGCCTTGTAAGTTCAATGTGCATCTCTTTTCCACAATAGGAAGACTTTAAACTTACTCACAGATTTCCCAAACTCCCAGAGTATCCATTTCAGTTCATTAAAGTGATACAAAAAGTAAGAGTTTTAGTAACTTATGATATTTTGAGATTTTATATTCTCTCAAGCAACAACTGGCCCATTCTTTAAAAAGCTCACCTGGGGGGTCACTGAAGAAATGTTCTGCCTTCAATTGTAATGGCTGTCTGGCTTCTGGTAGCCAAAAATGCTTTGGATCTTCAAAGCGTAACTTCAAACTAACACTTTGTTGGTTTTCAGGAAAAATAAATGCTGTATGAGTAAGACTGTGCTAAAACTTCACTTTGAAAAGACACTGTGTGAAAACTGACCTGGGCATGGTCCCTGGGAATAGCGCTCTACAGCAGCTCCAGGCGTTTGTTGCCTAATCAAGTGTGCAGATTGAATCTAAGGGGTCCATTTTCTTCCTAACACTTGCTATTACTGTATGCTTTATGCTGGTAGAGAACACCTTTAAAATATTATTTTTAGAGGTAGAAAACTTGTGATAGTTTTCTCCTTTATGAGAAGAGAGTAAAGTTCTGCCAGATTTCCTGGACTCTACTTCCAAAACATTAACAGAGCTGCGACTATGCTTGTGAACAGGTAGCTTTGCACTTTTAAAATGTTTGCTATCAAAATGTTTGTGAAATATGCTATAGATTTCCTCCTTTTGCCAAATGTGAACGTGTGTATGTGTGCACATGCACATACACACACGTTTCTTTGGCTCCTAAATAGTGGATTTTACCTTGATAACATATTTTCTGATACAGACCACCAAAGTTACTGTATTTGAATTTTTGCACTCATGTAACATCACAAACCCTTAGAAATCAGGAGATTTCCCCCTAGTAACTGAAAGCAGATGCTGCAAACATTATTCTGACACAAATCTGATTTATCCTCCCACCCCACCAAATGCGATTCACAAAACACACAGAATCCCACCCACTTCTCAGGCCCCTGGGCATTTGCACTGCACACTTCATAGTAAAAACAATTCTGTTATGAACTAATTTATTTTGCTCACTAGAACTGGTTTCTAGGCAATAGCTAATCTTGCCCACAGGCTGTTAGACAAGTAGATGGCAGGTATAATTAATCCTTTAAAGCTGGAGAAAGAAACCAGGAGGAAGTAGAGGACATTTCACGAGTGCTGCCTCACTTCTTCAAACCTTATGAGGTAAGGGGCTCTTTCTCAAACAGATTAATTAATTTGCTCAAGGTTGATTTCTTTGTAAGTAGCAGAGCCAGGATTTAAACTCAAATCTGACTCCAAAAACCATACTGTGTCCAGTCCAAGATGTTTTTGTTTAAGTGACTTATCCAAAATTACATGATGAAGGATAATAGACCTGGACACAGAGCCTGGTGCCATTAACTGGATTGCATTTGAACAGAACCTCAGAGTAAAGCCTAACACTGAACTCCTACTCAGCAACCAGCAGCATCCTACATTTTCTTCTATGATTTATTGCTAGTTCTGATTTATTTGACATACTCAATATCTTAACTAAATTACAGGCTTACATTTTCTTGAAACCTCTAAGTCACCTTGAGAAGTGGATCCATAGTCATAAAGGAAATAAAATGTAAAGAAATCTCACCAGAGACTACCATTCAAATATGGTTTGGCCACAGAGAAAACTGTGGATGTGGTCATCAGGCTTCTGTGTGCCAGTGGATCTGGTTGAAGCAGCCAGGAAACCTGGAGGCACAGGTTTGGGGATTGCACACTGGTTCAGTGTTCCCAGTGTCCAGCTCTCTCTGCAGATCATCTTTCCTCCATTTCTCATAGCTTAAATCATGACCTCCAAGATGTAAGTAAAAGGCAGGAGAAACAAGAGTGCTTCTGAGCACATGATTTCACTATCATGTTATTGTTAAAGACTGAGAGTATTGAAATTGGACCAACAAGTGGAGGGCTAAAAATGTGGAGTTTAAAATGCTGCCTCAGTTATTCAATGCGGGTCTCAACATATTCAGGCAGCACCGTGTTCTTCTTTAACCCCAACACAGCAGAAATTGACCTTTCTCCTCTTGAGATCACTGTTTGTTTTTCACTGGATGACAGAAGCAATTTCTGCTCTTGTGTCTAAATGATGAACCCCAGTGTTTTGGAAAAGTAAAAAGATCTTTCTCAGGGCCAGTTTGGAGCCATCTCTCAAAATATCAGAGTACTGGCAAGCTAGGTTCTTAAGGGCAGCAGCCTTGGCTTGAGTAAAAACAGCCTGACGGCCACCATTTTGTTCTTGAGTTGATTTTTGGGTAATTATGAGTAACTAGAGAGAGTGGAAAAGAAAAATAGTTTTCCAAGGCTGCACAAGTCCTGCTGTTTCCTTTGTTACCCACCAGGGAAGCTCATGGAATTGAAGACACCATCTTGATAGTGAACTCATGGACCCATTGGTCCTGTGGGGAGTATCTGTCATTTCATCCCATTATAGCCCTGAAAATTCTCTTATAAACTCCAGCTGTTCTGACTCAGTGAAAGAGAGCTCACATCCTGTGTGTTTACATATTCTGTGCCAACACAAAAAGAGGGCTTCCTCTAGCGCGTTGCTTTATGAGGCCTCTGGTTAGGAAGGACACAGCCCCTGGGTCACAGGCCTTGCATCACTTAGAAGGGACTGGGCTCTCCCAGCATGCTAGCTGTTCCCAAGGCCAGATGCAGAGCTGTTGTCAGACAGCCCTCGAGCTGAGCCAGAGAGTTCAAATACTTCATGTTTTATTATTAGTTGGGTTTTTAGGGGAACATGCATTTCTGCTAAGGTAAAAGTAGAAAATAAAGCAATTGATGTTTCGTTGACCCAAAAAGGGCTCTGAAATGTCTATGTAACAAAGGACCTTGGCTGGTTAGAAATAACCAACCTTTTCAAATATTTCTACAGGCAATACAATCTGTCTCTACAAGATGGAACTCATGCCTGGTGCCTTTAACTAGGCCAAGAACCCCTGCTGGAGTAGGTCATGTGCTGTATGGGATAGGATAGCACAGTGGTGGTACTGACAATACCTGTAGGCAGCCCGGCTCTGCTGCCAGGACTGCCTGCCCCCTCCACCTGCACACTGAAGCATGCTACCTCAGAGCACAGTCTGCACTGGATCTCCCGAGCCTCGCAATGCTCACCAGAGAGCGAGTGGCCATTTGTATTATTTATTTTTCTCATTGTTGTAACAAAATGCCTAAGGAAATGGACCCATGGAAGGATGGGCTTATTTGGCGCACAGATTGAAAGTGCAGTCCACCATTGTGTGGAAGGCGTGGCGTCTGGAGCTTGAAATGGCTGTCACATTGCATCCAGTTAAGAAGCAGGGAGAAATGAGCCGTGAGCTTAGTCACTTCCTCTTTCTGCTTCAGTTCAGGCCCCAGCCCATGGGATGGTACCACCCATGTTTAGAGTGAATCTTCCTTTTTCAATTAGATATCTCTGGAAATTCCCTCAAATCTAGTCAGGCTGTCAGCTTTCTTGTCTACCATGTCAACACTGACTGATGAAAAAAAATCAAACTGTTTTCAGATACCTGACAAGCTCTCAGAAGGCTAAAACCTAATGCATTAAGCATGTCGGTCTAGGACTCAAGCTCTCCAAGAAACTTTGTTCTCAAAGCCAGCCCAGCCAGCCTTCCACCACAATCACTGTTCCGCCCTGCTGGATCCTTCTCACTCAGACACCAGCACAGACACCGTCTCACCATTCACCTATCTGGCATACCATTTTGTCTCCTTGGATAATACCTCTTCTGTAGGAATAGTTTATGGTTTCTGCTTCTCTTTAATTAATCTGAGTTTTCTTCTCAACTGAATTTCTTTAAATAGTTCCCTTCCCTTCATTCCTACACCCACTAGCTCACCCCTGGAGGTCTTCTGCAGGTGACCCCTTAAGCTTCTTTCTTTCCCCCTCAGTTCACTTCCATAAGCACTTCCAGAAGGGCCTTTGTGTTTCAGACACTGGGGATAAATAAAAATAACAAGCAGTGGCTGCCTTCCAAAGAGCTGTCCTGGACACAGAAGCGTCTACAGGAGGGGGCATCTACAGTGGAGGCTTGTTTCCCCGAAGTAGACCCTGCAAGAAGAATTTGCACACCACTTGTTTGCTGGGAGCTGATCCGAGGCAGCCTGTTGAGAGAGTGAGCCGAAGAAAGGAAAGCTGAACTTGCATTATGGAAAAGTGGACAGTTGCTATATGGGCAGCTGGGGGTCAGCCTTGCTCCGAATCTTCTGGGGTGCGGTGTAGCAATAACGCTTTGGAATGTCAGCAGCCTCCTGCCTATTATAGGTTAAGGGTTATCTCTAAAGCATTGTGAAGACAATGAGTCTCTGAGGTCAAAGAAAGGCCCGGGGCTGAAGACACTTGTAAAACAAAGCTTAGAAGAAATTGCTCCCTCAATTCCAGGTGGAAGTGAGAATAAAAATAAGCACCGGTTATGCTGATGGGTCGATTCAGGTGTTTGAGGCAGGATGCAATTGAGCAGAAGAATGTTCCTAGAGAGGCTGTGTCAGCAAGGCTGTGAAAGTGAATAGGAGGTCTCCTAGATAAACAAGCTATGAAAGGGTTTCAGATCCAGATGACATCATGATCAAAAGGAGACAAGAGGTGAGACTGGAAAGGTCTGGTCGCATTTTCATCCTGCCTTCCAATGCCAAGAGACAAAATACACAACAAAATGGCAAAAGTGGTTGTTTTGTTTTTGTCAGCCCTGCCCAATGGTCATTGTGGTCAATGCTCACCACAGCGAACACCATTTTTCCAGATCTGTAATAACCCCCTCCAACTCCCCCCACCCTTCTGCATCAGTATAACAGGTGTGCCGCTGCAGACTATACGGTTGCCTGGTGGACAGACGAAGAGGTTCAAGTATCGATCTAGGTTATTCTCTAGTTTTACAGAGCATGGTTAAGCCTCTGCACATTCTAGTTTGCATATTCATTTACCTTGAGAGATGGATTTTCTTTTTCTGAACTTCTCTATTTTTACTGTAATCTTTAGCAGGGTTATGCAGGATAAAGATCTCAAGGAGAAGGTGGTGTTTCCATCTCTTATGAGCAAGTATAATTGGGGGCCCTGGGGTGACAGACCTGTGTTACACACAGAACAACTTTCACCCAGAAAAAAGAACAATAGGGAATGGGAACGACTCACTTCAAAAATCTGCTTCTGGGTATAGATAAACAAATAGCCTAGATATGGGACAGCGAGCCAGGCCTCGTGCTCCGGGGTATGCGGGGCGTTCACCTGTGCAGTTTGCCGGAAGCAGGTTTTGCTAAGCACCAGAGCTCCCCCCTTCCTTTGGAGAAGTTTGTTCTCCACAGTTGTGTGTTTTATTTCATCAAGAGTAAAGGGTAAAGGGAAAAAAAGGACCAATGATAAAAATAACGGGTTTTTTTTTTTTTTTTTTTTTTTTTTTTTTGAAAAGGAAGCTGGGACCAGGAATGGGAAAGGAGGGCAAAGAGTGTTTCAAAACTAATTATAGCATTAAAATCTTCTAAGAGCCTTGTTCCTGCCTCTGTCACAGGACCAGCTTTGGCACTCCGGGTCAAGCTTGAGATGATCAAGAGCCATCATGGCGTTCGGGAGCGTTAGGTTATAGATCTAGGTTATTCTCTAGTTTTACAGAACATAGTTAAACCTTCTGCACATTCTAGTTTGCATATTCATTTACCTTGAGAGATGGATTTTCTTTTTCTGAACGGTAGCTGGTGTCTATACTAACCTGGAACATGGCCAGGGCTTCTCAGCATGGCACTGTTCCCCCAGGGGCTGGTGAGCCCCTGCACCTGTGGTTCTCTTCTTTTTTAATCTATGGTAGAATTGTTCTGTCCTGTCAGCTGTTTTGTCGGCTGTAGAGTATTCGATTCTTCCAAGGCCTCTGTCCTCTAGTAGAAACGATAGACACACATCCCCCTCCCTGCCAAGTAGTCAAAGCCCAAGATGTCTCCACATGCTGCCAGCTGTCCCCTGACACGGAGCCCCACAATCACTGATGTGGAAGCAAATTTGTTTGATTTCATGTTGGTTTTGAGTTCAGCTCTTACTGTGCTGCTTAGACCGCCATCCAGTTTGCCACGTCGCCCTCCTGGAATTACAGGTACACCAGCACATCCAGTTAGAGAACTTGTGTTCTCTCAAGCATGTTAGCACATTTTCTCCCCAAGGAGAAAGAGGAGAAACAGGAAGCCTCGCCTTTCCTCTCTTTTGTCTGTAGTTTGCTCTTTGACTTCTACAATCTACAAATACACTTCCTCTGAAACATCCCACCACTATTCGATTTTCCTCAGTCCTTTCAGACAGACCAAAGTAGCTAACTAAAGCCCAGGACCCCTGTGGATGGGGAACCTGAGGCAGGCAGGCAGGTTCAGATGGGAAAAGGAAAAATAACTTTTTCATGTGTTTTTTATTAGGCACGATCTGTTGTAAGTGACACTATTTTTATCTCCAGAAAAATATGAAGGTTATAAGTCCCTTGAACGCAAGGGCTTTAAAAAAACATCTACAGGTATAATTGTTCACAGTGGCTAGCACACAACAGGTGCTCAATGAGTTTATTAACAATGAACTATTTGAAATGTATCAACTAACAGAAGCCCAGAGGACCCAGGAACAAGCAAACATACCTCTAGATAGGTCCCTGTATTTAAGTAAGTCATTTGTGAGGCAATATCTATCCCTCATATCATCTATTTGTATGTTCTTCTTGGTTTAGATCTGTCCAGGGGACACTGGTTATGTCTTGCAGTATGCCAAGAACATACGTGGAGAAGAAAGTATCCGTTCTCTTGAGGTCACATGAAGATGCATCATGGGTAATTTGACGGTGGCACTTCAGTGACACTGAGACCTAGCAGGTTCTACAGGACCCCCATGAGAAGGTCACCAACTCAGTCTTTGCAAGATATACCAGCAAGACATAAAGAGATCATTCCTGAGTTGTGTCAAGGAAGCATGTCAAGGGAAATGGAATGAAAGAGTAGGACCATGGCAGGCAGAGTCCAGGCATAGAAGTAACATGGACAGGCGTCGAAAGCAAGAATAGTTCTAGGCATCCACATACATAAAGAAGCTAAACACTAAGGAGGACCCTAGGGAGGATGCTTAAATCTCATTCAGAATGACAAACAGGATAGACACCAGAAATGGTGGAAGAGAGGGAACAAGATGGGAGCCTACTATGGAGGGTCCTCTGAAAGGATTCACCCAACAGGGGATTGAAGCAGATGCTGAGACTCACTGCCAAACTTTGGGCAGAGCACAGAGGGTCTTTATGGAGGAAGAGAGGAGTAGAAGTAGAGAGACATGGAGGGGACAGGAGCCCCACAAGGAGACCAACAAAATTAAAAGATCTGAGCCCAGGGGGTCCTGCAGAGACCAATGCACCAACAGAGGACCATGCATGGAGAGGACCTAGACCCCCTGCTCAGATGTGGCTGATTGGCAGCCCAGTCTCCATGTGGATCTTTGAGTGAGGGGAGCAGGGGCTGCCTCTTTCATGAACTCAGTTTACTATTCTTTGATCACTTGCCCCTGGGGTTGCAGCCTTGCCAGGCCATGGAGGAAGAGGGTCCAGGCAGTCCTGATGAGACTTAACAAGCTATAGGAAGATGGCAATAGTGGAGAACTCCCCCTTTCAGTGGACTAGGGGAAAGGAATGAGGGGAAGAGGGAGGGAGGATGGAACTTGGGGAGTTGAAGAAGGGGGTTTCAACTGGGATATATAATGAATAAATTGTGAAGAAAATAAAATAAAAAAATAAAAATAAAAATAACTCATTGAAAAAAAAAAGAATAGGCCTGGGTGCAATATTTTTCTAGAGATTAAAAATAGTGTCATTTACAACAGATCATGCCTAATAAGAAGCACATAGGATGCTGTGTATGAGCTGATGCTGCTCAGACGGGGAATGATGCGAGGAAAGCTGGAGAGTCAG